>NC_086455.1:123505974-123853474 GCF_028390025.1 Pseudophryne corroboree
GTGAGTGTGTGTGTGGTTTGGGGGAACAGACTGTGTGTGCAGGGGCAGGGTGTGTGTGTGTGTGTGTAGTGACTGGAGGGGACAGGCTGTGTGTGTGTGTGCTGGGGGAATAGGCTGTATGTTTAGGAGACAGGCTGTTTTTGTAGTAACTGTAGGGCTCAGGGTATGTGTGTGTGCGTGCACACGCGCTGCGGGAACAGGCTGTGTGTGTAGTCACTGGAGGAGACAAAGTGTGTGTGTGTAGTGATCTCTCTATTCTGTCTACCTAATGTGTAAAAGGGGACGCTGTCTGCCGTAATGTGTAAAAAGGGGGACACTGTTTGCCAAAATGTGTAAAAAGGGGGATGCTGTCTGCCGGAATGTGTAAAAAGGGGACGCTGTCTGCCGTAATGTGTAAAAAGGGAACGCTGTCTGCCGTAATGTGTAAAAAGGGGACTCTCTCTGCCATAATGTGTAAAAATGGGATGTTGTCTGCCGTAATGTGTAAAAAGGGGACGCTGTGTACCGTAATGTGTAAAAAGGGAAGGCTGTATACCGTAATGTGTAAAAAGGGGGACGCTGTCTGCCGTAATGTGTAAAAAGGGGACGCTGTCTGCCGTAATGTATAAAAAGGAGGACGCTGTCTGCCGTGATGTGTACAAAGGGGGACGCTGTCTGCCGTAATGTGTAAAAAAAGGACGCTGTCTGCCGTAATGTGTAAAAAGGGGGACGCTGTCTGCCGTAATGTGTAAAAAGGGGGACACTGTTTGCCATAATGTGTAAAAAGGGGGACGCTGTCTGCCGTAATGTGTAAAAAGGGGGACGCTGTCTGCCGTAATGTGTAAAAAGGGGACGCTGTTTTGTTCATACGTTTGTAAATCCAGTCATCAGGACACAGAGACATGTGAGTTCACTGCTGTGCTGTTTATTCCCTCACCAACTCCAGGCACACTGCACACTGTACCATCCACTTACCAGCATCCCCCTGGTCCTAGGGACCATCACTGAAGATTCAGGCTTACACATGTTAGTAAGGGAGTGTCTACAAATATTAAGCATTCTAATACACTAACATCACATCCTCTTTTCTTTAAAGATAAGCCCTGTACGCTTCAATGCAACAATTAACAACGTCATATTAAGAACATCATCTAACACGTTTCAATGAGTCTCTCAGGTCTGCGTATTTCCCTTTTGGGTCTTTCATACACAGTCTGTGTTTCATCGACCATGTTGGACCTTTCTAGAATCGTAGTTTGTTCACCATTATCAGGATCATCATACATGTCAGATGAAGGGTATTCTTCAGTCATGTTGTCTTCATTATGGTAGGTTGAGATCTTAAATCCACCCGATTTCTTCTTACTTCCGTTCCATGCTCTGTACGTATAGTATAAGATCTTGGTGCTACTTGTGCTTGCACAATACCTTTGTGCACCCAAATACCTTTCTCGTGATCTCTGAGACGGACTTGGTCACCCGATTTTAGATCAGATAAGCGTTTTGTTTGTCTGTCATGGAACAGTTTCTGTTTCGCCTGTTGACGTTCCTTACTCAGTCTGACCAACGCTGAGTTATGTGTATTAAGCAGTTCATCATGTATCGGGAGATTTGCTCTAATCCTCCTTCCCATCAGCATTTGTGCAGGAGAAAGTCCATTCTGTAAAGGTGTACTGCAGTAGATTAAAAGACTTTTGTAGAAATCTTCTTTACCTTCTTGAGCTTTTTTCATGAGACTCTTTACAGTTGTTACTGAACTTTCCACCAACCCATTTGAGCGTGGATAGTGGGGACTTGACGTAGTATGGACAAATTCCCACTCATCAGCAAATTGTCTAAATTCAGCTCTGGAAAACTGAGGACCATTGTCAGTGAACACTTCCATAGGAACACAATGCCTTGCAAAGATTGACTTCATGCAATTGATTACGGCTTTACTAGTAGTTGTTTGTAGTGTCTTCACCTTAGGGTAGTTAGGTAATAATCAGTCACAACAATGTATGTTTTCCCATTACAATCAAACAAATCTGCGCCAACTTTCTGGTACGGTCTCTCTGGCACTGCGTGAGGACTCAGTGGCTCGACTTGTTGTTTCGGTCTATACGTAAGACATAATTCACATGTAGCTGTAGTCTGTGCTATGTCTTGGTTCATTCTTGGCCAATACATAACTTCACGCGCTCTCCGCTTACATTTTTCTTCTCCTAAGTGGCCTTCATGTATCTTGCACAGCATAGTTTTTCTTAGTCGTGCAGGTATGACAAACCTATTGCCTTTGTAAATAATACCATCGACAACTGTAAGGTCACTGTGGTACATCCGATAATCATGAATAGACAGCGGGCACGCATGTTTTTCTGCTGGCCAACCTTTCAGAATGATATCTTTCAACACTTTCATTGTGTCATCTGTCTCAGTTTCTTTCCTAATCTGTTCTTGTCTTGCAAGAGACACTGGTAGAGAAGCTACGATCAAATTAACATAGGCTTCTATCTCTTCATCCATCAGACTTTTGGAACCTTGACTTTTATCCACAGCACGAGAAAGTGTATCAGCAATGTACATGTATTTGCCGGGACAGTACAGCAAGTGTACATCATATTTCTGTAGTCTGATAAGCATTCGTTGAATTCTCATGGGACAGTCATGTAATGATTTAGTCATGATAGCTACCAATGGCTTGTGGTCAGTTTCCACTGTAAATGTTTGACCATACACAAACTGATGAAATCGCTCACATGCATATGTGATCGCTAGAAGTTCTTTTTCTAACTGAGCATACCTTGTTTCAGCACTTGTCAGTGCTCTTGATGCATAGATTACTGGTTGCCATGTAATGATCTGTTTCAAGTTTTGCCAACTTTCTTCTTGTTCATGTGACCACATCCACTCATTATCTTTGTCCAACAACCATCTAAGAGAGGCTGTTCGTTCAGAGAGTTGAGAAATAAACTTTCCTAAGTAAGTAATCATTCCTAGGAATCTTCTGACGTCGTCTTTGTTGTTAGGACGTTCCATGTTCACTATGGCTGATATTTTCCTTGGGTCTGGTTTTACACCATGATCCGAGACGACGTCGCCCATAAAGGTATGTGTATTCACGACAAATTCACATTTGTCCTTGTTTAGCTTTAGATTCACTTTCTTGACAAGTTCCATTACTTGTCTCAATCTAGAATCATGTTCTTCCTTTGTAGATCCCCAGACAATAATGTCATCCATCATTGTTTCAACACCTGGAATATGTTCAAACATCATGTGTATCTTTTTGTGATATACTTCTGGAGCAGACAATATTCCATATGGTAGTCGAAGAAATCTGTATCGACCTTCTGGTGTATTAAATGTACAAAGCTTTGAGCTGGCCTCATCTAGCTTCATTTGCCAGAATCCTGAAGATGCGTCCAATTTACTGAACCATTTTGCTCCCGCAAATTGCGACATGATTTTATCTCTGGTTGGTAGTTTGAAGTGTTCTCGTTTAATAGCTTTGTTTAAATCTCTGGGGTCTAGACATATTCGGAGTTGTCCATTTTTCTTTTCAACAAATACTAAGGAGCTTACCCATTCAGTAAGCTCATCAACTTTCTGTATCACACCCAAGGCTTCCATGCGATTTAACTCTTGTTTCAGTTTTTCTCTCAGCGCAAACAGCACTTTTCTACAGGGGTGTATCACTGAAGAAACTTACGTGTCTATATTTATTTTATGCTCTCCAGGCAAACAACCTAGACCTTCAAACAAGTCTCTGTATTCTGTAAACATCGATTTGCAGTCATCTTCTACTTGTGATGTTACCATAAAAACTTTCTTTAGCAAGCTTAGTTTCTCACAGGAACTTAATCCTAGAATCGGTTGCACATTTTTATCCACAATCAGTAGAGATGTTTTAAACTGTTGTCCCTTATATTTCAGTGTCACTAAGCATGTACCTTTCACAGGAATTTCCTCCCCAGTGTACCCTGTAACTTTCACTTTGGTTGGATGAATTTTAGGTTTTACTCTAATAGTCTTATAGTCTTGAAATTATATTAAATTCACCTGCGCGCCAGTATCAAGCTTAAAGAGAATGACAATCTCATTCACAGTTAAAGGGACAATCCATTCTTTCTTATCTGCACTGCAAAGTTCAATGCAATCCACAAAGTATCATCTGTTTGTTTAACAGCATGCACTTTGGTTGTTTTACTTTTAATTTTACAGGATTTGGAAAAGTGATTAAGTCTACCACATGTCATGCAGGTTTTACCATAAGCAGGGCACATTTTAGGATTGTGAGCATTTCCACATCTACTACACATTTCCTTATTAGACTGTGGCTTAGACTGCTTCATTCTTGAGAATGGAGGTTTGCATGGCTGTTTTCTGCACTACATGGACATTAGCATCAACTTCCTTGTGTAACATTTTGGCTTGAAATCTAGTTATTTCTGCAGATCTACACATAGTCACTGCCTTGTCTAGTGTTAGGTCTTGCTCTCTCAGCAGTCTCTCTCTGAGTCCATTATCAGGTATTCCACAGACAATACGATCTCTAATCAGTGAATCCTTTAAATCACCAAACTCACAGGTTTTACTGAGTGATTGCAGCTCTGTAACATACTGATCAAATCCATCTACAGAATTCTGATCACATGTGAAAAACATATCTTTCATATGTCACATTTTTCCTTAGCACAAAGTAATCTTCAAACTTTTGCATTATAGAAGATAGCACCATATTCTGCCCCTCAGCAAACTGAAAACTATTAAAAATGTCCAGCACATCCTCTCCTATCACATGGAGGAAAATGGATGCCTTTGTTTTGTCAGCCTCTGAATCAGCTCCACATGCAGCAAGATATATATTAAACCTTTGCTTAAATCTTTTCCAGTTTTCAGACAAGTTACCAGACATCAGCGTGCCGGTTGGAGGAGCTAGTTTATCCATGGTTACTCACTGTTTGAAGATAGCAGCACACGGCAGGCTTAGCAGACACTGAGTATCACAGCCACAGACTTCTGCATTATTCTTTCACACTCTGAGAGCACTAGCAGTCCAAGTTAAACTTCTTCTGACACCATGTTTTGTTCATACGTTTATAAATCCAGTCATCAAGACACAGAGACATGTGAGTTCACTGCTGTGCTGTTTATTCCCTCACCAACTCCAGGCACACTGCACACTTTACCACCCACTTCTCAGCATCCCCCTGGTCCTAGGGACCATCACTGAAGATTCAGGCTTACACATGTTAGTAAGGGAGTGTCTACAAATATTAAGCATTTTAATACACTAACATCACAGATGCTGTCTGCCGTAATGTGTAAAAAGGGGACGCTGTCTGCCATAATGTGTAAAAAGGGGACGCTGTCTGCCGTAATGTGTAAAAAGGTGGGACGCTGTCTGCCATAATGTGTAAAAAGGGGATGCTGTCTGCTGTAATGTGTAAAAAGGGGATGATGTCTGTCGTAATGTGTAAAAGGGGCTCTACACTGTGTAGTGGCGCTTCTGTGCAGCGTAATTTATATAATGGAGACTACTGTGCACAGTAATATGAATTGGTATTATTTTGTGGCCACACCCCTTCCCAATGAAGCCATACACCTATATTTTTTTTGCGCGCCTACGGCATGCACTGCCCCTATTTTGCACGTGGGGGGGCACCGATACCGTTTCTTGCACACAGCGCAGAAATGTCTAGTTACGGCACTGGCTGAAAGGAGTGCTCTGTGTCTGCTTTGCTGTATCATTTGGGGTGCTCTGTCTGCTCTGCTGTTATCAATCCAGGGATGCACTGTCTGCTGTATCTGAAAGGGGTGAATGTGTCCATGCATTCAGGGGGCTCTGCCCCAGTGTAAATTAAATTAACCTAGTAACATCCAGAGGCTGGTGTGTCCTATCAGTATCAATCCATGGGGTGCTCTGTCTGCTGTATCTGAAAGGGGTGAATGTGTCCATACATTCAGGGGGCTCTGCCCCAGTGTAACATCCAGAGGCTGGTGTGTCCTATCAGTATCAATCCATGGGGTGCTCTGTCTGCTGTATCTGAAAGGGGTGATCTGTCTGTCCATCCAGGGGCTCCGCCCCAGTGTAAAATGAAACTAATAAAAGCTAAAAACAAAAAGCCTAAAATAATAATAACAATAATTTTAAAAAACAAAACTTTGTGCTGTACCCCAGTGTACCATACAATTTTTATATTTTCTGACGGTCAGACAGCAAAATATTATTATTTCCTACTCATACACGTATTGTGCAACGCTGTTGGTGAAGGTCAACCGCAGTGTCCGATTATTATTATTATTTCTGACGCATGCACGTATTGTGTGACGCTGTGGGTGAAGGTGGTACCACAGTAATATATTTTATTTCCTACTAATACACGTATTGTGCGATGCTGTTAGTGAAAGGTCAACTGCAGTGTTTGACTACTATCTCTGATACATACACGTATTTTGTGACGTGGGGGTGAAGGTGGTACCACATTAATAGATTTTATTTCCTACGCATACACATATTGTGGGACACTGTTGGTGAAATTAAACCGTAGCATTTGATTATTATCTCTGCCGGTCAGACTGCAGTGTATTATACGCAAATTGTGTGACACTGTAGGTGGAAGTGAACTGCAGTGTAATATATATTTTGACTCATACACATATAGGCCCTCATTCCGAGTTGATCGCTAGCTAGCTACTTTTAGCAGCCATGCAAACGCATAGTCGCCGCCCACGGGGGAGTGTATTTTCGCTTTGCAGAAGTGCGAACGCCTGTGCAGCCGCAAACGCATTTTGTGCAGAACAAGACCAGTCCTGTAGTTACTTATTCTGTGCGATGATTGCTGCGACGAGTGACACGGTAATGACGTCAGATACCCGCCCGGCCACGCCTGCGTTTTTCCAAACACTCCCAGAAAACGGTCAGTTGACTCCCAGAAACTCCCACTTCCTGTCACTCTCCTTGCGTTCGACTGTGCGATTGGAATCGTCACTAGAACCAGTGCAAAACCACAAAGGACTTCGTACCCGTACAACGCACCTGCGCATTGCGGTGTATACACATGCGCAGATTAGCCATTTTTTTCACTGATCGCTACGCAGCGAAAATCAGCAGCATGCGATCAACTCGGAATGACCCCCATTGTGTGACAGTGTAGGTGAAAATAAACCGCAGTCTTAGATTATTATTTGTGATTTAGAAATGTATTGTGTGACACTGAAGGTGAAAGTAAACCGCAGTGATAGATTATTATTTCTGACTCAAACACGTATTGTGACACTCTGGGCCAGATGTACTAAGCCTGAAAAGTGATAAATATCACAGTGATAAAGTACCAGCCAATCGGCTCCTAACTGTCATTTTTCAAACACAGCATGTAATATGGCAGTTAGGAGCCGATTGGCTGGTGCTTTATCACAGTGATATTTATCACTTTTCAGGCTTAGTACATCTCCCCCTCTAGGTGGTACATTTTTTGAACTAATTGTAGTGTGTGCTGTACCCCATTTAGTTCATGTTTGTTGATACTTGATAGATATGGAGGACAAACAATTGAGGGAAAATACATAGATGGCTTAATTCAGGGGATGTAAAATCAAAGAAAAAATCAGATTAGTAAAAGTCAGATTAGTGCGATAATATAACCAATAAAAAAATTTCTATGCATTAAAGGCCGTCAACAAAGCACCCAATAATTGATTAATGTTTTTAAAATCAAACAAATTCAATTAAATTGCTAATCAATTCTTCCTTCCACTACATACATACATACTTTACCTCCCTTGGGCCCCTGATCTAGTTATTGATAAATATCTGTGTCAGACAGCTAAAATCACATGATTTTTATCACGGCTGTGGTTATTTGTGAATCCGGTCTAGGTCTGGTCTCTGGGTCTGGACTTGAGAGTTGTGGACAGAATTGGGCAGGCTTAAGATATGATGATCTCATGCAGACGTGGCAGTTGGCTGAGGAACGTAGGAGAGGAAGTGTTCAGCTATTTGGGTACTGAAACACTGGTGGCGTGAACCACCAGTGCAATAGGTAGCTGGATGGTCACTGAGAATGGAAAGTCTATGAAGCCTAGCAGTAGGAATGCCGAGAGTCACCAACAAACAGATTTGCAAAAGGCTGGTTGGAACCGGCACGGCAGGTTTTCCAGGTGCAGGACGTAACCAGCGAAGTAGATTTGCAGAAGGCTGGGCAGAACCAGCACAGCAGGTTTTCCAGATGTCGGGATTGGCTTTCCGACAAGGCAGGTTTTCCAGATGTCGGGATTGGCTTTCCGACAAGGAAGGTTTTCCAGATGTCAGGAATCAGGATTGGCTTTCCGACAAGGCAGGTTTTCCAGATGTCGGGATTGGCTTTTCGACAAGGCAGGTTTCCAGATGTCGGGATTGGCTTTCTGACAAGGCAGGTTTTCCAGATGTTGGGATTGGCTTTTTGACAAGGCAGGATTTCCAGATGTCTGGATTGGCTTTCCGACAAGGCAGGTTTTCCATATGTCGGGATTGGCTTTCCAACAAGGCAGGTTTTCCAGGTGTGTGGATTGGCTTTCCGACAAGGAAGGTTTTCAAGATGGAATGCTGGATGAAGACAGTAATGCAGGTTTTCTGAATATTAGGCGGAAACAACAAGGTAGGTATTCATAATGCTGAACGGAACCAGCAAGGCATAGATGCCGTGCAGGAATGCAGAACAGTCTTTAGGTGCAGTGGGATGGCACACCAATGCGCTTGGACATGCTGTGATGGAAATAGCGGTATGGCCCTTTAAGATTAGCCAGAGAGTCAGGTGGTGCTGAGATGGTAATAGCACTCTGTCTAATACAGCTGAAGATGCAGGCGCTCACTACAGACTGAGAGACAACAAAGCACTGACCGTTTGCCAGTGCTGGGACTTGGAACTTATACCCCTTGCTCACTGCTGACTGGATGAGGTATTCACATGACGAGGAAGTGATTCCGGATTGGGCTGACAAGGAACTGTCATGGCGACGTTTATAGCTGATTTTGGAGGGAAATCCAGTGTGGTGTAGATTGCAGAGATAGACCGTAATGACCGCAGGCCTGAGAGCACAAGGAGTTGTATCTGGTGACCACTGGACTTGTGGATGCTGGCATGTAAGCATAGGACAGCATGAAGAGACTTGCTGAATTCAGCATTCACAGAGAAGGTTAATCAACACAAGTACAGCTCTCAGCACTCAGGGAACTCCTGGTACTGATGAGCTGTTTATCCCAGCCAGCAGAAAACACACAGGATACAGGACAGATGGCAGAGGTAAGTCACCAAATTATATGATTTTAGTCAGGATTGTGACAATTTGGCCTTTATTTTGTTCCTAGAGTATTTATTAACCTCAATAACATTCATTTCCAGGCACTTTTGACCACAGTATAAACAATGAAAAATATATATTGTACAATATATATATTTTTAGTTGCTGTAATCATCTGTACAGATTATTTTCCGCCTTAATGTAGGATCAGTTCCTCAAAGTTATGTTTGACCAGGACAAGGTGCAGCTTTACGTAAGGTATGTAGTACCATGTAAATGTTGTTGTGTTTTTTACCAATATACACAACTAATTTTTGTATTAATTCAACATATTTCCACGTTATTGCAGACATGGTGGCAAAGGGAGTCCCAGATGCGGCTCCCATATGTCGACGCTGGATGAAAACAGTAATGTGATGTGGTCAAAACTGACTGGAAATGAGTGGAAATGAATTATTGAGGTTAACAATACTGTAAGAACAAAAACAGGCCCAAATTATGTGATTGTAGCTGTTTTAATAATAATATAATATATATATATAGATCCAAAACCAGCAAGGCCGGTTTTGGCAAAACCAATCCAGATCCAAAACACGAAGGAGATTTAGATCCAAAACCAAAACACAAAACCTGAGAAAAGGGCCGGCGCACATAGCTGCTTGCAATACATACAGCTCCTAAAGGTCCATACACACTTAACGATAAAATGAGCGACGTCGCTCATTTTCCCCCTCCTTGAGCGACGTCGCTCATTTTATCGTTAAGTGTGTATGCCGCCAGCGACGACCGATGCGCGGCCCCGCGGGTCGGCAATGATCGTCGCTGTCGGTAGGGCATTCATGAAGGATGTGGACTGTTGTCCACGACCTTCATGCAGGGCTGGCGGGGGCGTGACGTCACTGAGCGATATGAGCGGTCATATCGCTCAGTGCGTACAGGCGGCCGCCGACCGGCCGGCCCGGGAGGGGGAGACGTTAGACGATGCCGCTCACAGAGCGACATCGTCTAATGTGTATGGGCCTTAAGAACTGAAGTTGGGAAACACTGCCCTAGGGTGCTTCCCACATTTCCTGCAGTCTATAGAGTTGAGCTAATCCAAATGTCACTCTAATACCATAACACGTCAAATAAAATTGCATCTGTATGCTGATTTGTTAGACTTTGGCCATTGATGGTTTACCTGGTCCTAAACCTGTACATTTTGTGCAATAGTCTGGGCAGATGTAGATACAATAGGAATGAATCTGATTTTGAGATGCGAATCATCAATTTGTAAACACATGTAAATGTAAATAAATAACATGATTTACATACAATGGGCCTAATTCAGCATGGGTTGCTAATTAGAGAATTCACAAATCGAGCGATTATCAAACAGCTCATAATCACAATGTAGCCGCTGTTTGACGGACAGGAAGCCGGCGTTTCTGGGCGGAAACCTGCCATTTCCTGGGTGTGTCAGAAAAAACGCAGGCGTGGGGAGGGTCTCTGACGTCAGCGCATACCACTTCCAGGCTGTCTAAGTCGTAGATTAGTGGCAGCCTCAGACCTACTCACATTTGCTCAGATGGCAAAGATCGTTCGATGTTCCGGGAATTGCGTATGCATCTGCGAGTGGATAGATCTCTGTAATGCATTCGCAAATTTGCAGGGGGGCGTTTTTTTCTGTCAGGGTGGCGCCTTTTATACGCAGACAACTGAAATTTCTTGGATAAACGATACATGCTGAATTAGGCCCAATGTACGTTGGCTTTCTAGACCCCCCTCCTATAAAAACGTTAACACAAAATCAGTGTGTTCAATTATGGAAAAGCAGGTGTATTCATTACTCACTGATACATTTTAAACGATCCAAAGGTGGAACTAATTATTTCACTTGTGATTCTGTGAGGAGACCTGGAAAACATGAACTGTTGGGGGTCCTGAGGACAAAGTTTGGGGACTACTGGTCTCAATTCCAGTCTTCAAGTACAACCGGTCATGTTTTTGGATGTTTTTAATCATGCAGAGGTAAGGTGACAAACAAATCCTGAAAACATGACCTGGTGGAGATACTTAAAGGTTGAGGTTGGAAGCCACTGCTCTAGACAGGTGCATAAGGTCATCATACCAGATGCACAGAAGCAAAATAGGGGGTGGTGCCCCCCTCCCCAGCATCAGTCAGCACATGAGCAGTAGCAAAGTTGAGGGAGGAAGTAAAGTAATAGCATTGCGATCACATTACTTCTCTGTGAAATTTAATTTGAGCTTCTGTCGCAGCAACTCACCAATGGTACATCTGGGGTATAAAGATTCCTTATTGCCATGAATGGCAGCAATAAGGAATCTTTCTTTTCGGTGGCTGGACGCAAATGATAATAAACAGAGCCCTAATGGTTTTATTTTGACAATAGATGCATACATTCACCCCAGAGGAAAAAAATAAAACGCCTTGTCCCCCAGTGGGGATAAAAATGCACATTGCCCCCCAGTGGAAAAAACAAACTCTTTTATTGCTCCCCCACCACACACACAGAAGACTTACCTCACATGTCAGTTTGCTGATGAAGATGAGAGGAGCTCCCAGTCCCTCGCGTTATGCAGCCGTGGGCAGCACCTGCAGTCAAGCAGCAGCTGTAGCATCACCGCAAGCTTACTCCAGTCGACAGCTCTGAACGGACAGGACGCCATGCCGTGGTATGACCTAAGATGTCACGCCACAGCAGGTCACAGCCCTGCTACAATGCATCTGAGATTGGAGAAATTAAAACTGGCGGTGCGGCTGGCACTGCAGTTGCCGCTAGCACCGCCACTCTTAGCTGGTAGAGGGTTTCGGTAGCTGATGCACTGTCCCTCTAACAGGCCTTGCTTTTCAGTTCTGCCCTGGCAGCTGGCACCCTGAGGAAAATGCTACCATTGCCTCCGAGAGTTACGCCACTGGCTCTAGGTGGTCAATCTTCTTGCCTCTAATGGGATCAATGGTGCTGTCTAGAATAATTTCCTGTTTGGACCTCATCCTTATGTGATTTTACGTCAGAGTGAGCACAGTGCAATCACACAGTCAGCAAAGTAGGCCTATGATGTCTTCACCCAGCTGAAACATTAGATCGACCTATGGCTTCTAGTGAGAACACGGTGTTGCTGCTCTGATCTCCTGGTGACCTGATGCTTCTCATCAGTAGTGATGTTGAGCCATCTTGTGAGACCAATGATGCCCTGTCAATCCACTGCAAAATGTCATGTTATACACCATTGTACTGGACAGAGATCCACTGTAACAACTACTACTTAAAAATGACCGATATAGAAGACCTACTAGTGACATTCAAAAGTTTATTCACAAAAGTTTCAGGAGCAAAGATGTTTAGTTTGTACAACAACTATAGTAACATAAATATTGAATCATTTAACTATGTCATTGTTATTTGAAAATTACAGGATACAGCAGGAAAACTCGATAAGAAAATCCATCCTCAACTTGGTGTCTTCTTCTAATACAGTAGGTAACATTTCTTGTCTAGCCTATAAATAGGAGGGAAAAAAAGTGCCAGGCAACATGGATCAGTTGTTATTAAACTGATATTTATCACTGAGCAATTTGGTGCCGTTTTGAATGTAAAGCTAATCCTTAAGCTGATATGTCAGTGTCAAAAGTGATGGGATTTTAAGATTCTCATTATGGCAATGAATTGTTCCTTTGTAAAGCCTCCATGTTAATATGTAGAACTGGCAAACAAGAAGACGCATTTACTGTGAGGGATACATCACTGCAGTGCACCCCCACCTCATGATGAAACCCCTTCTATACTTACGCGTTAATTTATTTTTCATTGTGTGAATGTCACATTCAAGATGCTTGATTATGTTTTTGTTGTTGTTTTAACTTGCAGTCCTTCCAGAATTAATCCTAAAGCGTGTATTGCATAGTGTTGTTTTCTCATTAGGTTCATGTTTATTATGTCTCCGTTTTGGATTCCTAAAAACCTAATGTTGAATTGCTGGCTGTTATCTTATTGTAACTAATGTATTTGAACGCAATTAAAATGCCCAGCGGGAACCAAAAATCCTCCTGTGGATCGGGCGAAGGGTCATAACCTGGAGTGTGCTATACGTGAGATTTTGTCTTTTTCAGTCTGCTTATTTCAGTCACTGTTTTATTCTGTCATTTCCAGTCCCTGTTTGTATGTTCTCTGGTTACAGTTTAATTCATATAGAAATTCAGAGAGATTGGGGCAGGCTGTTTTAATGATCAATGGTTGACTACATGTAGTAGCGGCAGCCATTTTTTCACTTTGGTACTTTGAGGGAGATCTATCAAAGCTTGGAGAGAGATAAAATGGAAACAGATAAAGTACCAACCAATCAGATCTTAACTGTCGTTTTTCAAACACAGCCTGTAAAACCCGTTAGAAGCTGATTGGTTAGTACTTCATTTCTCTCCAAGCTTTGATAAATATCCCCCTGAATGTTTAGTATTCATGAGGTATTACCTCATGGATTTTGTTCCGAATGAATTGTTAAAGTCACATTGCAGCATTTGGAGGACCCGGCGCCCGGCAGCGCACACCGGAGCAGTGGACAACGGCTCCCTGGACAGGTGAGTATGTTTATTTTGTTTTTATTCTTTTTACACTTTAATCAGCTTGTGTGTCCATCGGACACACAGAGCTGATCACTGAAGCTGGGTCCCACTCAGGTTTCTCTGCCAGGGGCAGAGAAAGCTGTGCAAATGCCTCCCTATCGCAGTGCTGCCCTGTGATCTCGCCAGCCCGAGCTGGCGAGATTATCACCGGGCATACTGCGGTATATTTAGATTATCACAGGCATACTGCGGTATATTTTGACATTTTTTATTTTAGAAAATCTGGTCATGTGTAAATATGGGGATCCGATCTGAAGATCGACAGTGTCTAGGTCGACCACTATAGGTCGACAGTCACTAGGTCGACATGGATGGAAGGTCGACAGGTTTTCTAGGTCGACATGTGCTAGGTCGACAGGTCTAAAGGTCGACATGATTTTTTCACATTTTTTTTCTTTTTCTGAATTTTTTCATACTTAACGATCCACGTGGACTACGATTGGAACGGTAAAGTGTGCCGAGCGAAGCGAAGGCACCATGCCCGAAGCATGGCGAGCGAAGCGAGCCATGCGAGGGGACGCGGTGCACTAATTTGGGATCCCGGTCACTCTACGAAGAAAACGACACCAAAAAAAAAAAAAATCCTCATGTTGACCTTTAGACCTGTCCACCTAGCACATGTCGACCTAGAAACCCTGTCGACCTTCCATCCATGTCGACCTAGTGACTGTCGACCTATAGTGGTCGACCTAAACATTGTCGACCTAGACACTGTCGATTTGATGAACCACACCCGTAAATATGTACATGTGATTTCTTAGTTTTTTATTTTTAATAAATTTGCAAAAATCTCAAATAAACTTTTTTCACATTGTCATTATGGGGTATTGTGTGTAGAATTTTGAGGGAAAAAATAAATTTATTCCATTTTGGAATATAGCTGTAACATAACAAAATGTGGAAAAAGGGAAGCGATGTGAATACTTTCCGGATGCACTGTATATTTTACTTTAGAAAGAGCTGCTGTGGACTGTCTGGATAACACTGGACAGACTGTTTTGTTTTCATGTATATAATATCTAAAAAAAAAATAAAAAAAATGTGGAGCTAGTGATTATTTAAGGAACGCGATATAAGTCAGTCCCAATTTAATGTACAGCAGAATTTAGTTTTATCAGGGAGCTATTGCACATAAATAAATAGCCATATAATGGACCGTAAAGTGTTCAGAATGATGTGATACGTGTAAATTGACCATGATACATAGTTTAGTATTATTCCACCCTTCCAGCAAGTACATCCAAATGACTGATGAATTTGAATTTTAAAGTAGAGAATAAAGTGTAGGGAATAAAGGGGGTCATTGCGAGTTGATCGCACGGTAGCAGTTTTTTGCAGCCGTGCGATCAGATAGTCACCACCTATGGGGGAGTGTATTTTAGCATAGTATGTGTGCAATCCCTTGTGCAGGGGAGCTGTGCAAAAAGTTTTTGTGCAGTTTCTGAGTAGCTCTGAACTTACTCAGCCGCTGCGATCACTTCAGCCTGTCAGGTCTCGGAACTGACGTCAGACACCCGCCCTGAAAAAACACCTGTACATGCCTGCGTTTTCCACGGCACTCCCAGAAAACACGTCAGTTGCCACCCAGAAACGCCTTCTTCCTGTCAATCTCCTTGCGATCGGCTCTGCGAATGGATTCTTCGTTAAATCCATTGCACAGCAATGATCCGCTTTGTACCTGTACGACGCACCTGTGCATTGCGGAGCATACGCATGCGCAGTAGTGTCCTGATTGCTGCGTTGCGAAAAACAGCAGCGTGCGATCAGGTCGGAATGACCTCTAAAGTGTGGCTTTCCATCAGTAACATTTAAGCTTTGAGTGCCTTCTGTTAATTTTGATCTACAATTACTGGACATTATGTGTGTGGTACTAGGTTGACATTCATGGAGTGTCCTTGCAGTATTTATCCCATTGGGCAGAATATGGTCTGAGAAAATGTTCCTGCTCTGAATCTTCTTTCTACTCATCATTAACAAACTTCATTCTGACCGTTTTGGTTAAGCTACGGTAAGTACCGGCGTTAGAGTGAGGTTTGGGAGGTGGAAAGTGCTACTGCTCCTTCTCCTCCATGTCAATCACAGCCTGGGACCCCACTACAGGACTAACAGGCACAGAAGAGGCCTCCAACACAGGGCCGTCTTTTCGTATGGGCTCAATAGGCACTTGCCCAAGGGCCCCAGGAGTATAAGGGACCTAGGCTGATAGCTGAGGGTCCCCTCTTTCCAGGGGTACCAGATTTTTGAAAATCGGGCCAGGGGAACCAGAGATATCCAACTTCAAAGAAGTGGTCCCCATCCAAGCCTGTTAATTGCTCTTTCCAGTCAGATATCTCAGATTCTGTTTGACTTATAGTTTTTCTGAAGGTATAATCCAAAAACTGGGACTCTCCCCTTTTGGTGAACACTGGCAGTTTGTCTCTACTATGCCGAGAACCAGAGATATCAGCCTTCTAGCAGCTGGTCCCTGCTCTATCTCTGCACGCCTAATATGCAGTTTTATATTTTCGTTGGTGGATTTTGCTAGCTTCTGAACTCTGATCCCCAAGTCCCTGGTACCTCCTGATAGGTGGGACTTTCTGGTGTTTTTGTCCCATTCAAAGCTAAGAAATCGCTTTCCAGGAACTGGAGATATCTGCAGTCAAGCAAGCTGCCCTCCCACCGGAAAATGGTGAATATTAAGCCCACTCCACTATCCACCCCTCCCCTGCGTATTAAACACCCCCTACCACCCTGGTAGTCATGTACCAGGGCCCCTTCATTCAGCCCAATGCCCCCTTATACAGTTTAGTGTTCCCTTCACTGAATCTGTGCAGTAAAGGATTAATTAGCAGAAATTACTGCTCCAGGTCCTACATGCTGAGCTGAAGATAGAACATCCCCTACTGCACGCGGGACATCAAAGCTGCTGCTAATAGCACGCCCAACCCCTACTGCTGAAGGATAGGTAGGGGCCCCAGTGCATTGCTGTGCCCAGGGGCCCACACTTCTGTTAAGACGGCACTGCTCCAACAGGTACACTTAGGATGCACAGTAGTGCTTGCATCGGCCTTAGGTACCTAACTAGACTCCTTAGAACAAAACAGCTACAATTCTGTATACATACCCCATACCTCCTAACTTTTAAAAATATGGATGCGGGACTCCCGTGCAAAAAGAGGCATGACCTTTATGAAAGGGGGGTGGCCTCATGGCAGTGCCGCGATCACTAAGCATGCCCCCGTTTTCCGTCACTAAAGGGGCATGCCCAGCCCTCTGTAGCTGCTGGCATGTCCCCAGTCCCTCTGTCTCCATTGAATAGACGCTGTGCGCATGCGCACAGCATCTATTCACCGCTGCTCTGCTAAGCAGGGCAGCAAGTGACAGGAGCCTCCCAACTGCCCCTCCTCCCCACTGCGGGACACTGCGGAACGTGGGTGGGACAGCCCCCCAAAAAAGTGACTGTCCCGCGAAAATCGGGACAGTTGGGAGGTATGCTTACCTGCTGTGCTAATTCAGTGTGAATGGCTGTATTGTCACCCACGTGGCCTGGGGATTTCATCAATACAGTTTGCATTTCTATTGAACAATGGTATTATCAGACTTGTGATCCTCACATCTACAATCTGCATCTTTAGCAAACATCCCATTAGATACCTTGATTATTAGTGCAGCTAGGATTCCAAATAAACATTTGTAAAATTCATTTCAAAAGATGTTCACACCGGCAAAACCAATGTGGCCCAGAGGGATTATACAAATTTCCATGTCAAATATTTGAAGCAAAGCACTTATAGGGAAACTGTGTTTTTTAATGTTTTGATGCCTTTGATTACCATAAACTAGATTATTTTCTGAAATTACTTTCACACAGTGAACAGTTCCTATTGCATTCCAGTCAGTGAGCTAGTCGGAGTGTGATGTGAATAAAATAAGACTGGTGTATGCATTGTCTTTTGTTGTATATATTCATTTACTTTTCCCTAAGAAAGGGCATGTCAAGTTTACATTGGGAAATATCTCCTATGCAGAGTTTCTGAGTCTTACAATATGGCTGAATGGCAGTTTTGTTTGTAACCTAATGAGAAGCTTTCGTTTGCTTTTATACATGTTTAATAATGCTTATATCTCTCCGCTCTTAGAAGAGATTTGTTTGGCATGCAGCTGTGTTTCAATATGAAGGATTTCTTACAGAAAAAAGTTTTCTATATGTTCTGCCAAAATCACACACACACACACACACACACACACACACACACACACACACACACACACACACACACACACACACACACACACACACACACACGCGCACTTGATCCAAGAAAACATTGTACTAATTACTTCCAGCTTCTTAAATTCAAGCACGCCCAATTTGTTCTTAATACCACTTGAATTTCTTTTAGACCTGATTTAACTCCCAATTGAATCACAGTTCTTACATATGTTTTGCAAGCAATTTCCGTGTTTAAAAAGAAAACCTGCGTGTTCTGATAACACCAGGGACACAGTAAATGTCAGTAAGCCTGTTTTTCAGGCCTATTCTTAAAGGAGTTTTCCACCTACGACGACTTAAATGTAATGGTTTGTAGTGTACATGCCGTCCTTAAACTTTTGCTAAATACTTTGATCCCTTATATGAGGCTCTATATTGTCAGGTTGAATAGTTTGTTTTTTCGATGTCCCCATATGACACACAAAGCTGCACTCTGGATGCAGTTTTGTCTAAAGTAGAGAGCACAGCAGATCTGTGTCATATCCAAGGGCAGTAGAAAGAAAACTCCCCTCTACAGTATGAATACACTAGCTGTACTCTGGATACAATTTTTGTCCAAAGCAGAGAGCACAGCAGATCTGTGTCATATCCAAGGGCAGTAGAAAGAAAACTCAGCTATGCAGCATGAATATACTAGCTGTTGTACCTAGCATTGCCTGGGTGTATATTGTACTGTTCTACTCTCTCTCTCTCTCCTCTATGTCTCACTCTCTCATGTCCCACATCGACTTTCACTATGTTTCTCATATCCTCCACCAACTTTTCGCTGTGGTTCTCCAGTACCCTGTCGGCTTTAACTGTGTCTGCAGCTTCATATATTCCAGCCAGAGCAGTATGGACAGCCGATTCCCTGTCACAGGTCATCATATGCATCCGTGGGCTCTCTCTGTTAGTGGTGTGTGCTAGACTGTTGACTTCATTGTTATCAACACTCAGAAATTGAAAGAAAAGAAGCTAGGTAAATAAATTAGTTTCTGGAGGGCTGTATGAGCTGAGGCGCCCCATGGGAAACGTGCATCTGGCCGCCCAGAAACCCTGCGGTGGCCCTTTGTGGCGCGCCCATGAGAAAGTCGCCGGCGATGCCCTCAAGCCTGGAGCCCCGACGAGCACCTCAGGAAGTGGTACACCTGTTGGGTGCAGAAGAGGAAGAGTGCCCCTCAGCTCGCGACCTGGAGACCCGGCTCATTGGAAAAGCGGGCAGCAGCTCCCATGGGTCAGGCAGCGTGGAAGCACTAGCGGCGTCCCCCAGCCTAGCAATGGCCCATCCCGCAACTCCAGCTCTTGTAGGCGCGGTGCGGCAAGGGCCTCTGGCAGCTGCGGTGCTAAGCTGGCCCCCTGCAGCACCACCAGGAGGCACAACAAAGCAGAAAAGGCCCCTGTGGCATGGGACAATGACTGGCAGGTGCCCTGCAACCAAACTCCCAGTAGTGGAGCAGCGACAACCCAGGCTGGCATGCTGGCCCACCCAGGATAGACTGGTCATGCCCCCGCAGCTGCGGCCGGAACAGCGGACAGGGTGCCCGAGTGGGACCCCCAGCGGACTGAAGGGTGGAATGGAGCACACAAGAGACGCGGGACCCGCAAGAGGGGCTACCGTGCTGGGGCCCTAGTCTGGTGGAGATGCAGAGGCCACCGATCTGCACTTCCAGCAATCCTATTTTCAAACACTCGATCCCTCGCGAACAAGATGGATGAGCTATCCCTGCTTATGTGCGACGCAAGGTCGGGCACTGCCTGGTCATCCATCCTATGCTTCACTGAGACGTGGCTGAACGACCTAATTGCCGACTCCACACTGTCACTGCCGGGCTATAGCCTCTTCAGGGCTGACCGCGATAAGGACCTCACCGAAAAGCCAGAGGCGGTGGCATCTGCTACTACATAAATGAAGGGTGGTGCTCCAATGTTACTATCCTAAGTAAATCAAGCAGCTCGCAATTGGAGATGCTCATCACTAACTGCAACCCGTTCTACTCTCCCCGGGAATTTGCATCAACAGTACTGGTGGGGGTGTATATCCCCCCCCCCCCCCCCTCCCCGAGTGCAAACGATGACCTTTAACAGCTGGCCACCAGGATAACAGATACAGAACTCAAATATCCGGACTCACTGTTTATAGTACTGGGAGACTTCAACAACGCCAACCTGAGCCAGGAGCTACCTAAGTACAAAGAGCAAGTCAACTGCCATACCAGGGAGGGGCAAACCCTGGACCACTGCTATACCTCCATCAAGACAGCTTTCTGGTCCATGCCCCGCGCAGCCCTAGGCCTCTCTGACCACTGCATAGTCCATCTGCTCCCCACATACATCCAGAAGCTGAGGACGGAAAAGCCCATGGTCAGGTCCGTCAAACTTTGGACAAGCGAAGCAAAGCTATAGCTTCAGGCCTGTTTTGACTGTACATATTGGAGGGTTTTTGAAACTTCTGCTACCAACCTGGATGACCTAGCTGAGGTAGTGACATCCTACATCAGCTTCTGCAAGGACACACGTGTGCCGACAAAAACAGTCCACACCTTCAATAACAACAAGCCTTGGTTCAACTCCCAGCTCAGGAAGCTTCGATGGGCCAAGGAGGAGGCATATAGCAATGGGGACAGGGCCCTGTACAAACAGGCCAGGAACTCCCTGACACGCGAAATCAGGCTTGCTAAAAACTGATTCTCAAACAAGCTAACAACCTTTCAGCCAACGACCCCGCGTCAGTTTGGAGAGGTATGCAAGCCATAACCAGTTACAAGAAAACCCGAAAACCCACTGTCATGCACCAGAAACTGGCGGACGAACTGAACAACTTTTACTGCAGATTTGAGAAGGAGGCTCCCTGTCCCAGTCCTACCCGTGTCCCGGGCAAAACTGACCACCCACTCCCCTATCCTGGTCTCCACTCCCAGGCACTGCGGGTGGATCAGAAAGAGAGGTAGAAGGAATGTTCAGAAGGGTCAATCCTACAGTAGGAAAGCCACAGGCCCGGATGGAGTGTCGCCATCTGCCCTAAAGAACTGTGCTGATCAGCTCACCTCCATCTTCTCCAGGATCTTCAACACCTAACTGGAGATGTACAAGGTTCCCTCCTGCTTAAAATGTTCAACAATCATCCCGATTCCAAAGAGCGCAGCTGCAAAAGACCTAAATGACTACAGGCCAATCGCACTAACATCTGTAGCAATGAAAGATTTTGAATGGCTGGTGCTGAACCACCTGAGAGAATCGACTAACACCCACCTAGACCCCTTGCATTTGAGATGGTGGTGGACTTCAAAAGCAAACCCAATGCCATGCATCCACTAGTCTCGTAATAGCCAACAGCGTGGTTTCGTGGTCGACTCCTTAAAATTCCTAGGGTCAAAAATTTCCTGAGACCTCAAATGGGGACCCAACATAAGCACTGTCATAAAGAAGGCCCAGCAGCGAATTTTCTTTCTGAGGCAAATCAGGAAATTCAACATCCCGCAGAAGCTGCTGCTCATTTTCTACACAGCGATCATAGAATCGGTCCCATGTTCCTCGATCACAGTCTGGTATGGAGCTGCCAATGAGATTGACAGATGGAGGCTGCAAAGGGTGGTGAGGACAGCTGAAAAAATTGTTGGGGGTGACCTCCCTCCCATCCAGGAATTATATCAGTCAAGGGTCAGGATGCGAGCAGAGAAAATCGTGGCAGATATGCAGCACCCAGATCACAAACTGTTTGAACCGCTTCCATCAGGCAGACGCTACAGGTCCATTCCTGTGAAGTAGACCAGATCCATTAAAAGCTTCATCCCACTAGCTGTCCACCAGATGAACAATATATAAAAAAGTCTAACATGTATAATATGTCGAGTCTGTCGTACAGTTGCAATGTGCAGTATGAACTCATACGTCTAATGTTTGTAATGTATGCTACGTTTTTCCCCCCTTCTTATGCTATGTATTCCCCGTTCATGTTGCTGCTTGGCGATGCACTGTACCGCAAAAAATTCCTTGTACACCTGTACACGTGAGTACACCTGGCCAATAAAGCTGATTCTGATTCTGATCATTTCAAATCATCTGAAACTGGACAGGTCCTTATCAACCGTATGTCTCCACCATCTGCTCACCCATGTGATATCACAGTAGATGGTAATGATGCAAAATATTAAAAGGACAGAAATGAAAACTCTATGGGAAGTCATTACTACAATGACTTCATTACACTCTCCAATTCTTCTCTTCCCCCTACTTTCTTCTTACAGTAACTATTTGTAACCGGTTATTTGTAATGTATTACTCTACTGCATATGATCGTTTACCGTAACAATAATGTTTTTGGCACTACTGCTTTTATATACTCAATATGTACATCTATGAATAAACCATTTAAAATACTTTTCAGTGTTTGGCTCAATGCTAGAAGTGTAATCTTAATGGGTTGCTCAGCTACTGTGTGCAAAAATGAATCCCAAATGAAGGATTTTATTGTGACTATGGGGGTCATTGGTTTCCTCTCTGATCTAAACATAAAACCTTTGAGAATTAAAAAAGCCCCATCATATATAGCATATGGAGCAGGGATTGTCTACACATGGGCTAGAACACCTGTAAGCACAACCTTTCATGTGTAGCAGATTATGAAATCACTGAGGTAGGGATGGCCATCAGTGGTTAACCTTGATGGTATGAAACCACTGACGTGGAAACATCAATGCTTTCACCCACCAATGGTTATCCCTGCTCTATAACTCACTGGCAGTAGGCCAGTCATAGTTGGGGGCATGGCTACATGGGTAATTCCGAGGTGCCAGGATACAAATAAAAATCACAGGCTCTGCATCATCATGATGGAGGACCATTGTATCTCCACCATCAATGGCAAAGCCATTGGTGGTTAGCCATCGATGGTTGTAACTTGTTAGCCATTAATGGTTAATGGCCATCCCTACCACGAGAGACCTACAGCAAAGTAATCCATTTTGTTGGTTGTTTTATGGGTTTGTATATTGTCCGTTTTCTAGGGACTAGTGACCTCCCTGAGATATGAGACCCAGACATCTGTTTCATTGTTCATTAAAATTATTTATAGTTTGTGCCCGAGCAGCTTCTTGTGCTTTTTTGATGGAGCTTTGTTTGTGATGTTTGCTGTCTTGACAGAAGTCATAAATATGACCTAAACGTCGACCACCTGTATTATTAGTAAAACTGTATTTCTTTTTAAAAAAACTGGTGAGTGGTGTCCTTAAAAATAATTATGTATTCAGTAGCCTGATTTGAATCTTCAGCTATCTACCTGGAATAGCATTTCAGCTGCATTGGAATGTGAGTGAATTATATCTAGATGCTTATATACTGTATATGCTTGCCATAATATCTCTTAAATCCGGGACACCTATGATTTACACAGTATCTGTGACTGATTAGAATCAGGTGAAATGCAGACTTGAATTCAGCCAGCCACAGAACCCGTGTAGTGGTGTTTCTGTAATGGGTGCAGTGTGTGCGGTGCACACGGACCCCTTGAGTCCACACGCTGCACCCACTCCAGCAGTACTTACCCTCTCCAGGAAGCTGCGTCCTCTGCAGCAGCAGTGTAAAATCACTGGGAAAATGGCACGGCGCTCATTTTCCTGGTGTTGTTTTGTACATGCACAGTAAGCAAATCACTAGGAAAATGGCCGCTGCTCCAGTCTCTTCTAGTGCTCACACTGACTATGCTGCTGGCTAGAGAGGAGAAGGCCCTGACACAGACTGCACATGGGCCCCCTGCTCTCTTAATACACCCCTGAACCTGTGCAAATCATAGGTGTGCTGGATTAAATAGATATTATGGCAAGCCGATATATGATGAAGGGATCAGTACGAGATCCCGCCGGATGGGATCCCGGCGGTTGGAATACCGACACCGGGATCCCAACCAGCACAATCCCGACAGCTCAACGCAGCCCCTTGTGGGCTCGCTGCACTCGCTACGCTCGGCACACTAATTTATTCTCTCTCTGTGGGTGTCGCGGACACCCACAGAGGGAGAATATGTCGGGATTGTGCCAGTCGGGATCCCGGCGGGATCTTGACTGCATCCCATGATGAAAGCGATAGATGTGGATATAGATATTTAATAAGAGATATATAGACTGTGTGTGTGTGTGTGTCTATATAATATATTATAATATAATATTTGGAAACTTAGGACATATATATATTAAAAAAATTAATAATAAGTTCCAAGTCAACTGACAGGCTACGAACACACAAGGGGGGTAATTCAGATCTGATCGCAGCAGCAAATTTATTAGCTAATGGGCAAAACCATGTGCACTGCAGGGGGGAGCTTATGTAACATGTGCAGAGAGAGTTAGATTTGGGTGGGTTATATTGTTTCTGTGCAGGGTAAATACTGGCTGCTTTATTTTTACACTGCAATTTAGATTTCAGTTTGAACACACCCCACCCAAATCTAACTCTCTCTGCACATGTTATATCTGCCCCACCTGCAGTGCACATGGTTTTGTCCAATTGCTAACAAATTTGCTGCTACGATCAGATCTGAATTGGGCCCAAAGCCAAGTCAATTTAGTGCCTTTTTATTAATCCTGACCTGTACAGGTGTGAGGAAAATGGTTTCAAGCTGTGTGTCCCGCACCTGAATGTTATTGTAACATTCCTATTAGCATACCTCCCAACTTTTCATATCTGGAAGGAGGGACGTGGCCTAAGAAAAGGGGGCATGGCTTCGTGGGAGGACCCGCGATCGCGAGCCACGCCCCCCATTTTCATCACTAAGGGGGCATGCCCAGCGCTCTGTGAGCCACTGGCAACCCCCCCTCCCTCTGACTCCAGTGAATAGACGCTGTGCGCATGCGCACAGCGTCTATTCACCGCTGCTCTGCTACGCAGGGCAGCGAGAGACAGAGCCCCCCCCACCGTGGGACACTGCGGCCTGCGGGTGGGACAGCGGGACAGTTCCCAAAAAAAACGGGACTGTCCCGCGAAAATCGGGACAGTTGGGAGGTATGCTTTTAGAGACGTTATTATAAGCTGGCATGTTATGTCTACCCAATAAATGGAAAACAATTTCTAATCAATGCTAAGCCGTTTTTGTTTTTGTTTTTTGTTTTTTGCTTAATTCTCTAGACAGAACATTACATTTCCATTATAAGAATCACCAAATAAGAGCAAAAACATTGTTTACCATTATATCAACTGTACACCAAATCGCCTGTTTATATCTAAAATTCTCACAACCTCCCCCTAGTGGTAGTGCTGGTACTTGCATCTTGCACTGTGACACATTTTCGGAGTGATTCTCAAACTCTGGGGCAGATGTATTAACAACATACCTCCCAACATGACCCTCTCCAGGAGGGACAGAATGCTTCTGGACTTGCCTCTTAATATGTGATTGCCATCACCTGTTTTGAACAGGTTCATGGATAAGAAAGGTGTTTCACCAAAGGTGCTGGCAATCATACATTAAGAGGGAAGTCCAGGAGCAGAGCATTGTGCCCCTCCTGGAGAAGGTCATGTTGGGAGGTATGTATTAACCTGGAGAAGTTATAAGGAAGTGATAAACCAGTGATATGTGCAAGGTGATAAATGCACCAGCCAATCAGCTCCTAACTGTTAATTTACATATTGGAGCTGATTGGCTGGTTCGTTTATCACCTTGCACATATCACTGGTTTATCACTTCCTTATGCCTTCTCCAGGTTAATACATCTGCCCCTCTGTCCTTAGGATCCCCGAACAGCTCACATTTTCCAGGTGCACTCATTACTCACTGGCACGTTTTAAAAGATCCACAGGTGAAGCTAAGTATTTCTCATGCGAGTCTGTGAAGAGACCTGGAAAACATGCACTGTTTGGGGTCCTGAGGACTGAGTTTGAGAACCACTGTTTTAAAGAGTGGCTGATTAATAAAGTGTTGAGTAATACAGCAATGACATTTATTCTAAGGTACTTCTCTCTATCATCCAGCAACCTTTTCGTTATGCCATCTAAATATAAGAAATCTTGGGGCACCATTTTTTTTTTTTTTGCCAGAAACAGTTTTCCAGCCAGCTAAAACTTACTAGCTAGCACAATTGCTGTAGAGGTTTACACAGTAATTCTAGTTCTTGTTAAGTGCACTTTGTATGCTATTACCCTTATCTAATGAGGAACATAGCCGCAGGGATCCAATGTACCCACATTCATAATTATAGGACTGTTAAAGAAAAATAAATGAAAATATATATATATTCTGCGGAAGATTACAATAGAAACATATGCATTTTTTTTTTCCGTTTCAACCAGCAACTAATTAAGGGGCTATTAAACCACAATGCTTCCCATAATTACCTAATGAGAAGATAATAGGAAAGGGGCTTTTATAATCATATATATGTTCTCTGCAGTATTTTTCTGAACCAAGGTATTCATTCTGCAGGGGAATATTCAGCAGCGAGAAAGTACTTGTGCTTAAAATTCAATACAGTAGGTGGGGTTTACCTTATATTCGGGTAATGAAAAGGCAAAGTCAAAATCATTTAACTGCCATATTCAAAAGGTTCCTCAATGTAGGCGGCTAAATCCAGTGATTGACTAAGGTCTAATTTAGGCTGAAATATCGACATGAAAATGTAATGTAGCACTGAGTTTTATAAAGTGCCCCGTGTTCAATAATTAAACTGTAGAACTATATTCAGAGCATATCTACATAATATGGTATGTTTAATATACAGTTGTCTGCATGAATTATATGGTAGCGTTATTCTAAAAGGAAAAAAAAATGTATTTAAGGTGGCTGCATCATTTCCCATGGTGTAATTTCTCTGTAAATGGCCTATTCCATGTTAGTACATTACTAATGTATTAAAGGGACATTGAAAAGAGCGGAAAAAGAAATAAGTCTTATGTAAAAGATGACTTTTTCATTTGAAAGGAAAAAGTGACCTTGTGTTTTATGCAATCCCATGGGGAAATCACAAATAAGTATTGGAAAACGTAAACTGCCAGTGGATGGTATTAATGATCTGATATAGACAGGGCAACCGTTGGTCTGGCTGTTGTAAAACGTACAAAAAAATAATTTTTGAACCAAGTAAAATTGATGGGGCGTATTATAAACTATTCTTTATATTGCAAAACGCTATGTCACAGAAATTATTTTGTGTTGCTAAAATTATGTAATTTGTGGCATAAAGAATGTGTTGCAAAACAATGATTTTATTACCTCAATACTATAATTTTGCCTGTACGGTTGAGAGAAATGTCATGATTACTGCCTAGACTACAATACAACGATTACTTATATACAGATGATATATGGAAATTTGGGCCTGTGAATTTCATGGCAAAGAGGCGGATACAGATTGTTGCAGAGATGGCCTTGTTGTAAACCAGGCATTCCCAACCACGGTCCTCAAGGCACACTTAAGCGCCCTACACATTTAAAGATCCGCCGCTGAGCTGCCCGACGGCGGATACAGCCGCCGGCGACCCGGCGGCAGGGGGGCAGTGACGGGGGAGTGAAGTTACTTCACTCCCCCAGTCACACGGCTCCATTGAAGTGCAGGCAAATATGGACGAGATCGTCCATATTGGCCTGCATGCACAGCCGACGGGGAACCAGCGATGAACGAGTGCGGGGCCGCGCATCGTTCATCGCTGGTGACTCCACACTCAAAGATATGAACGGTATCTCATTCAATAATGAACGAGATCGTTCGTATCTTTGGGGATTGTCGGCCAGTGTGTAGGGCCTATAACAGTGCATGTTTTAGTGATATCCAGGCTTCAGCACAGGTGACATAATTAGTAGCTCAATTATTTTGATTTAACCATCTGTGCTGCAGCCTAGGTATCACTAAAACCTGCCTTGAGGACCGTGGTTGGGAATGCCTGTTGTCAATGTCAATGCTCTGTATGTGTTTTTCCGTTTTGCTATTTACAGTATGTCATGTTCGCTTTTAAGGTGATGCTACACCCTTTCCCAAATTATACTGTTTGTCCCACTCCTATACTGCAATTGGTTGAAATGTATGCTACAACTTTTACACACTGCACACTCAGCACCCAATCAATTATACTTACCACTCCGTCAGCACGGCTATAGAAATCAGTGGGAAAATGTCCGCCATGGGCATTTTCCAGTGATTTGTGCATGTGCAATAGAGAGATCCCCAGGAACGCGGCGTGGGCGCCATGTTCCCCGAGATCTGAGCATGCACAGTAGACTCTGGTGCTCCCTCCTCTCTGAAAGTGCCCTTGTATGTGTCCCTTTTTAAATCCAATGTATTATACCTCGCGCCTCATGATTTATGGTGTGTTTATTCTTGCATAAAGTAGGAAGGTAAGATGTCAGAAGGTCCCCATGGTGCACTTGGCAATTCATGGGTGTGTTTTAAGGGGTGGATAGGGGGTTGGGACAGATTTGCACTTTAGAAGCACTGGGCACGTCCTATGGCATTTTAGGACCACGCCTCTCTTTACGTGTAAGTTGCTAAATTTATGCCACTTTCCATCTGGAATTATTTGTTGCTGGCATAAGCAAAATAAAATCATTTTTATACTTATAGGGTGTGATTACATTTTATTTAAGGCATACAAAGTAATGGGGAGCCTATCAGAGCAATTCCGTTGCTGCTTTGGTCAGGCAATTATTGCTTTAAAGTTATACATGCTGAAATAGACAGTGTTTAGCCACGAATAGTGACTAATCCTGTATAAAGTCCTGGTTAGGGAGCCCAAGCTCACATTTAGACGCCCAAAGTGTCGATTTAGTGCACATTTCTTCTCGCACTTGAGGAAGCTCATACTAGGCTACCTGGCCCTCTCCTACCTGTGGTGAAACACCTTTCTTATCAATTACCTAGCTCACCACAGGTGATGGCAATCATACATTACCAGGAAAATCCAGGAACAGAGCATTTTCTACCTCATGGAGAAGGTCAGGTAGGCAAGCATGAGGAAGCTGGGATAATAAGTTTCTCCCCCGTGGCTAACATGTCTAAATGGAACAACAATTTAATTGCTCCATTTTGCACCCCCTAGTGGTATCTGCTGGGGAAAACCATTGAATCACCCCATACAATATGACTCCATTGTGCTATGCAGTTGTGCTATGATTATTTAAGGTGCATGCCCATATTCTATAACCAAAAAGCCTCAAGTCCCAAACATTGAGGGCAGTGGATTTCCTAACCCCACAAGGACATGGTGTAGTAGTTACAGTGGGCCTGATTCATATTTGTAAGTAAAAGCAAATAATTAAGTAACTGGGCAAAACCCTGTTGCACTGCAGGTGGGGGAGAGATTTAGATTTGGGTGGGTTATATTGTTTCTGTGCTGGGTAAATACTGTCTGCTTTATTTTTACACTGCAATTTAGATTTCAGTATAAACACACCCCACCCAAATCTAACTCTCTCTGCACATGTTATATATGCCCCACCTGCAGTGCACATGGATTTCCCAGTTGCTTGCTTTTTTGAATACAAACATGCTACTGATTTGCTACTTCCAAACATGAATCATGCCCGGTGTGTGGATAAGGAATATACCTAAAGCTCTGTCAAGGAATAGAGATGATATTTTGAAACCCACCAACCACAAGAGTCTAGAGTCGCTGGTGCCTTGGGTTAATGAATATCATTCTAACAGTAAATAATAAATATGCTACCAGGAAAGCAAAAGAACTTTGGACAATCGTGGCCTCTGATCTGGATTTACACACTGAGAAATACTAGAATTATGTCTTTACACCCCAAGTAGAAATACCAAGGATATTGTGGTGAAAACAGACATATCTGGGTTTCTCAAGGCCCCCTCACCACATTTTTCAGCCGGTGTTTGTTGTGCATCACATGTAGTTACTTGGTATGTGGTGCATGTATATAAAACGAAGGCGATTGGCGGCACTCACGACACTAGTAAAATCCAACCATTGAGACATCTATGTTTCGGTTTCATTAACTGTCGTCAGGAATGCAAAAAACAACTTACCTTAAATAGACAAACAAACACCCAGGTGCTCATGATGTGCTGGCGCTAAAATCTCAGGAGATGTGATGACATCATCAATAGCTGCGCACGCGCTAACCAGACGTCAACCTCCGCTGCTGATACCCATCACCATGGAGACTGTAACATATGTACAAAATTGCAATATGTTTAATTTCACATATTTACTACACTAGGGAAACTAATTGTTAAAACATTACAAGCAAAGTATCACAAAACACATTTATATGAAACAATTAAAAGATAGATTTTCATTAAGTCCAGCAGGGTGGATCGTATTCAATGCCTCCCTCTGTAATCATTTTTTATTTCTATCACCCTTCATCCCCCCCTTATGATCCTCTGGGACGTGATCTATCATTTTATACCTCAGAGTAGCTAATGGATGTCTACAATCTCTAGAAGGTATGGCAGCAGGCTGGTCTGCTTTTTTACCTTCAGTAGCTAGTCTAATGGAACTACGGTGCATGGTCATGTGTTCTTTAAATTGTCTGGATGTTTTACCAACATAATAACTACTGCATGGACACCGTATATAATATACCACAAATTTACTGGTACAGGTAAGTACATATCTGACATTAATACTACATCCTGTATGTGGATGTGCAAGCTTATCTCCGACTTCTAAATATGAGCAGGTAGTGCTATCTAGGCACTTATACACCCCCGGCCTTTTTTCTGGTTTACTTTCAAATTAGATATGTCTGAGTGAACAATCAGGTTCTAGAAGTTCCTACTTCTCCTAAAACAGGGGAGGAGGCGTTTGTCTTTTATAGAAGGTAAATCTGGAACATCTCTCACTACTGGCCAGTATTTTTTGACTATACAAGTTGAATGGGGGCTAAAGTAAGACCCATACTTACAGAATGCCTTGTCTACCTTGCTACTCCTAGAGCAGTTACCCCAGGAGACTTTGGCATATGCGACGCCCTACTCATGGCTGATTGTAGTCAATTACTAGAGTACCCCCTCTGTAGGAATTTAGCTCTGATTTTTTCCATCTGCATTTGTTCATCTATAAGATCAATACAGATACGATGTACTCTTAAGAATTGAGAGCAGGATAAACCGCTAACAAGCGGTATGGGGTGATGGCTAGAAGTAGAAAACAATGTGTTACAGTTGGCTTATGTTGGGTACACACTAATACTATAGACGGATTGGGCAGTATGGGATTGATGTCAAGAACTGTGCAGGCGTTTACATGCTAACCGCCCGTACACACACAGGGTTGCACCAATATATCGGTAGATATATTGGTCATCGACTGTGCTGCAGGGCCAACACAATATGTCTGTGAACGACGGCATTCACAGACATATTGTTTGTACACACTGGCTGATGGACCCCGCGATATATCGGCCGTTCAATAGAACGCCCAATATATCGGTCAGTGTGAATGCACCATTACAATAGAGAGATGTCGATAAATGATTCTGGTTTTTACAAATGGCAACATCCAAAAAGTGGATGGAAATAGCATTTATCTCATATAGTCATTGTATATAAACTTAATATCTAGATCCAAGGTGTTTACATCAAGCATCGTTCCAAGACAGATTAGAAAGACAATCGATGTAGCGTAAATAAAAATAAATGTTCTCACGATAGGCATCTTCACTGAAGAACAAATTACGTTCCACACCAAACATAAAAACGCGTTCACCAGAGACACAGGCGTAACCATGGCACAACCATTGGTCTGTTGGACAAATTCTATATCCAACATGAAATAATTCCAATCCAAAATCTGGTCAAGAAATATGTTGAAAATGTATAATTGTGGGCCTTTGTATTCAGAATGATTCGTTAATAACTGTAATACTGCCGCCACACCTCTTTCTCGTTGCATATTTGTATTGAGGCTTACAAGTTCCGCTGTACAAAGCCAACTCCCTTCTGGTATATCTCCAGGCCTCTTATTTTTTGTAAAAATGTGTTGGTGTCTTTTAAATACGTATCCTACCGCTCAGGGGCATCTCTAGAGAGTGTGCAGACTCCATGTGTGGGCCCCCTCCTCTCCCGTAGCCGTCACGCCGCTGCTAGTGCTCTCAGCACTCTAGACTCTGGCACAGTGCCAGAGTCTACAGCGCATGTGCAGGACTATGAAAAATGGCTGCCGCGCCATTTTTCTGGAGTCCTGCGCATGCGCTGTAGTCTCTGGCACTGTGCCAGAGTCTCTAGTGGTCAGTGTGCTGGCAGCAGCGTGATGGCTACGGGAGAGGAAGAGGCCCACACATGGTCAGCGATGGACTCCGGAAAGGTACGTATAGGAGAAATGGGTGCGGTGTGGGTCTCCCCCCGGAACTCAGGGGCCCGTGTGCACTGCACAGATGCACGGGGCACAGCTACTGGGGACACAACTACTGAGGGTGCAGTACTGGGGGCACAACAGGTACTCGGGGCAAAATTACAGCGAGCAAAACTGACCATGCCCCTTCCCTATGAAGCCACCCCCCTATTTTTGGCACGCGCCTGCAGCGCGCACTAACTCTGTTTCACCTGGGAGGGGGGCGCCAAAATAAACTTTCGCCTTGGGAGCCACAAGGTCACCGGCCCTGCCGACAGCTCCCAAATTGGCTTTATTGTTCATCCGGGAACACTTTCGGTTGCATGGTTTACCTCAAGAAATAGTCTCTGATCGAGGGGTACAGTTCACCGCAAGGTTTTGGAGAGCCCTCTGCTCAGCCTTACAAATTACACTTAAATTTTCGTCTGCCTATCATCCCCAAACGAATGGACTAATGGAACGAGTCAACCAAGATCTAGAGACTTTCCTCCGCCTTTATCTCTCCCCTTCACAGGACAACTGGGTGGAGTTGTTACCTTGGGCGAAGTTTGCCCATAACCATTCATTTCATTCTTCCACTGGCGAGTCTCCGTTCTTCGTCAACTATGGGTTCCACCCACGAGTTCCGGAATTACCAAGTCTTCCGACGGAAGAGGTTCCAGCTGTAACGTCCACTCTACTACACTTCAGACAAATTTGGAGTAAGATTCATGCTAGTCTTAAAAAGGTTTCTGTCCGATACAAGTTCTTCGCAGATAAGAAACGGCGAGCCGCTCCTCAATACAAGGTTGGTGATAGGGTATGGCTTTCCACACGCAATCTCCGGTTAAAGGTGCCCACTATGAAGTTTGCTCCAAGATTCATCGGTCCTTATCCTGTGCTACAAGTCCTGAATCCTGTGGTCTGTAAGTTGGGTTTACCTTCTCACCTACGTATACCAAATGCCTTCCATGTTTCTCTTCTTCGTCCTCTCGTCCTTAATCGTTTTCATTCGAAGTCCTCTAGCCCCACCTCAGTGGAAACTGAAACCGGAACAGACTTCGAGATCAAAACTATTCTGGACTCTCGTTACCTTCACAAGAATCTGCAATATCTGGTGGAATGGAAATGGTATGGTCCTGAGGAGAGAAGTTGGATAAAGGCTTCTGAGGTCTCGGCTCCTCGACTAATCCGGATTTTCCATTCTAGACACCCTACGAAACCAGGAAAGTGTCCAGGGGTCACTCCTAGAGGAGGGGGTACTGTCTTGCCGCGGCCGCCGTACTTGCCTCTCCGGGGGCGCTGGGTCTCCGGGCAGCCATCCTCACTGGCGGTCTCCGGCTCCCGGCGCTCCGTCCGGCGCACATAGTGTGGACGTCGCGGGTGCTCCCGGCATTCACTGAGGGTGCGGGTGACGTCATCAAGCGCTTCCCCAATCAGACGCTGGCGGGAAGTTCAAATTCAGACGCCGGGCAGAGCTCCGGCGCCTGAGTATCATCTTTACTGCTTTTGAAGTTGTGATCTCCAGACCTCCCGTATCCCTGTGGCTTCCAACCCTTTCAGACGAACCTCCGTGTCTCCAAGCACCTCCGTGTCTCCAAGCACCTCCGTGCCTCCAAGCACCTCTGTGCCTCCGAGCACCTCTGTGCCTCAGAGCACCTCCGTGCCTCCAAGCACCTCTGTGCCTCCGAGCACTTCAGCGCCTCCAAGCACCTCCGTGCCTCCAAGCACCTCCGTGTCTCCAAGCACCTCCGTGCCTCCAAGCACCTCCGTGCCTCCAAGCACCTCTGTGCCTCCGAGCACCTCTGTGCCACCGAGCACTTCAGCGCCTCCAATCACCTCTGTGCCTCCAAGCACCTCCGTGTCTCCAAGCGCCTCCGTGCCTCCAAGCACTTCTGTGCCTCCGAGCACTTCAGCGCTTCCGAGCACTTCAGCGCCTCCAAGCACCTCCGTGCCTCTAAGCACCTCAGTGCCTCCAAGCACTTCTGCGCCTACAAGCACCTCAGTGCCTCCAAGCACCCAATGCTCACAAGCGTAGTTGGTGCCTCCAGCATCCGGTACTTTTCATTTATTCCTCAGCACCTTTTCAAGTTCTGTCTTTCAGGAGACCTCCAGCATCCACACGTGCCTCCTGTCTGCCGACCAAATCCTGCATGAGGAAAACCTATATTCGGCCATCTCTGCTGCGGTCCAGTTGCGGTTCCTCTTCCCGGTCACCGGAAGAAATCCCGAGTCCACAATACTCTCAAACCAGGTCAGTGATATCATCATTCATTCACAAGCCTGTTTAAAACTCTGTTTTATGAACATTTCCTCAATGTATCTTTAAGACTGTTCCTGCTTATCATTCTACCACTCTATGCAATACGTCAGTTTATATATGGTGATTAATAATTTGTCATTTAACTCCTTACTGGAATTGTTGCCTTTAATAAATATATGAAACTGAACTTTCTTCGTCCTCCCTGCTTTCATCATACCCCAGCACCTACACCTTTGGTTGGTCCAGGGTTAACGGATTCACAAAAACACTCGGCCCTGACACCTGCGTTCAAAGAATTAAATGCTTTATTTGAAAAATCCTAGGAAATCCTGGAGAAAAAACTCCAGATCCCCAAGAGGGTTCTGGTTGCTTTTCCCTTCCCCGAGGAAGATAGAAAAAGATGGGAAAACCCACCCATAGTTGACGCTTCTGTCTCCAGACTGTCAAAAAAGGTGGTTTTACCTGTCCCTGGATCTATTGCGTTAAAAGAACCGGCTGATCGTAAGATTGATACTACGCTCAAATCCATATACACTGCTTCAGGGGTGGCATTAGGGCCTACTATTGCCTGTGCATGGATCTCAAAAGCTATAGTAAAGTGGTCAGGCACATTACTAGAAGACTTAGGTACAATGGATAGAAGTGACATTGAACTGATACAGGATTCTGCGGGGTTCATGGTGGAATCCATGAAGGACCTGGGTACGCTGAATGCAAGAATATCTTCCATGTCTGTCTCAGCTCGCAGGGGACTCTGGCTACGCCAATGGTCGGTGGACGCGGAATCCAGGAGAAGTGTGGAGAATCTACCATACACAGGTCAGGATCCGTTTAGGGAAGCGTTGGATGTGTGGATTTCCACGGCAACCGCGGGTAAGTCACCGTTTCTTCCATCAGCTACGCCTTCTATGAAAAAACCCTTTTCTTCATCCACATCGCAGTCCTTTCGGACCGCTAAGACAAAAAAGTCCAAGCCCCCTTCCACTTTCTTTAGAGGTGGGCGCGCAAAAGCCAAAAAGCCTGCACCTGCAGGCTCACAGGACCAGAAGCCTGCTTCTGGTTCCTCCATATCCTCAGCATGACGGTGGACTGCACAGGCTGGAGGACAGTCTGGTGGGTGCGAGGCTCAGACGTTTCAGCTACGTCTGGGTATCGTCCGGCCTGGACCCGTGGGTACAGGATATTGTATCCCAGGGGTACAGACTGGAGTTTCAAGAAATCCCACCTCACCGATTCTTCAAATCAGGCTTGCCAGCGTTACTGACAGAAGGGCTGTCCTACAGGAAACCATTAAAAAATTGGAAATGTCAGCGGTCATCGTTACAGATCCACAGCATATGCAAAACATACATAACTATTCGAACTATTTCGTGGTACCGAAACCGGATGTTTCGGTCAGACCAATTTTGAACTTGAAATCGTTAAACCCTTATCTGAGGAGTTCAAGTTCAAATTGGAGTCTCTGAGAGCGGTGATCTCAGGTCTGGAGGAGGGGGAGTTTCTGGTATCACTGGATATCAAGGATGCGTACCTCTACATTCCGATTTGGAAGTCACACCAGGCTTATCTCAGGTTTGCACTGTTAGACAGTCACTATCAGTTTCAGGCACTGCTATTCGGTCTCTCCACCGAGGGTGTTCACCAAGGTGATGGCAGAAATGATGGTACTCCTCCGCAGACAGGGAGTGAACATAATTCCATATCTGGACGATCTGCTGATAAAGGCGTCGATCAGGGAGACCTTGTTGCAGTCTATTGCTCTCACGACTCGTCTGCTCAGGGAACATGGTTGGATCCTGAACCTTCCAAAGTCACATTTGGAGCCAACAAGGAGATTGTCTTTCCTGGGGATGATCCTTGACACGGAAGTGCAAAGGGTGTTTCTACCGGAGGAAAAAGCATTGGTGATTCAAACAGTGGTCTGGGATGTCCTGAAGCTAGCCCGGGTATCGGTTCATCAGTGCATTTGCCTTCTGGGGAAGATGGTTGCCTCTTACGAGTCTCTACAGTACGGAAGATTCCATGCTCGATCCTTCCAACTGGATCTACTAGACAAGTAGACGGGGTATCACCTACATATGCACCTGAGGATACGTCTGTCGCTGGAAGCAAGGATTTCTCTGTTCTGGTGGCTGCAGATGTCTCACCTTCTGGAGGGCCGCAGGTTCGGGATTCAGGAATGGATCCTTCTAACCACGGACGCAAGCCTCCAGGGTTGGGGTGCAGTCACTCAAGGGGAAACCTTCCAAGGAAGGTGGTCAAGCCTGGAATCCAGTCTTCCAATAAACATTCTGGAACTAAGAGCTGTGTACAATGGTCTTCTCCAAGTGGCACATCTTCTGCGAGATCGTGCCATTCAAGTACAGTCGGACAATGTAACAACGGTGGCCTACCTAAACCGACAGTGTGGAACAAAGAGCAGAGCTGCAATGTCAGCAGTAAAAAGAATACTCCTCTGGGCAGAAAGGCGCTGTCAGCAATCTTCATTCTGGGAGTAGACAATTGTGAAGTGGACTTCCTGAGCAGACACGATCTCCATCCAGAAGAGTGGGGCCTCCATCCGGAGGTGTTCACGGAGGTGACAAATCTTTGGGGTGTACCTCAAATAGACATGATGGCCTCATTTCTCAACAAGAAGCTTCAGAGATGTCATGACTGTGGTTTTGTGAACCCGGTGTTAGTGAAGTCTGTGCGGGCAACTGGAGGACTATGTGAATATTAGGCTGGTCTGTAGGAATCAGTGAGAAGAAGGAGCAATCCCTGACCCGGGCCTCGGCAGAGGAAGCCGTATCCTGACCACTGGATCACCAGGGACTTTGATAGCAGGATGATGAATGTATAGGTGAGACTGTACTGGATATAGAGTCACAGGAGTAGGTGCTTATGTACTCAAGGTTACTGGCAAGATAGTAAGACGGACTGGTTACTGGTGAGACTGTGATGCAACTGTAATGCGGGCTAGTACTGGATTTAACTGGAAACGCAACTGAAAGTAGAACGATGACTGTGGCTATAACTCTAGTACGAGGCTGAAGAACCCTGCGGCTGTGATGGTAGAATACTGCAGCTGTGGTTTTCAGTTGAGACTGTGGAATACTGTACTGTGCCTTTAAGATGAAACACTGCAACTGTGTCTAAGTTGTGACTGTGGAATACTGTGCCTTTAAGATGAAACACTGCAACTGTGCCTTTAAGTGGAGACTGTGGAATACTGTACTGTGCCTTTAAGATGAAACACTGCAACTGTGTCTAAGTTGAGACTGTGGAATACTGTGCCTTTAAGATGAAACACTGCAACTGTGCCTTTAAGTGGAGACTGTGGAATACTGTACTGTGCCTTTAAGATGAAACACTGCAACTGTGTCTTTAAGTTGAGACTGTGGAATACTGTACTGTGCCTTTAAGATGAAACACTGCAACTGTGCCTTTAAGTGGAGACTGGAATACTGTACTGTGCCTTTAAGTTGAGACTCGTGGAAATACTGGATATCAATGGCAACACAAATGTAATCCAAACTGGGTAACAAAGAAACAGAGTTTTTACAGGAACTGAAGTACAAGGGTTACCTTTAGGGAGCTCAGCTTCAAAGCTTACACAGAGCTGTGTGTGACACGAGGAACTGGCCCAGTTTATAACTCAGTCTCCCGACTTATACTTCCTGGTCCTTGGTGATTGGTGAGCAGTGTCAGGTAATGCAGAGAGTCTCAGGCTGGCAGAGGATTGGACAGCTCTGGGTCAGGTGAACAGTCACTGTCATGTGAGTACTCTAGACTAGGCTGTGATGTGGAGTGATGCCTAGCAGGCCGAGAGAACACTGAAGCCTGAACTTCTGCAAACAGAGGATGCTGGCTTTTAGGCCTAAACTTCAGATTGCTGAATTCAGACTCACACAAAAGATCACCACAGGTGGAGCTCGTTAACAATTACCTTCCAGGCAGAGAACTCAGGAAACTCATGGTGCTGACAAGCTGTTTATCTCAGTGAGCAAAAAGGCACAGGATCCAGGACAGATGGCAGAGGTAAGTCACCAAATATAAAAACTACAGTCAGGATCGTGACAAGAGGTATTGTTCCAGGTCGAGAGACCCGCAAGCAGTAGCGTCGGATGCCTTGGTGACTCCGTGGGTGTTCCAGTCAGTGTACGTGTTTTCTCCACTTCCACTCATTCCAAGTGTTCTTAAATTCATTAAGAGAACAAGAATTCAGGCAATCCTCATTGCTCTGTACTGGCCAAGAAGGGCTTGGTACGCGGATCTTCTGGATCTACTGCTGGAAGAGCCAAGGCCTCTTCCTCTTCGGGAGGACCTTCTGCAACAGGGGACGTTCGCTTATCAAGACTAGCCACGACTACGTTTGACGGCATGGAATCTGAATGCCAGATATTAGCTCGGAAGGGCATTCCGAACAAGGTTATTCCTACCCTGATACAGGCTAGGAAAGGAGTTACGTCTAAACATTACCATCGCATTTGGAAAAAGTATGTGTCTTGGTGTGAATCCAAGCAGTTTCCTACGGTGTAGTTTCAACTGGGACGGTTTCTCCTCTTCCTGCAAGCAGGTGTGGATATGGGCCTGCGTTTGGGATCCATAAAGGTCCAGATTTCGGCCTTATCCATTTTCTTCCAGAAACAACTGGCTTCCCTCCCTGAGTTTCAGACTTTTTTAAAGGGGGTTCTGCACATCCAGCCTCCCTTAGTGCCGCCTACGGCACCCTGAGATCTTAACGTGGTGTTGCAGTTCCTCCAATCGTATTGGTTTGAGCCTCTACAGGAGGTTGAGGTCTAGTTTCTCACGTGGAAGGCTGTCTTTTTGTTGGCCTTAGCTTCTATTAGATGTGTGTCAGAGTTTGGGGATTTGTCTTGTAAAAGTCCCTACTTGATCTTCCATGAAGATAGAGCTGAGCTCCGGACATGTCAGCAATTCCTTCCAAAGGTTGTGCTGGCTTTTCATCTCAACCAGCCTATTGTGGTGCCAGTTGCTATTGACTCCTCAATTCCATCAAAGTCCTTGGATGTTGTAAGTGCTCTGTTGATTTATGTGAAGAGGACTGCTCATCACAGAAAATCGGACTCTGTCCTGTATGATCCCAAGAAACTTGGGTGTCCTGCTTCTAAGCAGATGATCTCTCACTGGATCAGGTTCACTATCCAGCATGCGTATTCTACGGCAGGATTGCCGTGTCCAAAATCTGTTAGGGCTCACTCTACTCGTAAGGTGGGTTCTTCCTGGGTGGCTGCCCGGGGTGTCTCGGCTTTACAGCTTTGCCGATCGGCTACTTGGTCTGGGTCGAACACGTTTGCTAAGCTCTACAGGTTCGATACTTTGGCCTCTGAGGACCTAAGGTTTGGTCAATCAGTTCTGCAGGAGCCTCCGCGCTCTCCCTCCCATTCTGGGAGCTTTGGTATATCCCCATGGTACTAATGTGGACCCCAGCATCCTCTAGGACGTAAGAGAAAATAGGATTTTAATTACCTACCAGTAAATCCTTTTCTCGTATTCCGTAGAGGATGCTGGGCGCCCACCCAGCGCTTCATTATCCTGCAGTGGTTACTTGGTCAGTACTGCTTTGTTCTTCGTTAAGTACTGCGTTATTACTATTTTCAGTAATGTTATTCAACTGTTGCTGAGTTTTTAAGCTAGTTAGCTTGGTTTGCCTTGTTGTGTGAGCTGGTTTGAATCTTGCCACTATCTGTGTAAATTCCTTCTCTAGAAGTATGTCCGTCTCCTCGGGCACAGTTTCTAGACTGAGTCTGGTAGGAGGGGCATAGAGGGAGGAGCCAGCCCACACTGTTAAACTCTGAAAGTGCCAGTGGCTCCTAGTGGACCCATCTATACCCCATGGTACTAATGTGGACCCCAGCATCCTCTACGGACTACGAGAAAAGGATTTACCGGTAGGTAATAAGTCCTATTATTCATCTGACATATTCTGTAGCTGCAGAAATTCATTTGAACATCTGTAGTTACTGGTTGACTTCATAAATTATTCCATAAATGATTATTACACACATGGGTTTATTAAACAGTAACAATCCTTTTTAAATCGCAGGTTTATGTATTTATTACCATATTGTAGTCTTGTGTATGTGATGGTTAAGTGAGGGGCACGGTACAATAAGGACGATTGTTGGAACTACAGGTAACACACTGCGGACAGTGCCGTGCAGGATATACTGGTACGTGGGACAGATGTCAGGGTGGTACAGGCAGAGCTCCCCCCCCCCCCCCATTTTTCCATTAGGGAAAAAAGGTGCATGCCTCACAGGGAAGAGGCATGACAAAATTGATCCCAGAGAAAGCCCATTATATGTATCGATCGAGCAGATCCATGCAGTGTGCAGCCACACATCCAATCCCTGTGCAGCCACACACTACATAGATCTGCCCATCTGCAACACTGATCACCCCTTTACAAAGTACAAGGTAAACTTCAAATTGTTAGAACTCTCCAGCTTGGATTTCTGTAGCTTTCTATGCAAGGGCAGATAGCTCAATGAATAGTGTGTCTGACTGCAATGTCATAGGCAATGGGTTTGTATCCTGGGCTCATCAGCATGCTAAAATGTAATAAAGGACAGTGTGACTCAACAACAAGGAGCTCTCAAGTCAAGTCCATGAATGCTGTATAGGTATTAGTGACAAAAGGGGTGGGTTAGGAGACAGGCCAGGTTAGGAGATGCTGGGCTTCAAAAAGGGAGGAAGCTGCAAGTGAAATTAATTAGATAATTTATAATTGACAAGTGCTGTCAACAGCGCCCCCTATCCTGCAGTGCTATGTGCGGAGCACAATCCGCACACACCTAGTTACAGCCCTGATACTTAGAACTGATCTTGTTTCTTTACATAGAAGTTGGAGATTAATGTATGTTCTGTACATGCCAATGTCTTTCTAGTATATTGTACAGTCAGTGTTTTTTTTCATTAAGGGCAAATTATCAGTAAGATACCTGGACTAGTCTGGGGATACAATTTCACTACTCCATACGCTTTGTACCATCATGAAAGCACCGTATGCAGCCTTTATTCTGTACCCTGAGTTTTTTCCTGCTATTCTTCTTAATTTCATTTTTTTTCATTCAGCAAAATTCTCTTATTGTACCTGTAATAAACTGTAAAATAGAGTAATCTTGGCAGGATTTATTGGTGTTTTAAAATAACATTAGTTATTTTTTCAACCCATTGTATTGCAATTGCAAAACAAGAAAGTAAAAGCAGGAGATCGGGCGCAATATCACATTTTACCGCCCATAGGGGGTAATTCCAAGTTGATCGCAGCAGGAAATTTTTTAGCAAAACCATGTGCACTGCAGGGGGGGGGCAGATGTAACATGTGCAGAGAGAGTTAGATTTGGGTGTGGTGAGTTCAATCTGCAATCTAAATTGCAGTGTAAAAATAAAGCAGCCAGTATTTACCCTGCACAGAAACAAAATAATCCACCCAAATCTAACTCTCTCTGCACATGTTACATCTGCCCCACCTGCACTGCACATGGTTTTGCCCAACTGCTACAAAATTTCCTGCTGCGATCAACTTGGAATTACCCCCATAGTTCTGAAAAGCCCTACACCTGACAATGGCCCTCATTCCGAGTTGTTCGCTCGCTAGCTACTTTTAGCAGCTGTGCAAATGCATAGTCGCCGCCCATGGGGGAGTGTATTTTCGCTTTGCAGGAGTGCGAACGCCTGTGCAGCCGAGCGGCAGCAAACACATTTTGTGCAGAACAAGACCAGCCCTGTAGTTACTTATTCTGTGCAATAATTGCTGCGACGAAGGTCCCGGTATTGACGCCAGATACCCGCCCGGCCACGCCTGCGTTTTTCCAAACACTCCCAGAAAATGGTCAGTTGACACCCAGAAACTCCCACTTCCTGTCAATCTCCTTGCGTCTGCCAGTGTGACTGGAAGCGTTGCTACAACCTGTGCAAAACCACAAAGCTCGCTACGGATTTTCGCAGCACAGCATTTATGGCAGAACGGGGCTAATCTGAGCATGCGTATGCACTGCAATGCGCAGGCGCGTCATACAAGTACGTGTGCCTGCGCATTGCGGTGCATACGCATGCTCAGATTAGCCCCATTCTGCCATAAACGCTGTGCTGTGAAAATCCGTAGCGAGCAATCAACTCAGAATGACCCACCATGTGAACATTTCATCACAAATGCTGTAATACTTTGAACAAATCCAGTTTGATGCTCTAAATCGTGGGTCCTTAAACCTGTGGTCCTCCAGCTGCTGTGGAACTACACATCCCAGTATGCCCTGCCTCAGTTTTAGCATGCCTTAATAGCAAAACTGTGGCAGGACATGCTGGGATATGTAGTTCCACAGCAGCTGGAGGGCTGCAGGTTGAAGACCCATGCTCTAAATATCCACATTACCTGAGAATGGGAATGTACTGGTACCAGGGACGGATTGGGGCTGCTTTTCTGTGTGCGCGTGCATGTCACAGGCGGCGTGGACACTGCTCATGGGGGCGTGCTGCAAGTCAGGGGGACATGGACTTGCAGCACACCCCCATAATTCTAGGCAACAATTACATGGGGGGGGGGGACGACAAAAACAATAGCCCAAGATTACAATATGGTACTAGTAAGAGATTGCGGCCATCCTGGCTTTCTGTGTGGCCGGAACAGCCCAACAAGTCATCGACCCTTTTAGCGTTTGCCAGAAGTGCCAGATGGGCAGTCTGGCCCTGACCGTTACCATGACTGAATCCCCATGTGGATATAGGATGACGCTCACTGTAAAGTCTCACAGTAAATGACGTTAGCTTTCATTACATAAAATAATCTTCAATTACATTTTGTAGATGTTCTTGTAAAATGAAATGTACTTTCTGTAGATACTGATAGTGATCCCTGCATTCTCTTCTGCCAATATTTACTTCCTGATGTCTTTTGTCTATAAAATGTTTGCTATATGTGAATATTTCACTAAAGCCTTTGTGCAATATTGAGTCATCACATTTCTAGAATATCAAGTAAGGGAATACGCAATGAATCTAGAATATCAGCCAATGCCCATCTGTGAAGAGTATCACCAGCTGTAAGATGTCCTTGCCCTTGTTTTTTTTGGCATCAACAAGCTGTATAAGCTCTGTTCCTTTCCTGCCCTGCAATTATTTTTGCATGTTTACCAACTGCCCACAATTAACCGTTGAATACTTAGGTGGCGATTCAATTATCTTCCCCCACGGCTGCAAATAGATGGCGCCCGATGGAGCAATTCAGTTGTTGCTCCATTTGGGCACGAGTGGGGGGATACACTTTTTCTCGCAACCTCTTAGGGTGGCGAGAAACAATGTGTAATAATGCCCGTGGTTTGGGCACCCTAACCAGGTCTTTAGATGGGTTTAGCTGCTATATGTAGCTAAACTACATCTCTTTGGGAGCAACAGGTGCGATAATTAATTGGCACTTGGAACAATTGATTTGCTTTGTCTGGAGCCCATTAATTATATCGGTGCCCAAAACAATTGAATTCCCCCTTAATTCTGTATTCGGAGCTGGCATTGCCCTAGCTTAGACATCATGAAAGTAAACACCCTAATGGTGACAGTGCACCATACATGCTAATGTCCATCTATACTGGAAAAATGATGCAACTGGTGAAGTAGTTAAATATAATCTAAATAAATTGAAATTAACATGAAACTGTTTTTATGTGGTCAGTAAACAGACATTTGTTTTAATTTTCCCACATGGTAAATACGGGTGTGGTTCATCAAATCGACAGTGTCTAGGTCGACAATGTTTAGGGAGACCACTATAGGTCGACAGTCACTAGGTCGACATGGATGGAAGGTCGACAGGGTTTCTAGGTCGACATGTGCTAGGTCGACAGGTCTAAAGGTCGACATGAGGATTTTTTTTTTTTTTTGGTGTCGTTTTCTTCGTACGGTGACCGGGATCCCAAATTAGTGCACCGCGTCCCCGCGCATGGCTCGCTTCGCTCGCCATGCTTCGGGCATGGTGCCTTCGCTCCGCTACCGTTTCGCTCGGCACACTTTACCGTTCCAATCGTAGTCCACGTGGATCGTTAAGTATGAAAAAATTCAAAAAAAGAAAAAAAATGTGAAAAACTCATGTCGACCTTTAGACCTGTCGACCTAGCACATGTCAACCTAGAAACCCTGTTGACCTTCCATCCATGTCGACCCAGTGGCTGTTGACCTATAGTGGTCGACCTAAACATTGTCGACCTAGACACTGTCGATCTTCAGACCGGATCCCGGTAAATACAGCCCTATGTACCAAGGGAGTTTTAGTAGTCCTCTGCACAGCGCAGTAGTCTCCGTCATTGTGCCGAAGGCTACTGCGCATGTGTAGGTCTCTGGAAACATGGTGCCTGCCATGTTCCTCAGACCAAAATCACTGGTGCGCATGGGTGGTAGCCATTTTGGCTGCGATTTTTGCCATGGCTGCAGCACCCGACTGGACTTCGGAGAGTTAAGCCTTAAAATATGGGTGCTGTGTGGGCCCCCCCTGTACTCAGGGGCCCATCTTCACTGCATACATTGCACCCATTATAGAAACACCAATGCTATGTACATATTCATGTTGAGTTAATATGAGATTCGCAGGAATAGCAAAATAAAGTGAAATGTTTGCTTATTTCCATTTTGTAATCATCAGTCAGTCCTTTGGGCTACAAGATTCACTTTGCTGGAAAAGTGAAATTATAGACTTCAAAATAGTAAAAACAAAAAGGAAAGATAAATGTGGGAATAAAATAATATTTAAAAAAACAGTTCAAAAGCTTTGTTATATTACGGAGATTAGTGCAATTGCATGAGGTCAATACATCACAACAATAATAGAGGTATTGATTCAGGGGCTTAGGGGATTTCGTGTTTGTTGGAGATTCACAATTGAATGAGATGCCGGCTGGGTGTCTTCTTATCCTCTCCCAATCTTTGTCATATCAGATACCTTTAGATACTAAAAGCAGGCCTAGTACGGACATGCACCCATTGTTGACAAAACTGTGTCATATAAGCATTATATAATAAAAAGCTATATAAAAAAAAGATGCAGGTGCACCATGCAAACCTCACTGCTCAAAACTGAAAAATATACAAGGGCGGCCTGAGCAAAAATTTTGGTAAGCAAATATATATTATGGTGCTCCTTAGTGAAATATATAGGGGCGTGGCTTCATGGGGGACGAGTGTGGCCACAGAATAGTACCCAGTGGTATAAACAAACAGTTTCAGGTGATTTTGCCCCCCTACCCTTCCCCGCCCCCTCCGGCCTCCCTATGGTACCTGATCGTTGTCAGGGCTTCTGCTATTTGTCCCCGTTCCCTCCGGCCGCCGCTGGTCTGCGGTCCTGTCGCGCCTGCCCTCAGTGAAAGTGTTCCTCCCAAAATGGCCCACGCCTCCTCTAGCATCCTTAATAACGGTCTCCTCTGTCTCCAAAATGGCGGTGGCCATTTTGAAAGAGACATTCTCAATGGGGAGCAGGCGCGTCAGGTCTGCAGACAAGGACAAGTATATCCAGGTCCACGGATAGAAATAGCTCTTGCAGACCCCAACACCCACAAGTCACAGCGGGGGCTATTGCTATGCCACCGTACCAATGTGCATAGGGCGGCATTGGACAGTGAGATGGGACTTGTGCATAGAGGATCCGGTCAGGATCCCGGCAATCTAAATACCGATGCTGGAAACCCAACACTACTCGGAATGCTGGCACCTGATCCCGACTTTGATCACTATCCTGACGGGGATCCCGAACGAGGATTTGCTGGGCTGCTGGAGAGAGGTAAGCCGTGAGGGAGGGGGACGGTTGACACACTTAGGGTTAGGCACCCCAGGGGAGGGTTAGGCTGCAGGGGGAGGGAGGGTTATGTTTAGGCTGCAGGGGGTGGGGGAGAGGGTTTAGGGTCCAGCTGCGGGTAAGGAGGGTTAGGGAGGTTTAAGATTAGGGCTAGTCTCCTTACAACCTTCGTCTCAGGATCCTGACCTTCAGCATAATGCTGTCGGTATTTTGACTGCCGGGATCCTGATACCATCCCGTGTATAGTTTACTTTTTATGGTACTGTCCAGCAGGCAGCCCCCTACTCTCAGCCAGCAGCTGCTTAATCCCCAGCAGCAGGCACATGGCACAGAATGTACACAGCAAGCAGCAGGATCTCACCTCAGACTGGGAGCAGGCAGCAGAAGCACAGCACCCAGCTGAGCTCCTATCTTCTTCCCGGCCATATGACCCTCCTGCCCAGCTCTGTCCACTCCGGCTCTCTCTGTCACAGGCACATACATGTGGGAAAGGGGATAGATATAACAGTGCTAAGTGCGGTGCTTATTGCGAACATGGATGTTGGGCAGGGGCTATACTTGTTAGGATATGGTGCACTCTGTACCTGTCTCCTTCTGTGTATCAGTCTATGGGAGCATCCCCTAGTGTTAGACCTCTAGTGCCAAGAGTCACTCGGAAGTGGAGTTATATTATGTAAGTTCCTGTCCCTCTATCTCAGAGAGTGTGAGGAGAGTGTGACATCCAGAGAGACTGAGAGACAGAGTCCTCATGTACAAGTGTGCAGAGCTGAGACTGGGAGCAGATCTCAGCTACAGAGACTCAGTGTTCCAGTGCATGCATCATCTTCTCTACAGAGGGAGTCAGACTGCACGGCTGTGCAGTCCTCCATGCTTCACCACCACAGACATCTCCTGATAAGTACTGCTACCTAATGCTGTTACCTTGTGTGATATATGGTCTCCTGGTTACCACTATCAGTGTTACATGTGAGTTACCTGTGTTCACTAAATAAACCTGCATTACCGTTTAAGTCACTAAAGACCTAATTTAGAGTTGATCGCAGCAGCAAATTTGGTAGCAGTTGGGCAAAACCATGTGTACTGCGGGGAGGGGGGGGGGGCAGATATAACATGTGCAGAAAGTGTTAGATTTGGGTGCACAAAAACAAAATAACCCACCCAAATCTAACTCTCTCTGCAAATGTTATATCTGGCACACCTGCAGTGCACATGGTTTTGCCCAACCGCTAACAAATTTTGCTGCTGCGATCAACTCTAAATTACCCCCTAAGTGTGTGGACTGACGTCACTGCACCAGATAGCCCAGAACACTCTGCCAAAAGGTTATGGGCTCAGTCCAGTGCCCAGACCCGTGTGTACTTGAAGATAACCCCCTGAGTGCTGTTGAATAATCACAGTGACACAGTTTAAAGTGACATTTTATACAAGTGCAGAAAGGATGTATAACACAGGACACAGCATGAGCTTTGCTAAGCTGAAAGGTTCAGAGAACTATGCTACATGGAAGTTTGCCATGGAGATGCAGCTTAAGCGGGAAAAGTTGTGGAAGGTTATAGACCCCAGGAGCAAGTCCAAACCCTGATGACATAGACAGAGCCATCGGGACGATAGGTTTAGCTGTGGAGCAGCATGTCTATTCAATAGTCAGTGGGAAAGTGTCAGCTTTGGACATATGGACAGCCCTGCAAAATGCATATGAAGATAAAGGTCTAATGAGAAAGATAAGTTTAAGACGCATGCTATATGGAACAAAACTTAGTGCCTGCAAGGACATGAACGATTACATTGATAAGTTATTGTCGATAGCTCAGCAGTTGGCATCTGTGGGGGCACAGGTGGATGAGGAAGAAGTCGCAATGGCTATGTTACAGAATCAGACGCCAGAATTTTATTTTTTTGGTGGTTGCGTTAGAGTCAAACGACACTAAACTGACAACGGAGATTGTAAGAAGTAAGTTGCAGCAGTTCCAAGAGCGTATTCCCATCGAGACCATAGCTGAGAATTCTGCCTTGATCACAAAGGGCACAAAGTCCAGAAAGCACAAATTCAAGTGTTTTGTATGTCACAAGATAGGACATAAAGCCTCATATTGCAAGATGAGAAATTCCAGTGGTGCACAGAAGCAGCGTGACAAGCCAAACGAGTCAGCATTGAATGTAGCAGACAGTCACAGGAAGGATTGCTGGTACGTGGACTCGGGGGCCACTAGACATTTCAGTTGCGATAAGCATTGGATCAGATTTTTAATACTGTGTGTTCCCACTACAGTTACAGGGATTGGAAATAAGGCCCTTACTGCATTACAAGCTGGGACAATCACAGTACCTTTAAGAATTGGAGGTGAGACAGTTGTTACAGATATCCAAGATGTGCTGTACCTGCCTGATTTAGAAAGTAATCTTATTGCTATTAGCGTCCTAGAGAAAAAAGGCTAAAAAGTCTAATTTCAGTAGGGTAAGTGCAGAATAAAAGAGGGACTGTTATTGCTTCAGCAACTCGGTGCAACCAACTATATGTCCTGGACACTGAGGAGTGTACTGCAATGATGGCCACTGAGAAAAAACAGTAAATGGAGCTGTGGCACAAATACTTGGGTCATCTGAGTTATGACAACGTCCAGAAACTGCTATATGGAATGGTAACAGGGATCACCGTGAGCAACGCTGAAAGACCCATGTGGGAGAGTTGCATAAAAGGCAAGCAAACTCGCAACCCATTTCCAAAGTCAGTTAATAGAGCAGAGACTCCGTTAGCTCTAGTGCACACAGACGTGTGTGGTCCAATGGAGGAAGAATCAATCAGTGGCTACAGGTATTTCATGACTCTCATTGATGACGCCACAAGAATGACACGTGTACTTCCTTAAGGAGAAAAGTGAAGTTGTCAACAAAATTGTGAACTACAAAAACCTGGTGGAGATTAAGACAGGTCTGAAACTAAAGATCTGGGATCAGACAACAGTGGAGAGTATGATAACAAAGTCTTAAACGCATTGCTTAGGAAATATGGCATAAAGCATCAGCTAACAATTGCCTACGCACCGGAACAGAAATGCGTGAATGAGCAGCAAACCGCACAATTGTTGAGAGAGCACGAACTATGTTAAGTTATGTTGGCCTGGGAAAGAAGTTTTGGGCAGAAGCAGCATCTATTTCAGTATACCTAAAGAATCTTGCCCCTACAGTGGACGTCAAAGGTAAAATTCCACTGGAGGCATTGTCCAGGAAAAAGCCAATTATCAGTCATCATTGTGTCTTCAGGAGCAAAGCTTTTGCACATATACCAAAGGAGAAAAGGAGAAAGTTAGATCCAAAATCCATAGAATGTATAATGCTCGGATACTGCGACGAAAGCAAAGGATTTAGTCTTTGGGATGTTACAGGTAAACATCTTCTTAATTCCAGAGATGTGGTTTTCTACGAGACAGCGCCACTAACTGGAGCAGTGAAGCAACAACAACATGTATCATTGGTTGTACAGGCAGCAGAAAGTGTGTCTGAATCTGAGAGTGTCAAAGAAGACAACAAGTCAGAGAACAGAAGTTCCACGAGGAGCAACAAAAGTATTCCAGCCAAGAAATACAGTGAGGAGTATGCAAACATAGCTTACTGTGAACCTCAAAACATACAGGAAGCAAAGTCAAGCAGTGATTGGACAGAATGGAAGTCAGCAATTGATACAGAACTGTTAGTACTAAATGATAACAGTACATGGACTATGGTTGATAGACAAAGCGACCGTAAAACGATTAAAAACAAGTGGGTTTTCTGCAAGAAGTTGAATGCAGACGGGACAGTAGCTCGTTACAAAGCCGGCCTTGTTGCCAAGGGATGTACCCAGAAATATGGAATCGATTATGGAGAGATCTACTCACCAGTTACAAGGTATAGCACCTTAAGGTACTTGCTGTTGCTGATTGCTGTTGCTACATGATCTACTGTTATATCAACTAGACTTTGATTCCACATTCCTAAATGGAGAATTGATTGATGAAATTTATATGGAACCACCTGAACATTATGATATGGAAATTTTCCAAAATTGGAAAGTTTGTCTCTTAAAGAAGTCGCTATACAGCCTCAAGCAAAGCGGTTGTTGCTGGTATGTAAAGTTGGATGCAGCATTACTAGAAATTAACTTTGTTAGGTCAGAGACTGATCACTGCCTATGCCACAAAACCATCAAAGAAAAGTTGTTCATCATAACTATCTATGTGGATGATTTACTTTTGGCAGGTCAAGAAAATCACATATCTGACGTCAAGCACCAGCTTAAACAAAGATTCAAGTTGAAAGACCTAGGTCCTGCAAATCATCTATTAGGTATGAAAATTGTCCAAAACCTGCAAGAGGCAACTGTCACAATTGACCAACAAACATACGCTGAGGCAATAATTTCCAAGTACGGAATGACAGATGCAAAACCAGTAAGTACTCCCATTGATAAAAGTACAAAGATGGTCAAGGCCATGTCACCAAGCAACAAACGGGAGATAGAGGAAATGCAAGAAATCCCTTATCAAAATGCTACTGGTAGTTCGATGTATGCAAGCATTGGGACACGTCCTGACATCACACATGCAGTGAGTCGGGCAAGCCAGTTCGCAAATAATCCTGGAAGACAACACTGGATTGCAGTAAAGAGAATACTAAGGTACCTCAAAGGTACACGTTCACTAAAGCTGAAATTTACAAGATCATCAGATGCCAGCGTAAAAGTATTCTGTGACGCCGACTGGGGATCAGATGAGGATGCTAGACATTCTTGTACTGGATACCTGTTTGCACTAGCTGATGCAGCCGTAAGCTGGGCAAGTAGGAAACAACCAACAGTTGCTCTTTCTACAACAGAGGCAGAGTACATGGCGCTCCCAGATACTCCAATAGAAGCGCTTTGGATAAGAGAGACTTTATGCAAATTAGGTCTTCCTTACCACAGTGAGATCATCAACATAAAGTGTAATAACAAGGGAGCAATTGATCTTTCTTGTAGCACAAAGCATTATGGACGGTCTAAGCACATTGCTATAAGACATCATTTAATTTGTGAGTTGGTGGAAAACAAGGCAGTCAATGTAGAATATGTTGCAAGTGAAGAAAATATTGCCGACATGTTGACAAAAGGACTGTCATCACACTTGCTACTTGCATTCTTGATGGAATGTGGACTAGAATATGGTTAATGTTGATTTATTCTTACTGTTTTTGCTTCACGTTGTTTTCGGTTACCGGAGTGACTTTATTGATTTGTTTGATAAAATGTCATGTTCTTTAAACTTGTGACCGGAGACAGTCTTGAGCAAGAGGGAGTGTTAGGATATGGTGCGCTCTGTACCTGTCTCCTTCTGTGTATCAGTCTATGGGAGCATCCCCTAGTGTTAAACCTCTAGTACCTAGAGTCACTCGGAGGCGGAGTTATATTAAGTAAGTTTCTGTTCCTCCATCTCAGAGAGTGTGAGGAGAGTGTGACACCCAGAGAGACTGAGAGACAGAGTCCTTGTGCACAAGTGTGCAGAGCTGAGACTGGGAGCAGATCTCAGCTACAGAGACTCACAGTGTTCCAGTGCATGCATCATCTTCTCTACAGAGGGAGTCAGAGTGCACGGCTGTGCAATCCTCCATCCCTCACCACCACAGACATCTCCTGATAAGTACCGCTACCTAATGCTGTTACCTTGTGTGATATATGGTCTCCTGGTTACCGCTATCAGTGTTACATGTGAGTTACCTGTGATCACTAAATAAATCTGCATTACTGTTTAAGTCACTAAGTGTGTGGACTGACGTCACTGCACCAGATTGCCCAAAACACTCTGCCAACATTTCTGGCCAGTAGGTCACCAATCCTCCCGATTTATGTCTGGATGGGTATCCCGCTGCCTCTCCCCACAGAACCCGCTCAGGTCTGACTCACTCTCCCCATGCACTCTCTCCCCTGCGACTACACTCTCTCTCCCCTGCACAGCTCTGTCCACTCCAGTGCTCTTGTTCTCAGGCACATCCATGCAGTCATCCATGCATTATGGTGCTGACTGCAGTGTCTCTCTTTTGGAAATGGATGTGTTGGGCAGGGGATGATCTGGCCAGTTACAAGGATACACATAGGTCACCGATCCTACCGAACTATGCCTACAAGGGTATCCCGCCGCCTCTCCCCACAGAACCCTCCCAGCATTGGGAGAGGATGGGGTCTGGAAAGCAGATGCGTGGGGAGGCACTGTAGTCACCTGCTGACAAGGGGGCAGCTCCACCCCAAGTATGCATGGGAAGCAGCACCCTCTTCAGACTTGGTGCTTTACGCAGCAGTGTACTCTGCTTAATGGTAGAACCAGCCCTGAATATATATTACAATTAAATATCATATAAGAGGTTGTTAGTATAAATTTGGCCAAAGATATGGACATGCCCACCAGTCTTCACGTCACCTCTTTGTTGGGCAAGTCCCTAACATTCTGGGGTTCACATCTGGGACACAGGGCACCCCCAAACCCGCCCAACCCAAAAAAAATAGGGCATCATACAAATGGAAGATAGCGGTGAAGTGTTACAGAGTTTCAGGTGTGCGAAAATAGCTGCTCAGTGTTATGAGCAAGGCAGTGCCTCTCATTACAAGCAACTATGGTGTGCAGTCTAGAGCCTCTCCCCCTATATATGATATAAAAAGCTATAAGGGAATAAAATATTGTAATAAAATACACAATATTCAAAAAAATCCAAACAGAATGTGAATGGAGAGCAACTGTGGGGTGTATTCAATAAAAGTCAGATCCATTCCGACATGCATTTGTCGAAATGGATCCGACAACCCCTATTCAATGGCCGGCTAAATCCGACTGTCGGATTTGGCCTTACCCGAGGTGCTGTTCTGCCGCTGCTGTCAGCTGCCGGGTGCGCTGACAGCGGCGGCGGGGAGAGCAGACAGCGATGGCTGGCGGCAGATGACGGCGGCGGGCGTGAGGTGACGGAGGCGGGAGCTGGACGGTGGCGGGCAGCGGGGGGAGCTGCCAGCGCCTTAGGGGAGTGATGTCTGTGGCGGGGGGAGGCGCTGCACAGAGAGAGGTGCCTGGCCGGGGGATGGCCAGGCAAGGTACCTCTCATCTCCGTAGCCCGCCGCACCGCTTCCCGTCTCCTCACTTCAGTCAGACTTGTTTTCAAGTCGGATTGAGTTTGTTGGAAAGGGGGCCAAAACCTGTCGGATTTGTCCCCATTTCCGACAGAAGCACGCGGATCGTCGGCTATTCCGCCGATCCACGTGTTTCCGACAAGTTGGGAATTCCCGACTTGTCGGGGAAAAAAAGCATTTTTTGAATAGGTTGGAACCCCTTCTGACCGAAATCTGTTGGAAGCTGCTGTCTTTCCGACAAGACGGCAGCTTCCGACAGTTATTGAATATACCCCTGTAAATGAAAACGTATTCCTCAAAGTTGCCAGAGGATCTCTATTTGTCAGAAGACATTTAATTGCTGTTTATCATTATTTTATTTCCTTAACTCAGCAACATATACTACTGCTTGCTGTAGCTGTCGTGTTTTAATTGGATCTGATGTGATAGAAGGGTCATTACCACTGCTTGTAATAAAGTTTGTCACTTTTCCATTACATTTGCCTGAACAAAACTAACAAATAATTATCTACATAAAGTACATACATAACTACTCTTCCAGAATGCCCAGGAGACTTTGGAATTTTGAGGTACTCTCCTGGAGTCCCAAGAGAGGAGACCAGCCTCCTGGCCCTCCCTGTTCCCCTGAGAAGCGAGTGACGAAATTAGCAGCAATTATATCATGGCCCTGTCCCCTGATGCACAATAACGCAGATCATTTCATAGGACTAAAAATGTCTGTCACGAGCTGGAGACAGTTTCCTGCTTACCATGTCCAGCAGCATTGTTTCCACTGGGGCAGCAGTGGCCATGTCAAGGGCCGGAGCCGGCCTGCACCTACTGTAGTGAAGCTCCCCTCACCAGGATGTAAAACCAGCCCAGGAAATTTCTGGAAGCAGTCCTAAATGGTGGTGGGGTCAGCAGAAAGAGGGGGCAGAATCCCTCTTCATTGGACTGAGTCGTGGTCTTCCTTGCTTCTTTTGCTGCAGTTACATCTGCAACTTTATTGTAATGCTGCGCTGCTACAAACACTTTACCTGGTGTACATCTGTGCATCTGACTATGCAAGGACTGAGATGCCCACTGTCTCATTCTACAGATGCTGCAATCATGCTCTGTGCATCGCAGGATGCTACCATCAGATGCACCATTGAAACTTGCACCAGCCCGATGCGCCAATATATCTGTAAATATATTGGTCATTGTGTGTGCAGCAGGGCCAATGCAATATGTCTGTGAATGACGGCGTTCACAGACATATTGTTGGTACACACTGGCCGACGGGCCAGCGATATATAGGCAGGGCCGGATTAACAATGGGGCGGATGGAGCTGCAGCTCCAGGCCCCCCATTGAAAATAGGCCCACAGGAGCCAATGCGGTGCAGCAAGTGTTGACAGGAAAAAAATAATCCTGTCACCACCAGCAGCTCACCGCACCTCCCAAGGTGCCCAACGTAGCACCAGGTGGCCACTGTGCATAACACCCCATGGCCTTGGCTTGTCAGTCTGACACTCTGCTGCGCTGCTGCCCAGACCCGCTGGAACTCAGCCCGCCCCCCTGGTTTAATCGAAGCTCCGCCCCCAGATCAATCAGAAGCTCTGTCTTCATACTAGCTCTGCCCCTGATCCCATCAAAGCTCCGCCCCCAGACCCGCCGAAGCTCCGCCCCCCACACCAGTCCGGAGCTTGACCTCATACCACTTGAAGCTCCGTCCCATATCTGTTGAAGCTCCGCCCCCAGACCAATCCAATGCGTCATCTTCATGCCACAACAGACAAAAGCTCCGCTCTCTGGCCTGTCTGAAGGACCTGCGCTGGGAGAGTGGGCTGCTCTCTGTGAGGAGAGGTGGGTTATGGATTGCATAGTGCATGCAGCAGATGTGCGACACCTTAGTAGGGGCAGAGCAGAGCACACCAGGCCCGGAGGTCGCCCTCTTCCCATATTTCAGTAAGTGATCTGTGTCATTAGGTGTATTTGTCTGTGTGTGTCAGTAAGTAATGCCTGTCAGTAAGTGATCTGTGTCATTAGGTGTATTTGTCTGTGTGTGTCAGTAAGTAATGCCTGTCAGTAAGTGATCTGTGTTATTAGGTGTATTTGTCTGTGTGTCAGTAAGTAATGCCTGTCAGTAAGTGATCTGTGTCAGTAGATGTATTTGGCAGTGTGTGTCAGTAAGTAATGCCTGTCAGTAAGTTTGTTTGTCAGTAAGTAGTCTGTGTCAGTAAGTGTGTGTGTCAGTAAGTAATCTCTGTCAGTAAGTGATCTGTGTCAGTAGGTGTATTTGTGTGCGTGTCAGTAAGTAATGTCTGTCAGTAAGTGGTCTGTCAGGTGTATTTGGCTGTGTCCGTAAGTAATGTCTGTCAGTAAGTGGTCTGTGTCAGAAAGCTTGTTTGTCAGCAAGTAGTCTGTGTCAGTAAGTGTATCTGTGTGTGTCAGTAAGTAATGTGTGTCAGTAAGTGATCTGTGTCAGTAGATGTATTTGTCTGTGTGTCAGTAAGTAATGCCTGTCAGTAAGTGGTCTGTGTCAGTAAGTAATGTCTGTCAGTAAGTGGTCTGTCAGTAGGTGTATTTGTCTGTGTGTGTGTCAGTAAGTAATGTCTGTCAGTAAGTGGTCTGTGTCTGTCAGCAAGTGGTCTGTGTCAGTAAGTAATGTCTGTCAGTAAGTGGTCTGTCAGTAGGTGTATTTGTGTGTGTGTCAGTAGGTAATGTCTGTCAGTAAGTGGTCTGTGTCAGTGTGTCTGTCAGCAAGTGGTCTGTGTCAGTAAGTGTATCTGTGTGTAAGTAAGTAATGTCTGTCAGTATAAGTGGTCTGTGTCAGTAGGTGTATTTGTCTGTTTGCGTGTCAGTAAGTAATGTCTGTCAGTAAGTGGTCTGTGTCAGTAAGTTTGTGTGTGTGTCAGTAAGTAATGTATGTTAGTAAGTGGTCTGTGTCAGTAAGTTTATTTGTCAGTGTGTGTGTCAGTAAGTAGTGTCTGTCAGTAAGTGGTCTGTGTCGGTAAGTTTGTCTGTGTGTGTGTATCAGTAAATAATGTCTGTCAGTAAGTGGTCTGTATCAGTAAGTTTGTTTTGTGTGTGTCAGTAAATAGTGTCTGTCAGTAATTGGTGTCTCAGTAAGTGGTGTGTGTCAGTAAGTGGGTCAATGTCAGTGTGCATCATTTAGTGGAATCTGTGTTAGTAAGGATCTAAGAAGAAACACAGGGTGAGGGTTCCGCACTGGAATGCCCTATGGTTTCCTGTGACCTGCAACAGGATTTATACCAAGGGGAAAAAAATCACAAGTAAAGCCAACTACCATATCATTTTAATAGGGTTATCGTGGTGTCCCAGCTATTAGAGGTGTTGGCGGTGCACCCCAGAGTCAGATATAATAGAAACACAAAAGAGAAAGGAAAGACTCTTTGTTGGGGGCACTCAGATCAAATTCAACAGTATGTTCATGTGATCCGAAGTTAAACATAACCTTTATTTGGTTTTGGTTAAAAAATATAGTTTAAGCGCCTATATATTTCTATATATAGAAACAAGCAAGGAAGACCCTAATTACACATATCAAATGTAAATCTGGATATATTTCCTTAACGTCCACCATAAATCAGTGGATAGAAAAAACCTGTCAGTCTGATTCCTATTCACGTGTGACTCAATATTTTAATGGCTCCATGTTGCCATAATATACATTTTACATATTACGGATACCTACAATGATGAGAGAGGGTTCGAAGGTAAAGAGAAGTTTAGTAAATAAAAGAGTTTAGAGAGAATACCTGTGTTATGTAAAAATTAATACAAGATCCACACAGTATAAACTTTCACCAATACTGAAAGGGGTATTAGCGGTTTGTACTTTCCAGGGAGAGCTGGAGCTCAGAACGCAGAGCCGGGTGGGCCCGTCGTGCACAGTAGCGTATGGAGTGGGGTACCTGTCGCTGCCTGATAATGCGGTTCACCTCCACGGGCTTGTTCACATCATTGCAGGTATCCGTGATGTGTAAAATGTATATTATGGCAACATGGAGCCATTAAAATATTGAGTCACACGTGAATAGGAATCAGACTGTGGCAGGTTTTTTCTATCCACTGATTTATGGTGGACGTTAAGGAAAAATATCCAGATGAACACTTGATATGTGTAATTAGGGTCTTCCTTGTTTGTTTTCTTTTCTTTTATATATTACTGCATAAAAGGCGCTTAAACTATAATTTTTAACCAAAACCAAAAAAGGTTATGTTTTAACTTCTTATCAAACATACTATTGAATCTGAGTGCCCCCATAGCTGCACTATTAAGTGGTTGAAGGTAGGCACTAGCTATGTCCGTCATGGAGATAGCCACACCCTCTTATGTAGACCACACCCACACCACGTTGGTCACACCCCCACATCACTAGTCACACCGCCGCAGCACCAGTCACACATCCTGCCAAGGCACACAATAGGCCTTTCCTAAATTTCAGATCCAGGCCCATCTGGACCTTAATCTGGCACTGTATATAGGTCCCTCGATAGAACATCCTAACCCCTTTTCGTATCATAATTAGGCAGAGTTCTGCAACGGAAGGGGTTAACAGGGGCTCACTGTTAACCCCTGAGGCAACTAGAGAAGGGGGAAAGGGGAGTCTACCTCTTTATTACTCTTGTAGAAATGGAAAATAAGGGCCCTCATTCCGAGTTGATCGCACCAAGCAACTTTTTGCTGCTGGTGCGATCAACTAATCTCCGCCTATGGGGGAGTGTATTTTAGCAAAGCAGAGATGCGATCACTTGTGCAGCCCTGCTATGCTAAAAAAGTTTCCTGCAAAACAAGACCAGCTCTGGGCGTACTTACCCTGTGCGACGGATCCAGCGATGATGGGCTCGGCTTTGACATCAGACATCCGTCCTCCGTTCGCCTGGACACGCCTGCATTTTTCTTACCACTCCCCGAAAACGGTCTCCAACAGTCAGTTGATGCCCCGGAATGCCTCCCTCCCTGCAGTCAATCTTCTTGTGATCGCCGCTGCCTCCCTCCCTGCAGTCAATCTTCTTGTGATCGCCGCTGCGACCGCTATTTCCGCTGTCAGCGTCATTGCCCGGCGATGGTTGTTGCCAGGCAACGGTGCGCGTGCGCATTACGGCCCCCGCGCGTGCGCAGTAGTGACCCGGTCGCAGCTGTGCGAACAAAAGCACACTGCGATTGGGTTGAAATGACCCCCAGAGTACTGAGAGGGGAGCCTACCCTCCTTTTAATGTTAACACCGAGGGGCACCAGAGAGGAAGGGGAGCCTACCCCTTTATGTCTTTGTCCCCCATAAGCAGAGTCTTGCAGAGGAAGCTATAGCAGGGGCAGAGTATTGCAGCGGAAGGTTTTTTTTTCAGTGTCTCACCCCAAGCTGCGGCGCTTCTGCCACCTCCAACCGGCTATGCATCTTTAGCGCCGCCCTGGATGTTCTGGACCAGGCTGCACTCTTGTCCAGGTGTCTGTAATCAGGGCGTCTGCTCACTTCAGTCGGCGGTGTCCTTTCCGGTCTGGATCTACCTCTCCAGTCCACGCCGCCCTTCGCACAGTGGTCATGGGGTCCTTCTTCCAGGTCCAGTAGCTGGATAGGAGCTATCCTCAGTGGTTCCCGCAATGACTCCTGTGGCTGCGTTCTTCCACCGCCTCCTGCCTTCCGAGCTTCTGTAGTTAAGTGTTGCATCTTAAGTGGCTAAATCCAACACGTATGGACACGATCAGCATGAAAATAGCGGCAATTGAATATCACCCTCCAATCTCCTGTCACTTTAGATAAAACAATTGAATTGCCCTCCTCAGGTAATAATTGTAATTCTTTTCCAAGAAACTATCTCTTTGTTAAGAGTAACTTCACAAAGCTGTAATTATGGGTATAACTAAAACCCAAATTCTGAATCTTTAAAAAAATCTGTGTGTGTTGAAAACACTCATTGGTTCAACAAACGACTTTCCAAATATTACAATCTTCCAAATCATAATGAGTTACGTCTTTCCATCTTAGAACAGATATTTGGAGTTGGTTGAGCATATGCCAATTTAATCTTAATGTTAATTCATTTCTGAGAAGTTAGCTGCAGAGCTGGATCTTTAAAAGTTGTTTAATATTTACCTGAAGGAGCTGGGCTAATATTATGTGCTACCATTGGGCGTAAGCCAAACGCTCCTTAAGTATGAGAAATGCTTAACCCTAGTTTCAAATTAAACTCTCAATATTAAGTTTTAATCAGTGGGAATCATTTTTGTGTTTTATATTATGTTGTTTAAATAAGTCTAAGTGACAATGCATTTAAATGCTGCTTTAATTTCACACAGAGTAAAGGTTCCAGGGACCCTCTGACATTCCCCTAAATGTTTTTTGAGATTCTCTTTCCAAAGTATAAGACATTAGTAAAAATATTTGATTGGGAATTTTATAATTTATATAATGCCAGTGTATTTATACGATGACCAAAATATGATTTATAGCAAACAGTAAAAAAATAATAATAATAATAATAATAATAATAATAATAAACACACACACATACAAGCACACGCTTTTAAAATAAATTGCAGTTCAATAAAACTTATTAGGCAAGACTGTTTCTAGGCAATATGGCTCCCAGTACGAACACTAATGCTGTAATATACAATGTATATTGCGCAGCACAGCAGTGCCCATGGGTCCCGCCTGGTATATCATGTTCCGCCATGCGAATAAGACCAGAAGTCGCATCATGATGGAGAGAGACCACCAAGGAGGAACGAGTGTCTGTCACTGGCAGGAGAAGTAGAGAGGCTGTCAAGACACAGTAAGGAAAGTAACTGGTGCAGAGTGGGTAAGTAGAGAGGCTGGCATAGACAGGGAAAGGAGATATTGGCTCAGATAATGGAAGGGGAGAGAGGCTGGCATAAACAGGGAAAGGAGAGATTGGCTCAGACAGGGGAAGGGGAGAGAAGCTGGCATAGACAAGTAAAGGAGAGATTGGCTAAGACGGGAAGGGGAGAGAGGCGAGAATGGCTCAAATGAGAAGGGAAGAGAGGCAGACAGGGGAAGGGAAGAAAGCCTAGCATAGACAGGGGAAGGGAAGAGAGGCTAGCATAGACGGGAAGGGAGAGAGGCTGGCATAGACAGGGTAAGGAGAGATTGGCTCAGACATGTGAAGGGGAGAGAGGTTAACATAGACAAGTAAAGGAGAGATTGGCTCAGACAGGGGAAGGGGAGAGAGGCTAGCATAGATAGGGGAAGGGGAGAGAGACTGGCATAGACAGGAAAAGGAGAGATTGGCTCAGCCAGGGGACGGGGAGAGAGGAAAGCATAGACAGGTAAAGGAGAGATTGTCTTAGATGGGTGGTCTTCAGTATGCCGACTGACGGGATCCCGGCGCACAGTATACCGGCGCCGGGATCCCGACAGCCGGCATACCGACACTTATTCTCCCTCGTGGGGGTCCACGACCCCCCTGGAGGGAGAATAAAATAGTGTGGCGAGCTCAGCGAGCCCGCAAGGGGCTCATTTGCGCTCGCCACACTGTCGGTAAGCTGGCGGTTGGGCTCCCGACCGCCGGCATATCGTAGTGAACCCGTCTTAGATATGTGAAGGGGAGAGAGGCTAGCATAGACAGGGAAAGGAGATATTGGCTCAGCCAGGGGAAGGGGAGAGAGGCAAGATTGGCTCAGACAGGGGAAAGGAAGAGAGGCTAGCATAGACGGGGAAAGGGGAGAGAGACTGGCTTGAACAGGGAAATGAAAGATTGGCTCAGACAGGGAAGGGGAGAGAGGCTGGTATAAACAGGGTAAAGAGAGAGTGGCTCAGACAGGGAAGGGGAGAGAGGCTAGCATAGACAGGGTAAGGAGAGAGTGGCTCAGACAGGGGAAGGGGTGAGAGGCTAGCATAGTCAGTGAAAGTAGAAAGGTTGGGAGAGGATAAAGTAAGAAGGAAGGAAAGAAAAAAGTATAAAGAGGGATAGGAGGCCAGGAAAGCATAAAAGAAAGAATAGAGGGATTTTGCTTGGAAACGGCTAAAGTGTTTTCTTGCATTAAAAATCAAAGACTGAGTTGACTCGCAAAGTGCTGCCGCAGCTGCCTGTCTTTTTCCCTAATCCCGGGGAACCGCCATCTCTCTCAAGTCCCCAGTGCACCTCACTCCCCTCAAAGATTGCGCCCGCTCCTTCTTGGCATCCCAGCTGGCTTTATAAACAGCGTGGGCTCCATAACGTGATGTCATGACGATGCACCACATCATTCTGAGTAACTCTGCCCAGTAAGCAGAGCTCTGGGCAGTGGAAGAGAGAGATAATGGGAGCAGGCACAGCCTGTTAATTGTGTGACACAGACAGCAGCCAGCAGGGGACAGGGGTACCCATGCGTTATCATGGCTCGCCCTCCTCTAGAAATAAGGTTGTGTGTGTGGACTTTTCAGTGTTTTTCTTTTTTCTTTTTATATCATCTTATTTACCTCTTTTCATTATACAGGGAGCAAAGGAATTAAATACCTTAGTCCCCACAGCCCATGGGAGTGGGTGTGGATTAAAAGAACGACAGTCAGTAGGTCAACAAGGTCACAAGGATGACAGCTAAAGGGTCCTGAGGGTGAAAAGGTCAGCATGCAAATAGTCGATGCATTTTTTTTTAATTTAATCATAACCCTAACTGTCCCTCTGATGCCTCATGCAAACCGTTCCCTCCAGCAGCCTAACCTGAACCCTAAAAATCATGAAAACCCAGGTTTTGACCTTTTCTATGTCAGACTTTTGCATGTTAACCCTTTGAAACTGTTGACCATGTCAACATAAGTCCATGTTGACAATTTAACTGTCGACCTATTCACTGTTGACCATCTGGTTTAGACCTATTGAATGTCTATACTCAGGGGTTAAAGTGAGCCAGAACGGAGCAGAACTGTGTTCCATCAGTTCCAATTGGAGACAGAACGCAGTTCCACCTCCTCTGGCTCACCTAACCCGATGTGTGCCCGGCGCTGCACAGGAAGATGCCGGGCAGGGCCATCTTTTCGTATGGGCTCAATGGGCTCTTGCCCAAGAGCCCCAGGAGTTTAAGGGCCCTAGACTGATAGCTGAGGGTCCCCTCTTTCCAGGGGTACAAGATTTTTGAAAATCGGCCATGGGGAACCGGAGATATCCGACTTGAATGCAGTGGTCCCCATCCAAGCCTATTATTTGCTCTTCCCAGTCAGATATCTCGGGTTCTGTCTGACTTAGAGTTTTTCTGAGGATATAATCCTAAAGCTGGTACTCTTCCCTTTTGGTGGACACTGGCAGCTTGTCTGTACTATGCCCAGAACCGGAGATATCAGCCTTCAGGCAGCTGGTCACTGCTCCAGCTCCACACTCCTAATATGCAGTTTTAGAATTTCATTGGTGAATTGCTCTGGCTCCTAAACTCTGATCCCCAGAGACTCTCTAGTTTTTTTTTAGCCCATTCAAAGCTAAGAAATACATTTTCAGGAACTTGAGATATCTGCAGTCAAGCAAGCTGCCCTCCCACCGGAAAATTATGAATATTAAGCCCACTCCACTATCCACCCCTCCCCTACATATTAAACACCCCTTACCTCCCTGGAAGTCATGTACTAGGGCTTCTTCATTCTGCCCAATGCCCCCTTCTACAGTTTAGCCCCATCTGCACAGTAAAGGAGTAATTAGTAGCAATTACTGCTCCAGGTCCTACATGCTGAGTGGAAGATAGAACACTCACTACCGCACGCAGGACATCAAAGCTGCCGCTGAAGCACCCCCGACCCCTACTACTAGAGGATGGGTAGGGGGCCCAGTGCATTGCTGTGCCCAGGGGCCTACACTGCTGTTAAGACGGCCCTGATGCCGGGTGCCCGCTTAGATTGTGTTACCAGTGGCCACCCGGCTCTCTCTCCACAGCAGAAGCCAGCGGCAGGAGCTCACTACTGAGCTCCTGTTTTCAGCTCCCGGCTCTGGCAGTGTGCGTGCTATGGGAGAGACCCATAGTACTGAGAAGTGGACGCCGGGAGGACTGCAGCTGTCAGACGCGGGAGCGGGGCTTGGTGAGTATGGTGTGTCGAGGTTTTTTTTTTATGTGTGTGAGTGGTTCTACTGTGGGCAAGCTACTGTGGGGCAAACTACAAGGGATCAAACTATTGGGGGCAAGCTACTGGGGCAAACTACAGGGGGTCAAGCTACTGGGGGCAAACTACAAGGGGACTAACTACTGGGAGCAAACTACAAGGGGGTTAACAACTGGGGGCAAACTACAGGGGGGCATTACTACTGGGGGCATTACTACAAGGGGGCTAAACTACTGGGGGCATAACTACAGGTGCTAAACTACTGGGGTCATTACTACTTGGGGGCTAAACTACAGGGGGCTAAACTACAAGGGGGCATACTACAGGGGAGCATTACTACTGGGGGCATTACTACAAGAGGGCAAACTACAAGGGGGCTAAACTACTGGGGGCTTAACTACAGGGGCTAAGCTACTGGGGGCATAACTACAGGTGCTAAACTAATGGGAGTATTACTACTTGAGGGCTAAACTACAGAGGGGCTAAACTACAAGGGGGCAAAATACAGGGGGGCATTACTACTGGGGGCATAACTACAGGCGCTAAGCTACTTGGGGCATAACTACAGATGCTAAACTACTGGGAGCATTACTACAGGGGGGGTAAACTACAGGGGGCTAAACTACAAGGGGGCAAACTACAGGGGGGCGTTACTACTGGGGGCATTACTACAAGGGGGCAAGCTACAAGGGGGCTGAACTATTGGGGGCATAACTACAGGGGCTAAACTACTGGACGCATAACTACAGGGGCTAAACTACTGGGTGCATTACTAGTTGGGGCTAAACTACAAGGGGGGAAACTACTGGGGGCAAAGTACAGGGGGGCATTACTACTAGGGGCATAACTACAGGGGCTAAACTACTAAGGGCATTACTAACGGGGCTAACTACTGGGGGCAAACTACATGGGGGCTAAACTACTGGGGCATAACTGCAGGGGCTAAACTACAGGGGGCATTACCACAGTGGGCTAAACTACATGAGGGCTAAACTACAGGGGGTAAACTACTGGGGACATTACCACTGGGAGGCTAAACTAAAGGTAGGGGTTAACTACTGGGGTCATAACTGCAGGGGCATTACCACTGGAGCTAAACTACTGGGGGCATAACTACTGGGGCTAAATGACTGGGGGCATTACTACAGGTGATATTATTACTGGGGGCAATACTACACAGGTGCATTACCGTTAAGGGCATTACTAATGGGGGCACTACTAGTGAGGGCATTGTAAAGGGGGCACTTCATAAGGGGCATCACTCCTGGGGACATAAGGGGCACTACTGCTGGGGGCATTGCATAAGGGGCACCAGTACTATGGGCTCTATATAAGGGGCACTACCACTGTGGGCACTACCAGTACAGTGGACGTTGCATAAGGAGCACTACTACAGTGGGCATTGTATAAGGGGCGCTACTGCTGTGGGCATTATGTGTATTAGGGGTGCTACTACTGTGGGCATTATTACTGTTGTGTGACCATGCCCCTTTTTTGAGACCACGCCTCCTTTATTACATGGGAGCTGAGGGAGAGGGAGGTGAGTTCCACCACTATCTAGGACCACTCTAAGCACGGTCTATACTCCTCCATCCGGATACCGATGGGAGTCAGGAACAGCCACAACACTTTTCTGTTTAGGGACTTTGGGGGTCATTCCGAGTTGTTCGCTCGTTATTTTTTTGTCGCAACGGAGCGATTAGTCGCTAATGCGCATGCGCAATGTCCGCAGTGCGACTGCACCAAGTAAATTTGCTATGCAGTTAGGAATTTTACTCACGGCATTACGAGGTTTTTTCTTCGTTCTGGTGATCGTAATGTGATTGACAGGAAGTGGGTGTTTCTGGGCGGAAACTGGACGTTTTATGGGTGTGTGTGAAAAAACGCTACCGTTTCTGGGAAAAAACGCGGGAGTGGCTGGAGAAACGGAGGAGTGTCTGGGCGAACGCTGGGTGTGTTTGTGACGTCAAACCAGGAACGAAACTGACTGAACTGATCGCAGATGCCGAGTAAGTCTGGAGCTACTCAGAAACTGCTAAGAAGTGTCTATTCGCAATTCTGCTAATCTTTCGTTCGCAATTTTGATAAGCTAAGATTCACTCCCAGTAGGCGGCGGCTTAGCGTGTGCAAAGCTGCTAAAAGCAGCTTGCAAGCGAACAACTCGGAATGACCCCCTTTGTTATCAAGGAGTCCGATACCGACTGCTCATCTCGGGGGCAAGTTGAGTATTTAGGGAGAGAGACATGGTGCCGATTTGCTGTAAAAATTTTCTTTATATGATACAGTTTTTTGCAAAATAAGTGAATCTCTTGTTCAGTCTCCAGCAATAACCTTGACAAACACACACACACACACACACACACACACACACACACACACACACACGGGCAGAGATTGTACAGTGTATCATACACGGGATGGGATAGGGGGGTACAGAGTGTCATACACACAGGAGTAGGGGGTTCAGGGTTTCATTTACACTGAGGTAGGTAAGTACAGGGTGTCAAACATGGGAGGGGGTAAATGGTGTCACACACACAGGAGTAGGGGGTAGAGGGGTTCACACACAGAGGTATGGGGTACAGGGAGTCACACACATGGTAATGGGGATAGGTGGGTACAGGGCTCCTCGGGTACTCGCCGCTCTGTGCTCCGATCCACCTTGGTGTGAGCTGCAGGTTGTCATTGAGGAAGGCATGTGGGATCCAGGTACAGCTCAAAAGGATGGGAGTGGTGGGAGGATCAAGGCTGGACACAGAGCTCTGCGAGCGCTACGCAGCCCCATGGAGCCGCTTGGCTGGTAATGTCTGCTGTGAGGCCAGAGGCACAGCCGAGTATTCCCTGTGGAGACCGACCTCTGCCACCCCCCCACACATTGGTGTGACTGCTGGGGGTGCACTGCCGGGGCTGCTGTGGGGAACCGTGGGAACTGTGTGTTGGCCTATTGTGACCCCTGGCTTGGTGCGGTGGGGGTCCTTCACTAGATGGAGCTGTGGGCCCCGAAGGTGCCAGTCCGGGATCATAGTAGCTGCATCCCCTGCACGTACCCACAAGAACGAAAACACACACACCCATCCCCTGTCTGTTCCTCACCCGCCCTAGGCAGCAACCACGGCAGGCAGAAGCGGGAGCCACTGTAAGGGACCGGGTTTCGGCACAGCACTGCTTTACAATAAAGAAACGCTGCATAAGCTACAGCTCCCAGCAGCCCTTGCTTCTGTGAGCTCCGGCAGCAAGGGCTGCTGGGAGCTGTAGTTTATGCAGCATTTTCTTTAGTGTAATGCCCCAGGTTGTTGCCTGGGGCGGGTGAGGAATTGCCAGGGGAAGGGGAATCCAAGGTGCTGCCTCTACAAAGTGTATCTAACCCCCGGCCACGGGTGGCACAGTCGGGTGGCGCCCCTCCTCAGCTGGCGCCCCTGGCGAGTGCCATCCTGGCCAATGGGTAGATACGCTTCTGCTTGTGGACTGCAATTTTAAATAGTGCCACAGATTCTAGTGCCATCTAGACTTTGACTTGCCCATTGATGACCATTGTAGAACAATAAACATTTTGTTCAATACTGCCAGTGTTGCTGTGGTATTGTGCCTAGGATCATTGTCTTGCTGACATTGTCTTTTTTCAAAACCTTTTTCCAAACCTTTTTTAGAAGAATGAAGCAGAGGTTGTCTTGCAATAGCTCTTTTTTTTATTCCGTCCATTGGCCCTTCATTTTAAGAAAATTCATGAAAAACATGATGCTGTTGCCCCAATACTTCACTGTTGTGATGATGTTTTCAGAGGAATGGGCAGTGTGAGGTTTGCATATTTTGAATTGGAGCCACAAAGTTCCATTGTTTTTTTTGGTCATCTCACCACAAAATGTTACCCCACATTTTAGCTGGATTACTCTGATGTTTTCTGGCAAACTTTGATGCGGTGCTTATTCAGTAATAACGGCTTTCTAGCCACCCTCCATTCATACAGGCCAGTTGTATGCAGAGCTCTTGATATGACTGACTGGTGCACCAGTTATACTTGGTCTCTCTGTGGCTTACCTAACTAGTCTCCTCCTTACTCTGATGCTGAGTTTTCAGGGATGGCCTTGCCTAGGCAGTGTCTGTGTCAGTGGCGGAACTAGCGAGCGGTGGGCCCATGTGCGACAAAATGGCTTGGGCCCCCCCCATCCCATCCAAGTCCACCCCCTCACCCCTGGAGAGGATCTGGTGAGGGAAGTGGATACCTAGCAACAGTGCCGTAACTAGACATTTTAGCACTGTGTACAAGAAACAGCATTGGAGCCCCACCCCTACATGCAAAACAGGGGCAGTGCGCACCGTAGGCGCGCGCAAAAATACATTGTGGCGTGGCTTCGTGGGGAAGGGGTGTGGCCACAAAATAATACCAATTCATAAAAAGGTGCACAGTAGCACCACTACACCAGGTAGAGACCCGTTTACACCTTACGGCGGACAGATTCCTCTTTTTACACATTACAGCAGACAGCGTCCCCTTTTTACACATTACGGCAGACAGCGTCCCCCTTTTTTACACATAACGGCAGACAGCGTGCCCTTTTTACACATAACGGCAGACAGTGTGCCCTTGTTACACATAGCGGCAGACAGCGTGCCCTTGTTACACATAGCGGCAGACAGCGTGCCCTTGTTAAACATAGCGGCAGACAGCGTACACTTTTTACAAATAACGGCAGACAGCGTGTCCTTGTTACACATAGCGGCAGACAGCGTACACTTTTTACAAATAACGGCAGACAGCGTGCCCTTGTTACACATAGCGGCAGACAGCGTGCCCTTGTTACACATAGCGGCAGACAGCGTGCCCTTGTTACACATAGCGGCAGACAGCGTACACTTTTTACAAATAACGGCAGACAGCGTGCCCTTGTTACACATAGCGGCAGACAGCGTACACTTTTTCACATAACCGCAGACAGCGTGCCCTTGTTAAACATAGCGGCAGACAGCGTACACTTTTTTCACATAACCGCAGACAGCGTGCCCTTGTTAAACATAGCGGCAGACAGTGTACACTTTTTACACATAACGACAGACAGCGTGCCCTTGTTAAACATAGCGGCAGACAGCGTACACTTTTTTCACATAACCGCAGACAGCGTGCCCTTGTTAAACATAGCGGCAGACAGTGTACACTTTTTACACATAACGGCAGACAGCATGCCCTTGTTAAACACAGCGGCAGACAGCGTACACTTTTTTCACATAACGGCAGACAGTGTGCCCTTGTTACACATAGCGGCAGACAGTGTGCCCTTGTTACACATAGCGGCAGACAGTGTGCCCTTGTTACACATAGCGGCAGACAGTGTGCCCTTGTTACACATAGCGGCAGACAGCGTGCCCTTGTTACACATAGCGGCAGGTAGTGTACACTTTTTACAAATAACGGCAGACAGCGTGCCCTTGTTACACATAGCGGCAGACAGCGTGCCCTTGTTACACATAGCGGCAGACAGCGTGCCCTTGTTACACATAGCGGCAGACAGCGTGCCCTTGTTACACATAGCGGCAGATAGCGTGCCCTTGTTACACATAGCGGCAGACAGCGTACACTTTTTACAAATAATGGCAGATAGCGTGCCCTTGTTACACATAGCGGCAGACAGCGTACACTTTTTTCACATAACGGCAGACAGCGTGCCTTTTTTACACATAATGGCAGACAGCGTGCCCTTTTTACATATAATGGCAGACAGCGTCCCCTTTTTACACATTACGGCAGACAGCGTGCCCTTGTTACACATTACGGCAGACAGCGTGCCCTTGTTACACATTGCGGCAGGCAGATTCCCCCTCTTTAAACATTGCGGCAGGCAGATTCCCCGTTTTTACACATTGTGGCAGGCAGATTCCCCGTTTTTACACATTGTGGCAGGCAGATTTCCCCTTTTTACACATTGTGGCAGGCAGATTCCCCCTTTTTACACATTGCGGCAGGCAGATTCCCCCTCTTTACACATTACGGCAGGCAGATTCCCCGTTTTTACACATTGCGGCAGGCAGATTCCCCGTTTTTACACATTGCGGCAGGCAGATTCCCCCTTTTTACACATTGTGGCAGGCAGATTCCCCCTTTTTACACATTGTGGCAGGCAGATTCCCACTTTTTACACATTGTGGCAGGCAGATTCCCCGTTTTTACACATTGCGGCAAGCAGATTCCCCCTCTTTACACATTGCGGCAGGCAGATTCCCCGTTTTTACACATTGTGGCAGGCAGATTCCCCGTTTTTACACATTGCGGCACACAGTCCCCCTTTTTTGTAGGAAAGAAAGAAAAAGAAAGAAAGAAAGAAAGAAGAATTATACTTACCCTCTCCGCTGGCTCAGGCTCCTCGGTGCAGCGTCAGACGATTCCCGGGCAGTAGAGGAGGGAGATGGAGGAGGGAGCCGCAGCAGCGCTGTGTTATTGGTGGAGGCGCTGCTGCTGCTGCCCCTCTGCTTCACTATAGGCTGTTCTCGGAAGACAGCCTATAGTGAAGCAGAGGGGCAGCAGCGCCTCCACCAGTAGTAAAGCGCTGCTGGGGCTACCTCTAGGCTCCTCCACCTCCCTCCTTCTTCCCCGTACCGCTGCTCCTCTCATCTCCGGGCGGCTGTGCGCTGCGGGCAGCGGTTGCCCACAGCGCACAGCGGCATGTAATGAGTCAGTTTGACTCATTACATGCTTGGGCCCCTGGACAGAGGCGGGCCCCAGTGCAACGCACTGCTTGCGCCTTGCACTGGCGGTAGTTCCGCCTCTGGTCTGTGTGGTATGATAGCTTGCATTTCCTCACAATTGATCTAACAGTACTCACCGGGATATCCAAGCACCTGGATATTATTTAGTGTTTTCCTAGCTTGTGCATGTGTATAACTTTATCTTTAGTTTCCTTAGAATGTTCTTTGATCTTTATTTTCAATGATTTCCTTCAGATTCACAGTAAGATCAATGTCATTTGGTGTATTTTATCAATAAAAGTCAACAGTTTTAAATTACTCGCAGGTAAAGGCTAATTGAACTACATATGGCTTACCCAGGCTTGTGGGAATGAGCTTGATGCTCTGTTAGTGCAGAGAACCCCCCCTTCCCCTGATTGCCAGTAAGCATAGGCCAAACCAAGCCCTAACATATAGCTTCTGCTTCTTATTTATGTAACAGTACACTAAGACTTTAACCACTCAACGCGATTGGTTTGTGCTGAATTGTGAGGTACCATGCACTGGTTTTGTTAGGGAACCACAAGATGAGGTCACAGTTGGTGGGCCCATATATTTTTTTGGCCCAAAATTATGCTGAGCACCTCAAACATCTCAGTTTTGCTGTTATACCCCTTTCAGATCGCTTTGCCGGGTTGCACCCAGGATTTGTACATGGGTCCTTCTCAGGTGCGACCTGGCTGAGACCCCTTTCAGACTGGTGGCCCGGCCCTGCTTATTACGGTTGGTGAAGTCAACGCCGACATGTGCGGAGGCCGGATTTGGAGATGAGATGATCTTCCTATTCAGTGAATGCTTGCCAGGTCACATCGACCCTGCTTATCTGTTGACAATGCACCACAACCCGGGTTTAAGCCGTGTTGAACCCGAGTTCAGAGCCGGATTAAGGGGGGGTCACAGGGGTTAAGTACCCCGGGCCCCCCGATCTAAAAGGGCCCCCCGCCGCCCACCACAGATCGGTTCTTAAACACTGATCTGCAGCGTAGCAACAGCAGGCACAAGCGGCCGTCGCACTGTCAGCGCCGCACCTGCAATGTGCTTCCGGTGACCGCCCAGATTGAAAGCCTCCGCTGGCTCAGTGTAACTGACTGGCCGCGCGGCTGGCAGGGAGGAGCCGGCTGGAGGGGGAGAGAGAGGAGATGGCGGGCAGCTGAGCCTGAGCACTCATCGAGCCGGCATTTGTCTGTTGAGGAGCAGCATGCTGCAGTCACCTCAACCTGAAAGAGTAAGCCAGTGTAGTTCTCAATTATATATGTAAGAAAATGGCTGTGAAGAGTTTGTAGTCCAGGAGTGCCTAACCCCATGGGAACATATATATATATATATATACACACACATATATATATATCTCCTATATATTTGGCTACATCTGTGACTCTGTGCCTGGCCGTAACGCTGGGTGGAGTCACAGCGGTGGGCGGAGTCAGCAAGTCTCTGCTCCTGCTGCCTGTCCATCTCTCTCTCCCCCCTCCCCCCACCCATCAGCAGCTCTGACTCCCCGGCCGCGGAGCCGGGTTAACAACAACGGCTGATGCCGCCTCCGGCATACACATTAGGAGGGACGGGTGGCGCAGGAGAAGGCTTTCATAGCCCTCCCTGCCCCGCGTACACAGACCCGCCGCCTCCTCCGCACACATCCAGCTGTCCGCTCTCCTGCTGTGACAGGAGGCGAGTGCTGCAGTGACGTCATCTCCTGCAGCACTCGCCTCCTGTCACAGAGAAGAGCCGCCACACACACTCCAGTCTCCGGGGGCTGCCAGCATCTACAGGCAAGCTGGAAACACCCCCGGAGCGAGAGAGAACATACCCGCGAGGCCACGCCCCTCTCACAGCAGGCCACACCCCCTTTCATCCACCGAGCAGCACGAGCAGGGGGGGAATGTGTGTAATAGTAGCACAGACTGCCTCTGAACACTGTACTGTTTACCAGCCTGCAGCAGCCGCCCACAGCCCCAACGGTGAGTCCCTCCGGCCATCCTACCCACTGATTCTATGTGTGGGCGCCACTTTTCACAAGTCTCCTCTTCTGGTGCCCTCCCCCTCCACTACTTTCCCCCCTCTCTTCATCAGCTTCCTCACTGGGGACCCTCCCTGCCGACCCGCGTCTCTATATCCCCTCCCTACCGCCCCGCGTCTCTCTATCCCCTCCCTACCGCCCGCGTCTTTCTATCCCCTCCCTACCGCTCCGTGTCTTTCTATCCCCTCCCTACCGCCCCGCGTCTCTATATCCCCTCCCTACCGCCCCGCGTCTCTCTATCCCCTCCCAGCCGCCCCGCCTCTCTGTATCCCCTCCCTACCGCCCCGCATCTCTCTATCCCCTCCCAGCCGCCCTGCCTCTCTTGTATCTACCTGCTGCCCCGCGTCTCTGTATCCCCTCCCTAACACCCTGCATCTCTGTATCTCCTCCCTACCGCCCGCGTCTGTCTGTATCCCCTCCTCCCTATGCCTCTGTATCCCCACCCTACCACCCCGCGTCTCTCTAACCCCTCCCTACCGCCCGCGTCTCTCTATCCCCTCCCTACCGCCCACGTCTCTCTATCCCCTCCCTGCTGCCCTGCGTCTCTCTATCCCCTCCCTACCGCTCCACATCTCTCTATCCCCTCCCTACCGCCCTGCGTCTCTCTATCCCCTCCCTACCGCCCTGCGTCTCTCTATCCCCTCCCTACCGCCCGCATCTCTCTATCTCCTCCTTACCGCCCACGTCTCTGTATCCCCTTCTTGCCACCCTGTGTCTCTCTATCTCCTCCCTACCGCCCTGCGTTTCTCTATCCCCTCCCTACCGCCCTGCGTCTCTCTATCCCCTCCCTACCGCCGTCTCTCTATCCCCTCCCTACCGCCGTCTCTCTATCCCCTCCCAGCCGCCCCGTCTCTCTGTATCCTCTACCTGCTGCCCCGCGTCTCTGTATCCCCCTCCCCAACACCCTGCATCTCTGTATCCCCTCCCTACCGCCCACGTCTCTCTATCCCCACCCTGCGTCTCTCTATCCCCTCCCAGCTGCCCCGCCTCTCTGTATCCTCTAGCTGCTGCCCCGCTTCTCTGTATCCCCTCCCTAACACCCTGCATCTCTGTATCCCCTCCCTACCGCCCCGCGTCTCTCTATCCCCTCCCCACCGCCCTGCGTCTCTCTATCTCCTCCCTACCGTCCCACGTCTCTGTATCCCCTCCTCCCTACGCCTCTGTATCCCCACCTTACCACCCCGCTTCTCTCTATCCCCTCCCTACCGCCCTGCGTCTCTCTATCCCCTCCCTACCGCCCTGCGTCTCTCTATCCCCTCCCTGCATCTCTATCCCCTCCCTACCGCCCTGCGTCTGTGTGCCCTCCCTACTGCCCTGTGTCTCTGTATCCCCTCTCTATTGCTCTGCGTCTCTGTATACCCTCCCTACCGCCCTGCGTCTCTGTATACCCTCCCTACCGCTCTGCATCTCTGTATCCCCTCCCTACCGCCCTGTGTCTCTGTATCCCCTCCCTACCGCTCCGCGTCTCTCTTTCCCCTCCCTACCCACCTGTGTCTCTGTATCCCCTCCCTACCGCTCTGCGTCTCTGTATCCCCTCCCTACCGCTCTGCGTCTCTGTATCACCTCCCTACCGCTCTGCGTTTCTGTACCCCCTCCCTACCGCCCTGCGTTTCTGTATCCCCTCCCTACCGCCCCGCATCTCTGTATCCCCTCCCTACCGCCCTGTATCCCATACACGGTCCATACCACTTGCTCCTTGATACCTCCCTGACAAACCCTCACCAGGAGTACAGGAGCCATAACCCCCTGCGGTGCCCCCCATAGTTACCGGTATATCGGTGATGCTCCTCTCTGCCGCCTCCTCCCTATCCCTCACACAGCAAGCGCAGGGCGCAAGCCCAGCACCGAGCACATGACCGCGCTGTCCATGCCCATTGACCCTGGTACCAGCTCCAGCCATCGCCCCCTCCTCCTACTGCACCTGAGGGGGGCGCGCACATAGCGCATGCAGAGGGGACTGGTGCACCTGCGGCCGCGTGGAGACCTTGCGTGCGCAACATGTCCGTGTTGCTACACCTGAAGGATGGTACGGTGTAGAGAGAGGACACAGCTGCTCCTGCTCCGCATTGTACCAGCACTCCCCTCTGTGTCTAATGACACCATATACCTCTTCATACCTCTATATCACATACATCCTTATCCGTGTCCTATATATTGTTACAAATAAAATGACATAGGTATAGGTCCCACACCCCCTCCCCCCACACCTGCATCCACCTCCCCCTCCACTCGCAGCATCTACATACTCCCTGCCTCATCCGCGGTCCCCCCGCACCCGCTACATTCTGTACATCGTGCCTTGTAGGCACTGTTCACGCCGTCGCAAGGGGCTACGCCCCCTTCACCATTGGAAGCACTTTAGTCGTGCAATATTTAACCACTAACAAACCTAGGAATGCAGGTAATACTCATACAAATATTGAACCGCAGCAAGGCGTGCAGGGGTTAAGGGGGCGTAGCCCCTTTCGACGGTGTGAAGAGCGCCCGTAGGACGCGATGAAGCACCTAGTGTATATATATATATATATATATATATATAGGATGAAGAAATCGGTGGCACTCAAGCAGCCTAGTAGATGAAAAGCAGTGTCCCTTTATTTGCCTACATGTTTCAGGGAAACTCCCCGTCCTCAGGGCTAGACAACAGTGAAAAACCACATATACACAGTTTATATACCAAACAGAAAAAGACATCAGTGCGGGAATTGTACTCACCTGTCCTCACGGCGCTGCCGCCCGCCTGCACACGCTGTTCACTTCCGTGTCGCCGGGCTATGACGTCACGGTGCGCCGCGGGACGGGGAGATCGTCATGAGAACAGACAAAACATAATTACAGGCTCCCATAAAACAATAGTACCTGAAAAAAACATGAGAAAGACATATGTGAAAAATAAAACAGCACATTTAAAATACATGAACATCACCGCTAGGGAAAAAATCCTAACAGCCCCTATCAATCACTATAATAACGTCTCCATAGTACTAATATGTTATTCCAGTGTTAATAGCACTGGAATAACACTATACTAAATTACCTCCCTTCCAAGGGACGTATATATATAACCTTAAGGATTAAAAGAAATAGGCTTAAAGGAAACACTGTAATCCCAAGTTTTCGTTAAGGCCACCAGGGGACAGTGTTCCCAATTTAAAAATCCAACGTGATTCTTTTTGTAAGAGTAACCTATCCCTATTGCCGCCCCTCAAAGTAATGGGGGTATGATCAATAAGGATAGCACGAATGCTTGCCACCCCATGCTTAGCTGACAGGCAGTGGCGAGCAAATGGCTGATCACCAGAGCCCTTTTCGAATGCTTTTTTAATTGCACTCCTGTGAAGTGCCATCCTTTCCCTAAATTGTCGTGTGCAGGCGGCGGCAGCGCCGTGAGGACAGGTGAGTACAATTCCCGCACTGATGTCTTTTTCTGTTTGGTATATAAACTGTGTATATGTGGTTTTTCACTGTTGTCTAGCCCTGAGGACGGGGAGTTTCCCCGAAACATGTAGGCAAATAAAGGGACACTGCTTTCATCTACTAGCCTGCTTGAGTGCCACCGATTTCTTCATCCTGTCTTTGTCATCTGCTGACTTGGAGGGCACCGCAGCAAAGTAATTCCATATTGTTTGGAGTGCCGGTATAACTTTTGAATTATCATTGGATTGACACTATTTGAGTGGTTTCTCCTATCATGGCACCCGTTGACTAGTAATTTATCCAGGACTTTGATATCTGCTGTGGCTGTGCTCATTGGCAGCCTTTTAGAGTCACATCACCGGATTTAAGGGAAATACCTTTATAACCCCTATCTGACGTCAGCAGTCTTTTTAAACTGTTAATTTGTCAGTTTCATTATGGAGCATAATCCTGACATGGATGCTACACTTGAACTAGTGCATCAGGATGCACGTGAACGTCTGAGTTTCTCAGATGCAGAGGCCAATGCCATTCTGGTGGGTAGGAGATTGATGGATGAATCAGTTTCCAATACAAACGAGGAGCTGTATAGGCAATGGATTAAACTAAAACAAAGGGAATGTGATTACACTTATCACGGTATTACACTATCTGATTATTACCGGAGTAATTTAATTCCCCGCGGCTTTAGGATCGCCAACTCGCCGACGATAGGCCGCTATAACGCACAATTTTGTCGCCGGTGGGTGGCGATCTTGAATAAATGCTCGATGGACCTTATCTTGCTAGTGGTGGAGGAGTCCATCCGGGAATTAAATTTGGTTAAATAGCAGATCCAATCCTTTGAGCAGCAACATAAAACCAATATATGTGCGGACACGCAGGCTGATTGGATGAATAAATTGAATACCCAGATGGAAAAATACCGTCAAGATCTTATACGGTTTAAAAAGGACAAACTTGCTAAAGTCCAAAGAGACTATGCACAAAGGCAGGTTTACCCTTGGTTGGGTAGTTCAAGACCAAATCAACCGCATAATCCATCTAGACGCCGACAACAAAACTGGCGACGCAGGGATCAACCTGGCATGTCGTCTTCTGCCAGTGACTCTGATGCGACCTCAGCACCATCAACATCGACAGAGAGAGCGGTCCCTTTAGGACAGGCCCAAGTGGGTGCTCAAGGACGTCCCAACCGCAATCCCACAAGTGGCCGCGGCAGAGGACGAGGAGGTCCAAACAAAATCAAAGGATCATACGAGCTAAGACCGCCACGTCATTAAAAGAACTTGTATTTAATCTTTCATCAACTCCTCTCACTGATCAAGAATATGGACTTTTAGCTAAGGGACTTTCTTTTGTCCCCACTACGATCCCAGACCCACTGGAATGGAAAGCCGAAATTTATCGTCTCAATAGGACTTTGAAGCGTAAGGAATACTTCAACTGTAGAGCCTCCCTGCAGACACCTCGGGAGGTGTCCTCTACAGAAATACCTACACAGCTCTTGAAAATAGCCCCTAGATCCCAATTTGACCCCCCTAGTCAGAACTCGTCCATTAGGACATTTATCCGCATGGTTGAGAGAGAAGGCATTCAAGCTATGAATGAGCCGGTGCATTTATTTTTAATCTCACCTTTGAAGAACGTACTACGCTTAGAAATTTGTCTAGTAGAACTGACATTATAATTCGCAAAGCGGATAAAGGGGGGTCGATAGTTGTTCAAGATATTGGGGCCTATGTAGCTGAATGTGATCGTCAGTTGAGTGATTCCTCTGTATATTCATGCCTTAAGAAAGATCCCATTAAGGATTATAAACAAGAGCTGGACACTTACCTAAGAGAGTCTAGTGATTTGGGTATTATATCACAAGAAGTTTGTACTGCCCTTATGGTAGACTTCCCGGTAGCACCTCTTTTTTATACCTTGCCTAAGGTGCATAAGACCTTGGAGAACCCTCCGGGTCGTCCAATTGTGTCAGCGAGGGGCTCGCTTTATCAGCCCATTGCGGTCTACCTGGATGCCTATCTTAACCCCTGTGTTCAAGCTTTGCCCTCCTTTCTAAAGGATTCGTCGTCCCTTTTGCTGCAATTACAGCAATTAGGAACGGTACCCACTGATACCCTGTTATGTAGTGCCGATGTTACCAGCCTCTACACCTGCATCCCACATGATGCAGGTGTGGAGGCGGTAAGAGCACTCATTGAAGGCAATGCCTCATACCAGGGCCCAGAATTGTCTTTTTTCTTACACCTGTTGAGCCTGGTTCTGAGAAGAAATTATTTTGTGTTTAATGGGGAATTTTATTTACAGATATCTGGGTGTGCGATGGGGTCCGCAGTGGCCCCATCGTACGCCAATGCATTTATGTACCATCTTGAGAATACCATGTTCCATCTTGACCCCCTAGTTAGTCCTCATGTCATTTACTATAGGCGTTATATCGACGAACTTATAGTCTGTTGGAGTGGTCCTAGGGAAGATTTGATTAAGTTATGGGATCAGCATAACGCGACAGATCATGTGGTGAAATTCACATATGTGATTGATGATAAACAGATTAATTATCTGGATGTTTCTATCACTCTTAATTCTGGCCAACTCAGTACTTCCCTATTTGTTAAAACCACCGATAGGAATACCTTTTTGAACTACCAAAGCTTTCATCCACTTGCATTAAAGAAAGGTTTGCCGTACTCGCAGTTTTTGCGGGTTCGGCGGATCACGTCAGACCCTCAAGATACCATTAGGGCCCTCGATGAAATGTTGCTGAGGTTTGCCCAAAGAGGGTACCCGATTAGGGAACTGGAAAAATCCAAGGAGGCAGTTCTCCATATTCCTAGGCAGCAATTGTTAGACCCCAGAGTTAGTCAGAATACTAAAGTAGACAGATTACCCTGGGTGAGCAGATTCACCACTTGTTCAAAACGGACAGTGAGCAAAGCCAAACAATTGTGGCCCATTATACAAACAGAGACAGCCTTGAGTAATTTATCGAACACCAGATTATTACCTAGTCACACTAGGGGTAATAATATAGGGGATCACGTGGTTCGTCTTGATGTCACTAATATGACCAGATGTGATCAAACTCATTTTCTTAGACCAAAAATGGGATGCTATAGGTGCCTTGGGTGCGCTACCTGCAATACTTTGCAAACAGGTACTACCTTCAATCATCCGCAAACAGGCCAGAAAATCCCTATCAGACATCGCCTTACGTGCACCACTACCCATGTTATATATTTGCTCACATGTCCGTGTGGTCTTGCCTATGTGGGCAAGACCATACGACAATTTAGGGAAAGGATGGCACTTCACAGGAGTGCAATTAAAAAAGCATTCGAAAAGGGCTCTAGTGATCAGCCATTTGCTCGCCACTGCCTGTCAGCTAAGCATGGGGTGGCAAGCATTCGTGCTATCCTTATTGATCATACCCCCATTACTTTGAGGGGCGGCAATAGGGATAGGTTACTCTTACAAAAAGAATCACGTTGGATTTTTAAGTTGGGAACACTGTCCCCTGGTGGCCTTAACGAAAACTTGGGATTACAGTGTTTCCTTTAAGCCTATTTCTTTTAATCCTTAAGGTTATATATATACGTCCCTTGGAAGGGAGGTAATTTAGTATAGTGTTATTCCAGTGCTATTAACACTGGAATAACATATTAGTACTATGGAGACGTTATTATAGTGATTGATAGGGGCTGTTAGGATTTTTTCCCTAGCGGTGATGTTCATGTATTTTAAATGTGCTGTTTTATGTTTCACATATGTCTTTCTCATGTTTTTTTCAGGTTCTATTGTTTTATGGGAGCCTGTAATTATGTTTTGTCTGTTGTCATGACGATCTCCCCGTCCCGCGGCGCACCGTGACGTCATAGCCCGGCGACACGGAAGTGAACAGTGTGTGCAGGCGGGCGGCAGCGCCGTGAGGACAGGTGAGTACAATTCCCGCACTGATGTCTTTTTCTGTTTGGTATATAAACTATGTATATGTGGTTTTTCACTGTTGTCTAGCCCTGAGGACGGGGAGTTTCCCCGAAACATGTAGGCAAATAAAGGGACACTGCTTTTCATCTACTAGCCTGCTTGAGTGCCACCGATTTCTTCATCCTGTCTTTGTCATCTGCTGACTTGGAGGGCACCGCAGCAAAGTAATTCCATATTGTTTGGAGTGCCGGTATAACTTTTGAATTATATATATATATATATATATATATATATATACACATACACATATATAAATACATATATATATATATATATGTATGTATATATATATATACATATGTATGTGTGTATATATATATATATGTATGTATGTATGTATGTATGTATGTGTGTGTATATATATTTATATAGATATATATATGTGTGTGTATATATATATATGCACATGTGTGTATATATATATATGCATGCAACAAGTGTGGAACCCCGGCATTCGCATAAATGCACCCATGCCCCATGAAACATCTGAGTGCTGGGGTTCCGCACATGTTGCATATATATATATATATATATATATATATAATGAGAACGGGCGGCAATCAAAAATAATATCAAGCGACAAGCAGGTATAGGTCGCTTGATATTATTTCTGAGTGCCACCTGTTCTCATGCTATATTGGACCTTGTGCTATGGAGGTACCTAGGAGGGCGCCAGGCAAGTAATCGCTTAAATTGAGGAGTGCTGCTACAACCACAGGCTAATTATATATATATATATATATATATATATATATAAAAGTTTTTGAAATTAATTACATTTGATATTAACATTTCTGAAACTTTATATATATGTGTATGTATAATATACATACGTACGTACGTACGTACACATATAGAACATTTCAGAAACTTTAATTCCTTCATCAGAGTACAGTTACCAGTTTGTTACCTAGGAGTTTCATGTTCTGAGTTCCATACTTGTTGCCAGGGTTTTCACGCTTTCTTGCGCTGGGTGTCATGCTCGTTGCCAGGAATTTTTATGCTCTCTGTGTCATACTCGTTGCCAGGGGTTTCATGGTCTGGGAGTCATGCTTGTTGCCAGGGGTGTGTAATGCTCATTGGTGCCAGCACTGCTATTACCTGCTCCCCCTCCTCCTGCCCATGGTACTCCATGCGCTGGGCAGAGTTACGTGAAATTAAGTGGTTGCATCGTGATGTCACAGCGCAACTATTTGTGAAACTTCGCCCGCTGAGCGGAGTTCTATGGGCGGGAGGAGGAGGAGCAGGTAATAGCAGCACGGCTGCACGGCTCGTCCACCTATAGAAACGGCACTGCCTCCACCACCCCATCCTCTGTACAGTCTCCATTCTCTTTCTGACCTCTTTCCCACTTCATTCCCAGAGACATGACACAGTGATTCGATTATTATGTGTGTTCGCACGGGTGTATGATTAGTTTGTGGCGAAGACTTTAGGGCCCCCCTGTCTTAAATGCCCCGGGCCCCCCAAAGCCTTAATCCGCCTCTGCCCGAGTTGAAATACTGGGTCACTTAACCTGGGTTATTTCAACTGGTACCTTTCAAACTGCGCCATAACCTAGGTTGCCGTACGTTCACGTGCAATAACCCAGGATATTGCTGACAGTCTGAAAGGATTTTACATTGCAGAGCTTATAATAAATTATTCTGATTAGCAGTGTTTAGTACTATAGAGTGTGCATCTGCATTTTATTTTTTCTGCATGGAACACCAAATCCCAGCACGATAGCACCTCTTATTATGTATGAAATTAGGGTGTGCAGCCCAAGGCCTCTGCCTTCCCCATACAAACCAAGCCCTGGTAAGAAAGTACCTATCATGAAGCGGTTAAATAATTTATTTTTGCAATTAGGTGTTGTTATGTGTTATTAAATAATTTTAACACATCAATGTAAAATAAAATGTTTATCAGAGCTATATAGAATGGATTTTGTTCATGGTGAGTCAGCTCAGGCAATTGGTTGTAACTCCCTCTTCTGTGGGTGATAACTGCATTTGGTTGGTACTGCATATTTAAGATAACCTCTAGACTTCCTTCTTAAAAAGTCTTCATACATTATGTTTGTGAAAAAGACATGCTCAAAATTTTTTATGCCTGGATGACTCTCCCTAAACAATATGGAGGCCTGGTCCTACTTCACCTCCTGATTTACCAGGAGGCTTGTATATTCACTAAACCATAGCCCTGGATCTCCCACAGGTGGACATTTTATGGTTCCCTTCCACCATGAGGCCCCATATGTCCTGTTTGTTATCCTCCACATGTGCTTCCTTCAGTGTTGGGGATACTGTAGACTAGTTCAATACAAGGAAAGAATACCCTTTCACAGCGCCTATCAATCAGCAGCTGGTCTCCGCCCTATGGTGTACACCTGCACCAATCAACACAGTCACATACACATAGAAAAAAAGGGAGAGCTCTCAGCGCTGGATTTTACCATATAAATATTCACAAGGTATTAAAAAGTGACTTGATACTACAATGATATCTGTTTTTGCAAGAGTAGACAGCCGTCAATTAGTTTCAGCATGTAGGGGTATCCAATCTTTTCCCTCTGGGCAGACACTTACTTTTAAACCCCCTTGTGTCGTTCCTCAAAAGGTATCTTTGCAATCCCTCAGTCTCTATAGGTATGCTTTCACCGAGAAGAGGAAACCCGTCATCACATCAGCGGCACTCCAGACACCAAATCATGCAGAAGATTTAAAAGTATCCGATGAGGATTTTAATAATTTAAGTAATTTATGATGATACAAAGTAATGCAACTTCACACCACAACAAATGATGAACAGTGTTAGTGGACGGATGAGATCGTAACCGCTCCCGACGGAGGCTGTGCACTTCAGCTGAGAATGTCCGGAAAGTCTCAGCGTACTGTCCCTGCAACAGCCTCAAGCGTACAAGCCAGCGGTAGTCTTTCTGTGTCCCATCCCATCTCGTCCAAGGATGGACATTGAAGTTCTTGGACGGGACGGGACACCAGTTCTGTTACCTCAGGGCCCCCCGCTGTATATTCCCTAAAAAAATGCTCTTGCACAGATTATGCAAGATGACACGGATACTGATTCTGACATTGAGGATGGTGATGGGGATGTGTTGAAAGGGGCAGCATCTCTTGCAAAAGGGGTGCAGTTGATAATAGAGGCCATTAGGGATGTGTTAAATATTACTGATACAACACCCGAGTAGGTTGAGGAGGCTTACTTCATTGACAATAAAAAAGCCTCGCTAACCTTCCCTGCGTCAAAAGAATTAAATGCTATTTTTGAAAAAGCTTGGGAAAACCCTGAGAAAAAATTTCCGGATCCCTAAAAGGGTCCTGGTGGTGTTTCCTTTCCCTGTGGAAGATAGAAAAAAATGGGAAAACCCACCCATTGTTGACGCGTCTGTACCCAGACTCTCAAAAAAGGTGGTTTTACCTGATCCAGGATCCACCGCCTTGAAAGAGCCAGCTGATCGTAAAATTGCTAATACGCTCAAATCCATGTACACGGCTTTAGGGGCTATACTACGTCCCACTATTGCCAGTGCTTGGATTGCCAAAGCTATAGTAAAGTGGTCAGGCACATGACTTGAGTTGGATTCTATGGATAAATCTGATGTTGAATTGTTTTTGCGTAACATTCAGGATTCGGCAGGATTTCTTGTAGAATCCATGAAAGACCTGGGTTCCATGGCTGCAGGAATTTCTTCCATGTCTGTCTCAGCTCGTCGAGGACTGTGGTTGCGCCAGTGATCTGCCGACGCGGAATCCAGGAAAAGTGTGGAGACCCTACCCTATACAGGTCAGGCTCACTTTGGGGAAGCGTTGGATGCGTGGATCTCCACGGCTACAGCGGGTAAGTCGCCCTTTCTTCCCTCAGCTGCACCTGCTACGAAGAAACCCTTTTCTTCAACTGCATCACAGCCCTTTCGGGCTGCCAAGCCACGGAAGCACCTTCTTTAGGGGAGGTCGGCCCAAACCCAAGAAACCTGCTGCTGCGGGTTCCCAGGAATAGAAACCTGCTTCAGGTACGCCGAAGTCCTCCGCATGACGGTGGACTTCACGCCCCGGAGGTGTGGCCGGTGGGAGCGAGACTTAGGCATTTCTGTCTCGTCTGGGTGTCGTCCGGCCTGGACCCCTGGGTGCAAGATATCGTGTCCCAGGGGTACAGGCTGGAATATCAAGATCTCCCTCCTCACCGATTCTTCAAATCAGGCTTGCCAGCTTTGCTGGCAGACAGGGCTGTCCTGCAGGCTGCCGTCCAGAAGTTGCTGGAGGCACAGGTTATTGTACCAGTCCCTCCTCATATGCAAAACAAAGGTTACTATTCGAACCTTTTCGACCGGATGGTTCGGTCAGGCCCATTCTGAACCTAAAATCGCTAAATCCCTTTCTGAAAGAGTTCAAGTTCAAAATGGAGTCTCTAAGGGCGGTGATATCAGGTCTGGAAGAGGGGGAATTCCTGGTATCCTTGGATATCAAGAATGTGTACCTCCACATTCTGATTTGGCCGCCGCATCAGGCTTATCTCTGATTCGCACTGTTGGACTGTCACTATCAGTTCCAGGCTCTGCCATTTGGCCTCTCCACAGCACCGCGGGTATTCACCAAGGTGATGGCGGAAATTATGGTTCTCCTCCGCAGACAGGGGGTGAACATAATTCCATATCTGGACGATCTGCTCATAAAGGCATCGTCCAAGGAGAAGTTGTTACAGTCCATTCTTCTCACGACCCACCTGCTCAGGGAACACGATTGGATCCTGAATCTTCCAAAATCAAATTTGGAGTCAACCAGGAGGTTGTCCTTTCTGGGAATGATCCTCATTGAACCATAGTGGTTAACAAAACACACAATAGGGATGAAAGTAAATATAAAAATAAGTGTTAATCTGTGTTGCTCCTGAGGCAAAACAGCCACAGCAGTCCAGGGGGACCCACACCCCAGAAATCCAACCCCCATCTGATAATCCGATATACATTTGTGCAGGACTAACCTTGCTCTGGGGTATGGGTCGTTGGGTCGAAACAACTTAGGTCGACAGTCATTAAGTTGACCACTATTGGTCGACATGTATTAGGTCGACAGGGTCACTAGGTCAACGTGGTCATTAGGTCGGCGTGTGCTAGGTCGACATGCATTTTTTTACTTTTTTTTGGTGTTGTTTTCTTCGTAAAGTGACAGGGAACCCCAATTAGTGCACCGTGTCCCCTCACTTCACTCCCCATGCTTCGGGCAAGGTGCCTCGCTCTGCTACCGCTGCGCTAAGCACAGGTTACCGTTCCCAATTGTAGTCCACGTGGAACATAAAGTATGAAAAAGTTCAAAAATGTAAAACATTTTTTAAAAACTCATGCCGACCTTTTGAACTGTCGACCTAGCACATGCTGACCTAATGACCATGTTGACCTAGTGACCCTGTTGACCTAATGCATGTCAACCAATAGTGGTCGACTTAAGTGGTGTTGACCTAATGACCGTATCCCTTGCTCTGCATGCAGTCTAAGAAATGTCAGGAACCTAATTTAAACCAATATATAGGACAGGTGGGCGTGGGTGCTACCACCAGACAGAAGGGGTTTCTGACCTTCTATTGTGTATGTAAATACACAGCATTAGGTATGCAGGGGTATACAGGACCCCACAGCATTAGGTATACAGAGGTATACATACCCCATTAGGTATTCAGGACCCCTCCCCTGTATACCTAATAATGTGGCACAATATAAAGTGGAGGCACTGTATTGTGGCATAATATGAACTGGGGGCACTGTATTGTGGCATAATATGAACTGGGGACCCTGTATGTCATAATGTGTACTGGCAGTGGTACAATGTGAAATAATATGATCTAGGGCACTACTATATAATCTAGGGCACTACTATGGAGAATAACATTAACTAGAGCACCACTATGGTTCAGAAAATTAACTTGGGTCCTATTATGGGGCATTAAATTAACAACTTCTGCAGAGAGGTGTCTCTATCGAAGCACTGGGTCAGGGGCTCTTTCAAAATGTTCATACCTCCCAACTGTCCCGATTTTCGCGGGACAGTCCTGTTTTTTTAGGACTATCCCGCTGTCCCACCCACGGGCACAGTGTCCCGCGGTGGAGGGGGGGGGGGGCAGTTGGGAGGTTCCAGAGCAGCGATGAATATATGCTGTGCGCATGCGCACAGCGTCTATTCACTAGAGACGGAGAGAGAGAGAGGGGGCATGCCAGCAGCTCATAGAGCGCTGGCCGTGCCCCCAAAGTGACGAAAAACTGGGCGTGGCTCACGATAGCGGCATTCCTGCGAAGCCATGCCCCCTTCTTATAGGTCACGACCCTTTTCAGGGGCGGGCGCAGCTACGCCACGCCAAAGCGTCCCTCCTTCTCTCCTCCCAATGTTGGGTGGTATGAATGTTGTTTTGGGGCCCCAAAAGTTCTGGCCACGCCCTGGTACTAAAGTTGGCTTTGACTACTCCTCTGGTTGTGTTCCTGACTATCCTCATTGACTGTTCAACCATGTACCAGACCCCAGAATGCTATAGGACCAGATTTTCTGTTGCTACAGAACCAGAAATATAGTTACTGTATATTTCTTAAATAAACCATGATATTCTAAAAAAAAAATAAACAACTCTTAGGATTTATTTTAAATGTTGCTTTTAAGCTACTGTAGTACAGTATTTGAAAGTAACACATGGATTTAAGACTCTGCATGTAATGTTTAAGACAAGACTCTGCGTGCAATCGCTTATTGCATTGTACTAATCACATAATTGCATGGTCAGTTACAAGGTAATTGTAGAATAATATTTTGATTAAAATGTATCCATCTCTGTAATTATTCATGAACACATGCAAATCAGCCAACAGTCATATTTAACCCCTTAGCCCCCAAGTGACTGGATTTTCAGTAGCACACACTTGGCGACATTTATAAAAGTGTGTTAATAAATTGCAGCTAGTAATGGAACTATTTGAGAATCCTAATTATGGAAATCTTAATATTTTTTTTTCTGGTTTATACGTGCATTACCAATGTGTGAATATTGCAAGTAAAGTACTATGACAAACAGCAAGCAACTGATCGTAGGCACCATCACAAATCTTATGGCTGCTTAAAACGTAATAAATAGCGCCACCGCTAGCCTCTTGCCTCATTCCAGTGCTAGTTTGCAAAGTATAGTTCTTCCTGTTGTGACGTATGTTACCCAGAACCTATTCTGTTGGCCATTGTGTAAAGCAAGTTCCCATATGGCAACTACAGTATAGAAAAGCATTCCGGTAGTGAGTCTATGAGGCTGACTCTATATTGGACAGAACTTTGTTCAGATGAAAAAGGTTATTGTACACAGCGCATGTGAGCTTAGGCATCTTTCCGTATGTCCGCCCAATTGGTTGTAACTGAGCTGGATCTTTCTCTCCATGGAGTAGGTTATTCTGGGGCGGGAACTGTGCAGCAACAAAGCGATCACGCGTATCTCTCTCTAGAGATGTGCGGCGGGCACTGTTCGTGTTTTGGTTTTAGATCTGGATCCCCGCTCGTGTTTTGGACTGGATTGGTTTTGCCAAAACCACCCTTTCGGGTTTTGATTTTGGTTTTGGATCTGAATGATTTTTGAAAAAACATAAAAACAGCTAAACTCACAGATTTTTGGGGGTCATTTTGATCCTACGGTATTATTAACCTCAATAACATTAATTCCACTCATTTCCAGTCTATTCTGAACACCTCACACCTCACAATATTGTTTTTAGGCCAAAAGGTTGCCCCGAGGTAGCTGGATGACTTTGCTAAGCGACACAAGTGTGTGTCAGGGCAGGTGGTGTTTGTGGATCCGTTGGACTCAGTCCAACCGAAGGAGCAGATGCCCCTGAGTGCTGGAAACCAGGAGGACGAAGGTAATTCCTTTTCATATATTTATTGAAGACCACAGATATGAATGAGACGGCAGGGAGCTGGGGCTAATTAGTTCAGGATTGGGAAACTGCTGGGAATGAAGTCTCTGAAAGATATGGGGCCGAGGTTGGATAACTGTGAAGAATTTTACGTAAGTTGATATAAGGACGAGACTGAAGAACTGTGAAGTCGAGTTGTAGAATGATATGGCAGCAAGGCTGAAGAACTGTGAAGACTGGTTGCTGGATGGTATGAAGACGAGGATGAAGAACTGTGAAAACTGGATGCTGGGTGATATGAAGACGTGGATGAAGAACTGTGAAAACTGGATGCTGGCTGATATGAAAACGTGGACGAAGAACTGTGAAAACTGGATGCTGGCTGATATGAAGAAGTGGACGAAGAACTGTGAAAACTGGATGCTGGCTGATATGAAAACATGGACGAAGAACTGTGAAAACTGGATGCTGGCTGATATGAAAACATGGATGAAGAACTGTGAAAACTGGATGCTGGCTGATATGAAAACATGGACGAAGAACTGTGAAAACTGGATGCTGCCTGATATGAAGAAGTGGACGAAGAACTGTGAAAACTGGATGCTGGCTGATATGAAGACATGGACGAAGAACTGTGAAAACTGGATGCTGGCTGATATAAAAACATGGACGAAGAACTGTGAAAACTGGATGATGGCTGATATGAAGAAGTGGACGAAGAACTGTGAAAACTGGATGCTGGCTGATATGAAGACGTGGACGAAGAACTGTGAAAACTGGATGCTGGATGATATGAAGACGTGGACGAAAAACTGAAAACTGGATGCTGGATGATATGAAGACGTGGACGAAGAACTGTGAAAACTGGATGCTGGCTGATATGAAGACGTGGACGAAGAACTGTGAAAACTGGATGCTGGATGATATGAAGACGTGGACGAAAAACTGTGAAAACTGGATGCTGGCTGATATGAAGATGTAGACGAAGAACTGTGAAAACTGGAGTCGGTGAACCACCATGGGGTTACTGTGGAATCCGAAGGCACCGGTGGGAGAGCGGGCGACTGTCACTGCACACTGGGGCGCTGGTGGGCGTTGTGCAGCGAGAGTCAGCAGAGGACTCAGAGAGCCTGACGGGACCAATTAATAGGAGATGCACAGAACAAGCTGCGGGAGCACAGAGCTAAGGCACAGAGTAACTACAACAAAGCACTGGCATGGAATGCAAAAATCCCAGCCTACTTATAGGCAGCAGGGAATCAGGATTGGCTGTCACTCACCCATCGCTCATTGGTGCTGCACTTTGGTCTCCAACATGGCCGCCCCCAAACTGCAGACACCCAGGGAAGCTGCGGCCACTAGGTCCTCCCTCCAGCCTCCAGGAAGCCGTCAATCCTGCCGCTGACCGTGCCGCACTCCCCCGCAGCCCAGAGCGCCGCAGACAGCTGCACGAGCACGGATGGACCCCAGGACTCGCCGCCGCAGCAGTAAGCACCGCTGCCTGACAGTGTGCGGCAAAAACACCTGGCCCATCTAGGAGTGGCACTGCAGGGTCAGACATGATGGCAGATTTAAAAAATAGTCCCCAAACAGCACATCATGCAAAGAAGAAAAAGAGGTGCAATGAGGTAGCTGGATGACTTTGCTAAGTGACACAAGTGTGCGGCACAAACATCTGGCCCATCTAGGAGTGGCACTGCAGTGTCAGACAGGATGGCAGATTTAAAAAATAGGCCCCAAACAGCACATCATGCAAAGACAAAAAAGAGGTGCAACGAGGTAGCTGTATGACTAAGCTAAGTGACACCAGTTTGTGGCACAAACACCTGGCCCATCTAGGAGTGGCACGCAGTGGCTGAAAGTCGAAAGTGGCCTGCAATTTTTCGGGCCACCAACAGCATCTCCTGCATGCCCATGTCATTTCTCAAAAAATTCTGCACCACCAAATTAATTCTATGTGCAAAACATGGGAAGTGCTGGAATTTGCCCAGATGTAATACACGCACAATATTAATGGACTTATACGGCAGTACCCCTGAACTTATACGGCTGCACCACTGTACTGGACTTATACAGCAGTACCCCTAAACTTATACGGCAGTACCCCTGGACTTATACGGCAGTACCCCTGGACCTTTATATGGCTGCACCACTGGAGTTATACGGCAGTACCCCTGAACTTATAACGGCTGCATCACTGGACTGGACTTATACGGCTGCACCACTGGACTGGACTTATATGGCAGTACCCCTGAACTTATTTGGCAGTACCCCTGTATTTATGCGGCAGTACCCCTGAACTTATATGGCTGCACCACTGGACAGGACTTATACGTCAGTACCCCTGGACTTATATGGCACTACCCCTGAACTTATATGGTTGCACCACTGGACTGGACTTATACAGCAGTACCCCTGGACTTATACGGCAGTACCTCTGGACTTACACGGCTGCACCACTGGACTGGACTTATATGGCAGTACCCCCGAACTTATACGGCAGTACCCCAGGACTTATACAGCAGTACCCCTGAACTTATATGGCTGCACCACTGGACTGGACTTATATGCCAGTACCCCTGGACTTATACGGCAGTACACCTGGACTTATACGGCAGTACCCCTGAACTTATAGGGCAGTACCCCTTGATTTATGCGGCAGTACCCCTGAACTTATATGGCTGCACCACTGGACTGGACTTATATGACAGTACCCCTGAACTTATACGGCAGTACCCCTGAACTTATACGGCAGTACCCCTGGACTTATACAGCAGTACCCCTGGACTTATACGGCAGTACCCCTGAACTTATACGGCAGTACCCCTGGACTTATATGGCAGTACCCCTGAACTTTTATACGGCTGCACCACTGGACTTATACGGCAGTATCCCTGAACTTATATGGCTGCACCACTGGACTGAACTTATATGGCAGTACCCCTGGACTTATATGGAGGTATCCCTGAACATATACGGCAGTACCCCTGGACTTATACGGCAGTACCCCTGAACTTATACGGCTGCACCACTAGACTGAACTTATACAGCTGCACCACTGGACTGGACTTATACGGCAGTACCCCTGAACTTATAGGGCAGTACCCCAGGACTTATACAGCAGTACCCCTGGTCTTATACAGCAGTACCCCTGAACTTATATGGCTGCACCACTGGACTGGACTTATACGCCAGTACCCCTGGACTTATATGGCAGTACACCTGGACTTATACAGCAGTACCCCTGAACTTATACGGCTGCACCACTGGACTGAACTTATACAGCTGCACCACTGGACTGGACTTATACAGCAGTACCCCTGAACTTATACGGCAGTATCCCAGGACTTATACAGCAGTACCCCATGTCTTATACAGCAGTACCCCTGAACTTATATGGCTGCACCACTGGACTGGACTTATACGCCAGTACCCCTGGACTTATACGGCAGTACACCTGGACTTATACAGCAGTACCCCTGAACTTATATGGCAGTACCCCTGGATTTATGCGGCAGTACCCCTGAACTTATATGGCTGCACCACTGGACTGGACTTATATGGCAGTACCCCTGAACTTATATGGCAGTACCCCTGGACTTATACGGCAGTACCCCTGGACTTATACGGCAGTACCCCTGGACTTATATGGCAGTACCCCTGAACTTTTATACGGCTGCACCACTGGACTTATACGGCAGTACCCCTGAACTTATACGGCAGTACCCCTGGACTTATATGGCAGTACCCCTGAACTTTTATATGGCTGCACCACTGGACTTATACGGCAGTACCCCTGAACTTACATGGCTGCACCACTGGACTGGACTTATATGGCAGTACCCCTGGACTTATATGGAGGTATCCCTGAACTTATATGGCAGTACCCCTGGACTTATACGGCAGTACCCCTGAACTTATACGGCTGCACCACTGGACTGAACTTATACAGCTGCACCACTGGACTGGACTTATACGGCAGTACCCCTGAACTTATATGGCAGTACCCATGGATTTATGTGGCAGTACCCCATAACTTATTTGGCTGCACCACTGGACTGGACTTATACGGCAGTACCCCTGGACTTATATGGAGGTACCCCTGAACTTATACGGCAGTACCCCTGGACATATACGGCTGCACCACTGGACTGAACTTATACAGCTGCACCACTGGACTGGACTTATATGGCAGTACACCTGGACTTATATGGCAGTACCCATGGATTTATGCGGCAGTACCCCTGAACTTTTATGGCTGCACCACTGGACTGGACTTATATAGCAGTACCCCCGAACTTATATACGGCAGTACTCCTGGACTTATATGGCAGTACCACTGGTCTTATATGGCAGTACCCCTGAACTTATATGGCTGCACCACTGGACTGGACTTATAAGGCAGTACCCCTGAACTTATAATGCAGTACCCCTGGACTTATACGGCAGTACCCTTGGACTTTTATATGGCTGCACCACTGGACTTATACGGCAGTACCCCTGAACTTATATGGCTGCACCACTGGACTGGACTTATCCGGCAGTACCCCTGGACTTATACGGAGGTACCCCTGAACTTATACAGCAGTACCTCTGGACTTATACGGCAGTATCCCTGAACTTATACGGCTGCACCACTGAACTGGACTTATACGGCAGTACCCCTGAACTTATACGGCAGTACCCCTGGACTTATACGGCAGTACCCCTGGACTTATACGGCAGTACACCTGGACTTATACGGCAGCACCATTGGACTTATGGCAGCACAGGACACCACCACTGGACTGATGCAGCACAACACAGCACCACTGCACTGGATGTATACAGCAGCACCACTGGATTTATGGCAGCACAGGACACCACCACTGGACTTATGGCAGCACAACATAGCACCACTGCACTGGACCTATACAGCAGCACTGGACTTACGGCAGAACAGGACACCACCACTGTGACTGGACTGATGCAGCACAAGACACCACCACTGGACTGATGCAGCACAAGACAGCACTGGAATGACACATAAGAGCAGGTCGCCACCCCATGTGCCACACCACTTTCCCATACAGACACTGAAGAGACACATCCTCTCGCTACACTCTCCAGGACTGGAGTGAAAATAGCGGCGACGCGCAGCTACTTATATGGAATCCAAAACCCGCGGGAACCCGACAGCGGGATGATGACGCTTTGCGTCGTTCTGGTTTCCGACTCTGGTGGGAAGTACCGAGTTGGGCTCGGATCCAGGCTCAGGATGTGAAGTTCGGGGGGGTTCGGTTCTCAGGGAACCAAACCCGCTCATCCCTAGTATCCACTCTGACTTGTGGTAGTGTTATAAGGGCAGTGTCATGTATCAAAAGCTCCGTGTGATTCTGAGGCATGCATATGCAGTGGGGTAGCGTGTATCCACCGGATTTCTTACATCTAGCATAGGGCCGTTGCAAGTGCAGACAGGAATACTGATGGTTGCGGCAACTGGTGTTAAGTCAATGGTCAGTAGTATAAACTTTTACATCAGGCATTTGCTACAGCCTGCAGCTGCTTTTGTGCGACTCAGAATTAGCCCCTATGTGTGGAGTATGTATGTTCTCCCCTCGCTTGCATGGCATTTCCTCCTACAGTCCTAAAACATACCTTGCTTCTGGTGGCTAGTGTATAATAACAGACCCCCACCCCCCCCACCATGGTGAGTACATTTATAGAACAGGTTCCGTCTGGTTGTAAGTGCATCTGGAAGTTACTGTATAAGAGATCATGGGGGCGATTCTTCTCTCAGCCTACTGAGGTTTGAGAAGAAATGTGTGCAAAGTCTGTGTTTTGGGCGCTTTAACGGCTTCTTTAAACTGGTTTAGCTGCTTTACTTTTAGACACATCAGTACTAATGGTCGCACAAATGGAAAAACAAATTGCTCAGTCAGGTGCCGATTCGTATATATGCCAGCAGGGGGAATGCAAAACAATTGTATGTGCACAGTCTCGGTGCATGTGCAGTGCAAAATCACGGAAGATATGCTCTGAAAATGGACGTATGTTCCACTCGCGTTCCGGTCTGAAAATCAACACTGCTAGGTCGACAATGTTTAGGTCAACCACTATAGGTCGACAGCCACTAGGCCGACAGGGTCTGAAGGTCGACAGGGTTTCTAGGTCGACATGTGCTAGGTCGACAGGTCAAAAGGTCAGCATGAGTTTTTCATATTTTTTTCTTTTTTTGAACTTTTTCATACTTAACGATCCACGTGGACTACGATTGGAACAGTAACCTGTGCAGAGCGAAGCGAGCCATGCGAGGGGACACGGTGCACTAATTGGGCTTCCCGGTCACTGTACGGAGAAAACGACACAAAAAACCATGAAAAACTTATGTCGACCTTTTGACCTGTCGACCTAGCACATGTCGACCTAGAAACCCTGTCGACCTATAGTGGTCGACCTAAACATTGTCGACCTAGACACTGTCGATTTGATGATCCACACCCGTTCCACTTCACATCCACCTCAATATCTCTAAAATATGGTGACCATGGAGGTCTATTTATGGTGATGAAGTGTGGGAAATCTTTCTCTTTATAAGACATCTTTTGTTGTTTTATAGTATTATTATATTTATCTATAAGACCAAAACCATTGATTTATTCCTTTTCTTTAAGGACACTGCCATTATTTATATACATTCATGCATATGGTTGCAAGCCCAAGCTTTCTGTCTATGGTTTCCTCATTATGGGGCTGATTCTGAAGCAAGCTGCATTGCGGATGGATCTCGCGGATTTCAGCATACTGTGCATACGCTAAAAAAAGAGATTGGTGACTGTGCATGACTTAAGCAGATGTCTGGAGTTCACTTGGGCTTACAGATTGATTCTTGACTCACCACCTTTCTTGTTGATGACTAGGTATCAGCGTTTTGAAGGCACGGATCTCTGCTGTCTGTGGGAATCTTGTGCGTATGTAGGCTGATTCTCGTGCATAGTTACAGCATGTGGACAGAGCTGGCTTACAGGTGGGCACAGGAGACTTGTGCAATGGGCACCCCTCTCTCAGCTGCCTCCACTACCTGGAGCACACTGTTGTTCTGTGCAGGCTTGTAGTGCAAGCGGGCTGCATGACAATTAGGGGCAGCCTGGGTGAGAATGTGGCCAAAGCTGACAAGAAGCGGAGGGCTGGATAAGTGGGGGCAGACTGGATGATGATTGGGGCCAGTGCTGACAAGAGGGTGATGGCTGGATGATGAGTTGTAGCGGCGCTGACAGGAGTGGAAAAGGCTGGGTGATGAGTGGGGATGGTGCTGACAAGAGGGGTAGGGCTGCAAGACAAGTGGGGATGGTGCTGACAAGAGGGGGAGGGCTGGATGATGAGTGGGGGCGGTGCTGACAAGAGAGGGAGGGCTGGATGACAAGATAGGGAGGGCTGGGTGACAAGTGGCAGTGCTGACAAGAGGGAGAAGGCTGGATGATGAGTGGGGGTGGTGCTGACAAGGGGGGTAGATGATGAGTGGGCACAGTGCTGACAAAAGGGGGAGGGTTGGATCATAATTTGGGGCAGTGCTGACAAGAGGGGTAGGGCTGGATGATGAGTGGGGGTGGTGCTGACAAAAGCGGGAGGGATGGATGATGAGTGGGAGTGGTTCTGACAAGAGGGGGAGAGCTGGTTGATGAGTCGGAATAGTGCTGACAAGAGGGGGAAGGCTGGATGATGAGTGGGAGCGGTGCTGGCAAGAGGGTGATGGCTGGATGATGAGTGGGGGCGGTGCTGACAAGAGGGGGAAGGCTGGATGATGAGTGGGGGCGGTGCTGACAAGAGGGTGATGGCTGGATGACGAGTGGCGGTACTAAGAAGAGGGGGGGCTGGATGATGGGCAGGGGTGGTGCTGATAAGAAGGGGGCTAAAGGAGTGGTGGCATGAGTAGGGACAGGCCCCCCTGTCTTAAGTGCAATGAGCCCTACCCCCCAAAGTCTTGATCCGGCCGAGCCTGTGGACGGAGATGGGATGCCTGTTTCAAAATGGCCCTTTGCACGCAGCATGGGATGGGTGTAACTCCTAATACTGAAGATGACAGAAGCCACATGCAGTCTCATGGATATTCTGCTTACACTGTGGACTCATATCACCATAAGCTAGTAAGCAGGCTGCCACTGCCATCCACTAAAGCAGCTACAGATGAGTCCGACTCAGAACCAGCTCAGATATGCACATTGCTGGCTGCCCTGCAACTAGCTCACGTGCATGCTGCATGTCTGCAATTTTTATTGATCACACAACAAATCTTTGCAGCATATGTATTGTGAATGTGCAGGGCAGATATCTGGTCTCTCAGAGTTGGGCCTCTCCTGGTGTTTAAAAAGTATATATAGAAAATATGCTGAAATGGCCAAAAATAGATATTTTATTAATTGGAACATAATAAAATGATTCCGTGAGGCAATAGCCTCTGTGGAAATCAAAATTATTTTATTTAAGCAAAACTTAGAAGACCTCTCAAGCTTGACCACTGTTGGCAAGCACCTTGGCTAAAAACACCTGCATCTGTTCGGGTCTGAATTTCTAGGTCTCTGTTGCTATGGTGATTGGGGGCATGAGCAGAAAATACAGGGAAGATTATGAACAGCAAACATTTGTTTATTTGTTAAAGCTGCAGAAAAGTCAGTATAACTGCTTTAAATGGACCCGTGCAACCTACATAATGTGTGTCAAGCTTCAATGCTCTGGTGAAAATGGAACTTGGCCCACTCTCCTTTTGAGTATCAGCTGGATGTGTCACAATATCTGTCAATCAGTTGCCACTTCTCCGTCAACTAAAAGGAGCATTATCAAAGGGAAAAAATCAAAGAAAGCTCACTACAAACATTATCTCGGCAAAGTTACATTTGATTTGACATGAAAATGTTTGCTTTACACAGAGGCAAATAAGCTACTTCATCTGGAAGCCTAAGCTGCTGCTTTTCCCTCTGATCACACGTTCCTACAAGCCCACAAGCACTGGGGGATGACCTGCTCAAATGCCCCTTTCTTTCAGAAACAACACACACGGAACAGCTGGAATGATCAAATCTGATTCTGCTACCTAATATGTAAAACTAGTCCAAACAGTCTTGTTCAGCTTGCCTTATGCAGTAGTTCCAATGCTTACCTTCATTCATGGGTTCAGCAGAAGGAAAGTCATGTTTCATTATTATGTTTAAATGCTGCGTACAGCTTTCCAGGAAGAGTTTTAGGCCTATTTTCGGACTTGTGGAAATGTCAGTCACATGGTATTGAGAGCAGGATAGATTTCAAATATGTGTTCCTCTAATGAAACATTCCAAATGTGATAGCTTTCCAACCAATATCGCATTAGAGAAACATGGCCCCATCATCCAGTGCGTTCCTTACAGACAACTCTCAACTTTTGATTCAAGTAGTACTGAATGTGTGGCTTTCAAACTGGGCTTTTAAGGGGAATAGAGGGTTCAGTCTAGTGCATTCTAATTATTGCTCCTTACATAGAAACATAGAAACATAGAATAAGATAAGAACCACTTGGCCCATCTAGTCTGCCCCTTTTGTATTTTATCCTTTAGGCAATCTCAACCCTTTTTTAACCTTGATTCTTTGTAAGGATATTCATATGCCTGTCCCAAGCATGTTTAAATTGCCCTACAGTCTTAGCCTCTACCACCTCTGATGGGAGGCTATTCCACTTATCCACTACCCTTTCTGTGAAGTAATTTTTCCTTAAATTTCCCCTGAACCTCCCCCCCTCCAGTCTCAATGTATGCCCTCGAGTTCTAATACTTCTTTTCCTTTGAAGAATGTTTCCCTCCTGAACTTTGTTAAGACCCTTTATATATTTGAAAGTTTCTATCATGTCTCCCCTTTCCCTTCTCTCCTCCAAACTATACATGTTAAGATCTTTTAGCCTTTCCGGGTAAGTTTTGTGATGTAGGCCATGCACCATTTTAGTTGCCCTTCTTTGTACACTCTCTAATGTATTTATATCCTTCTGGAGATAGGGTCTCCAGAACTGGACACAGTATTCCAGATGGGGCCGTACCAATGACCTATACAGTGGCATTATCACTTCTTTTTTCCTGCTACTGATTCCTCTCCCTATGCAACCAAGCATCTGACTTGCCTTTCTCATTGCTTTGTTGCATTGCTTTCCTGCCTTCAAGTCACTTGAAATAGTGACTCCTAAATCTCTTTCCTCCTCAGTAGTTTCCATTATAGTACCCTTGATACTATACTTAGCCTTCCACCGCTTCTTGTGCATATGCACTTGTCTCAATTCCTCCAGTTATAAGATAGGAGGTATTCATATATTATAGCTGCAAAAAAATGATACCCCAGATATTTTGAAGATGTTACAATAGAGATATTAGTACAGGCCAATGCTACCTGGTTGTAGCTGATACTATGGTTCAGCTTCTTGCTCTGACACTAATCTTCAGAAAAGACCTTGTTGGTCCCCTCCTCCACGCATAGAGGCAATGATTTCCTTCCTAGACATAATAAATACATACTGACATGTGCAACAGGTGTACTCTTATGTATTAGAGAAGATGTGCACTTTAGTGATGTATGCTTTCAACACAAATATACACTGAGAATAAATATATTCCTGGTATGCACTCTTAGGGGGGAATCCAATTGTTATTCGCGCTGGCCTCCACTAGATGGTGCCAAACAAAGCAATTCGATTGAATAGAAAGGAAGTGGAGGATCAAAGGCGACAACAAGAGACAGTAGGCAATGTAATAGAGAAAATCAATATAATAAAAAAGTCATACAACCTATATGGTCCTCTATGTTTGTACTGGAACCAAATGTATTCTTCGCAATATATTCAAATTATCCACAGGGACCATATATAAACAGAAAATTAACAAAAACAAAAATGTGTAGTATTGCTTTAAATTATGCAGTCCATTAAATGACTATCATCCATGTGGGGAAAATGAAAAGGTGATGTTGTAGCTTCAACCAGGTAAGTATAGGTCCTCGCCACCGCAGCAATTATAATCAGGAACGTACCAACACTCACATATAAAAGTGTATGAAAATGAGCACATAAAGGTATATTTTCACCAAAGAGTTCAATCACACAAAGAAGGTATAGTTCAATTAGGCGTACCCCACTCACTTGTAAACAGAGTGGGTTCCATATATAAAGGTTTCTTTATGGATGAATTCCACACCCGTAAGGACACGTTGCAAAAATGTTTATTCCAAATAGTGCTGAGCGGGTTCGGTTCCTCGGAATCCGAACCCCCCCGAACTTCACCCTTTTTTGCATGGGTCCGAGCAGACTCGGATCCTCCCGCCTTGCTCGGATAACCCGAGCGCGCCCGAACGTCCTCATCCCGCGGTCGGATTCTCGCGAGATTCGTATTCTATATAAGGAGCCGCGCGTCGCCGCCATTTTTCACTCGTGTATTGGAGATGATCGTGAGAGGACGTGGCTGGAGTCCTCTCAGTTTCTATGTTCAGTGTGCAGTGTGCTGCAAATATCTGTGCTCAGTGTGCTGCAAATATCTGTGCTCAGTGTGCTGCAAATATCTACGTTCTCTGCCTGAAAAACGCTCCATATCTGTGCTCAGTGTGCTGCAAATATCTGTGCTCAGTGTGCTAATTGCTTTATTGTGGGGACTGGGGACCAGCAGTATTATATAGTAGGAGGACAGTGCAGAGTTTTGCTGACCAGTGACCACCAGTATACGTTCTCTGCCTGAAAAACGCTCCATATCTGTGCTGCATTGTAGTATATAGTAGGAGGACAGTGCAGAATTTTGCTGACCACCAGTATATATATATATATATATATATATATATAGCAGTACGGTACAGTAGTCCACTGCTCTACCTATGGACAGTGCATAATTTTGCTGACCACCAGTATATAATATATAGCAGTACGGTACAGTAGGCCACTGCTCTACCTACCTCTGTGTCGTCAAATATACTATCCATCCATCCCTGTGGTGCATTTAAGTGGTGTGGTGTATATATAGTAGGAGGGCAGTACATAATTTTGCTGACCGCCAGTATATAATATATAGCAGTACGGTACAGTAGGCCACTGCTCTACCTACCTCTGTGTCGTCAAGTATACTATCCATCCATCCCTGTGGTGCATTTAAGTGGTGCGGTGTATATATAGTAGGAGGGCAGTGCAGAATTTTGCTGACCGCCAGTATATAATATATAGCAGTACGGTACAGAAGGCCACTGCTCTACCTACCTCTGTGTCGTCAAGTATACTATCCATCCATACCTGTTGTGCATTTTAGTTGTGCGCAGTATATATAGTAGTAGGCCATTGCTATTGATATATTACTGGCATATAATTCCACACATTAAAAAATGGAGAACAAAAATGTGGAGGGTAAAATAGGGAAAGATCAAGATCCACTTCCACCTCGTGCTGAAGCTGCTGCCACTAGTCATGGCCGAGACAATGAAATGCCATCAACGTCGTCTGTCAAGGCCGATGCCCAATGTCATAGTAGAGAGAATGTAAAATTCAAAAAAATAAAGCACAGTAAAATGACCCAACAATCTAAATCAAAATCGTCTGAGGAGAAGCGTAAACTTGCCAATGTGCCATTTACGACACGGAGTGGCAAGGAACGGCTGAGGGCCTGGCCTATGTTCATGGCTAGTGGTTCAGCTTCACATGAGGATGGAAGCACTCATCCTCCTGCTAGAAAACTTAAAAGAGTTAAGATGGCAAAAGCACAGCAAAGAACTGTGCGTTCTTCTAAATCACAAATCCCCAAGGAGAGTCCAATTGTGTTGGTTGCGATGCCTGACCTTCCCAATACTGGACGGGAAGAGGTGGCGCCTTCCACCATTTGCACGCCCCCTGCAAGTGCTGGAAGGAGCACCCGCAGTCCAGTTCCTGATAGTCAAATTGAAGATGTCACTGTTGAAGTACACCAGGATGAGGATATGGGTGTTGCTGGCGCTGGGGAGGAAATTGACAAGGAGGATTCTGATGGTGAGGTGGTTTGTTTAAGTCAGGCACCCGGGGAGACACCTGTTGTCCGTGGGACGAATATGGCCATTGACATGCCTGGTCAAAATACAAAAAAAAATCACCTCTTCGGTGTGGAATTATTTCAACAGAAATGCGGACAACTGGTGTCAAGCCGTGTGTTGCCTTTGTCAAGCTGTAATAAGTAGGGGTAAGGACATTAACCACCTAGGAACATCCTCCCTTATACGTCACCTGGAGCGCATTCATCAGAAGTCATTGACAAGTTCAAAAACTTTGGGTGACAGCGGAAGCAGTCCACTGCCAACTAAATCCCTTCCTCTTGTAACCAAGCTCCTGCAAACCACACCACCAACTCCCTCAGTGTCAATTTCCTCCTTAGGCAGGAAAGCCAATAGTCCTGCAGGCCATGTCACTGTCAAGTCTGACGAGTCCTCTCCTGCCTGGGATTACTCCGATGCATCCTTGAGTGTAACGCCTACTGCTGCTGGTGCTGCTGTTGTTGCTGCTGGGAGTCGATCGTCATCCCAGAGGGGAAGTCGGAAGACCACTTGTACTACTTCCAGTAAGCAATTGACTGTCCAACAGTCCTTTGCGAGGAAGATGAAATATCACAGCAGTCATCCTGCTGCAAAGCGGATAACTCAGGCCTTGGCAGCCTGGGTGGTGAGAAACGTGTTTCCGGTATCCACCGTTAATTCACAGGGAACTAGAGAATTGATTGATGTACTGTGTCCCCGGTACCAAATACCATCTAGGTTCCATTTCTCTAGGCAGGCGATACCGAAAATGTACACAGACATCAGAAAAAGAGTCACCAGTGTCCTAAAAAATGCAGTTGTACCCAATGTCCACTTAACCACGGACATGTGGACAAGTGGACCAGGGCAGACTCAGGACTATATGACTGTGACAGCCCACTGGGTAGATGTATTGCCTCCCGCAGCAAGAACAGCAGCGGCGGCACCAGTAGCAGCATCTCGCAAACGCCAACTCGTTCCTAGGCAGGCTACGCTTTGTATCACCGCTTTCCAGAAGAGGCACACAGCTGACAACCTCTTACGGAAACTGAGGAACATCATCGCAGAATGGCTTACCCCAATTGGACTCTCCTGGGGATTTGTGACATCGGACAACGCCACCAATATTGTGCGTGCATTACATCTGGGCAAATTCCAGCACGTCCCATGTTTTGCACATACATTGAATTTGGTTGTGTAGAATTATTTAAAAAACGACAGGGGCGTGCAAAGATGCTGTCGGTGGCCCGAAGAATTACGGGCCACTTTTGGCATTCAGCCACCGCGTGCCGAAGACTGGAGCACCAGCAAACACTCCTGAACCTGCCCTGCCATCATCTGAAGCAAGAGGTGGTAACAAGGTGGAATTCAACCCTCTATATGCTTCAGAGGATGGAGGAGCAGCAAAAGGCCATTCAAGCCTATACAGCTACCTACAATATAGGCAAAGGAGGGGGAATGCACATGACTCAAGCGCAGTGGAGAATGATTTCAACGTTGTGCAAGGTTCTGCAACCCTTTGAACTTGCCACACGTGAAGTCAGTTCAGACACTGCCAGCCTGAGTCAGGTCATTCCCCACATCAGGCTTTTGCAGAAGAAGCTGGAGAGATTGAAGGAGGAGCTAAAACAGCGCGATTCCGCTAGGCATGTGGGACTTGTGGATGGAGCCCTTAATTCGCTTAACCAGGATTCACGGGTGGTCAATCTGTTGAAATCAGAGCACTACATTTTGGCCACCGTGCTCGATCCTAGATTTAAAACCTACGCTGTATCTCTCTTTCCGGCAGACACAAGTCTGCAGAGGTTCAAAGACCTGCTGGTGAGAAAATTGTCAAGTCAAGCGGAAAGTGACCCGTCAACAGCTCCTCCTTCACATTCTCCCGCAACTGGGGCTGCGAGGAAAAGGCTAAGAATTCTGAGCCCACCCGCTGGCGGTGATGCAGGGCAGTCTGGAGCGAGTGCTGACATCTGGTCTGGACTGAAGGACCTGCCAACGATTACTGACATGTCGTCTACTGTCACTACATATGATTCTGTCACCATTGAAAGAATGGTGGAGGATTATATGAGTGACCGCATCCAAGTAGGCACGTCAGACAGTCCGTACGTATACTGGCAGGAAAAAGAGGCAATTTGGAGGCCCTTGCACAAACTGGCTTTAATTTACCTAAGTTGCCCCCCCTCCAGTGTGTACTCCGAAAGAGTGTTTAGTGCAGCCGCTCACCTTGTCAGCAATCGGCGTACGAGGTTACTTCCAGAAAATGTGGAGAAGATGATGTTCATCAAAATGAATTATAATCAATTCCTCCGTGGAGACATTCACTAGCAATTGCCTCCAGAAAGTACACAGGGACCTGAGATGGTGGATTCCAGTGAGGACGAATTAATAATCTGTGAGGAGGGGGATGTACACAGTGAAAGGGGTGAGGAATCGGACGATGAGGAGGAGGTGGACATCTTGCCTCTGTAGAGCCAGTTTGTGCAAGGAGAGATTGATTGCTTCTTTTTTGGTGGGGGCCCAAACCAACCAGTCATTTCAATCACAGTTGTGTGGCAGACCCCGTCGCTGAAATGATGGGTTTGTTAAAGTGTGCATGTCCTGTTTATACAACATAAGGGTGGGTGGGAGGGCCCAAGGACAATTCCATCTTGCACCTGTTTTTTCTTTCATTTTTCTTTGCATCATGTGCTGTTTGGGGACTTTTTTTTGAAGTGCCATCCTGTCTGACACTGCAGTGCCACTCCTAAATGGGCCAGGTGTTTGTGTCGGCCACTTGGGTCGCTTAGCTTAGTCACACAGCTACCTCATTGCACCTCTTTTTTTCTTTGCATCATGTGCTGTTTGGGGACAATTTTTTTAATCTGCCATCCTGTCTGACACTGCAGTGCCACTCCTAGATGGGCCAGGTGTTTGTGTCGGCCACTTGGGTCGCTTAGTTTAGTCACACAGCTACCTAATTGCGCCTCTTTTTTTCTTTGCATCATGTGCTGTTTGGGGACTATTTTTTTGAAGTGCCATCCTGTCTGACACTGCAGTGCCACTCCTAGATGGGCCAGGTGTTTGTGTTGGCCACTTGGGTCGCTTAGCTTAGTCACACAGCTACCTCATTGCGCCTCACTTTTTCTTTGCATCATGTGCTGTTTGGGGACTATTTTTTTGAAGTGCCATCCTGTCTGACACTGCAGTGCCACTCCTAGATGGGCCAGGTGTTTGTGTCGGCCACTTGGGTCGCTTAGCTTAGTCACACAGCTACCTCATTGCACCTCTTTTTTTCTTTGCATCATGTGCTGTTTGGGGACAATTTTTTTAATCTGCCATCCTGTCTGATACTGCAGTGCCACTCCTAGATGGGACAGGTGTTTGTGTCGGCCACTTGGGTCGCTTAGCTTAGTCATCCAGCGACCTCTGTGCAAATTTTAGGACTAAAAATAATATTGTGAGGTGTGAGGTGTTCAGAATAGACTGTAAATGAGTGTAAATTATGGTTATTGAGGTTAATAATACTATGGGTTTAAAATGACCCCCAAATTCTATGATTTAAGCTGTTTTTGAGGGTTTTTTGTAAAAAAAAACACCCGAATCCAAAACACACCCGAATCCGACAAAAACATTTCAGGGAGGTTTTGCCAAAACGCATCCGAACCCAAAACACGGCCGCGGAACCGAATCCAAAACCAAAACACAAAACCCGAAAACTTTCCGGTGCACATCACTAATTCCAAACGGTAAAAATGAAAGTGAATTAAAATATTGCATAAAATAAAATTGTCTAGATACAACAACTATTGTTCTCAATGATGGTGGAAAATGGCATAAAATAACGAACATCCAAATAACAGGTAAAAAAAAGTCCGGACTCAAACCTGCAACAGGAGCCCCCAAAGGTGCCTTAATCAAATGAGAAAACAGTCTCTGGAACAATCTTGAATAAATCCACTGGTCTGCACCAATGCCGTTTCGATCCCTAAGGCTCTTTATCAAGGTGTACTAGTGGATTACAATAGAGCTGTATTTATACCATGTGACCAGGAAACAGGAAGACGACCAATCTTTCTGTATGCATTATCAGTATAAAGATTAATTCATATCTTAAATAAAACAATTTCTTAAAATAATTCCGTATACAGATAAAAATTATTTCACACAATATGTGGACACCATTATAATATACTTATAAAAAGAGAATAAAATACCGGAAGTTCAATTGCCCCAGAAATGCCTCTAAAAAAGTACTTATAACTTACAACGTAAGACTATAATTAACTCCATACATCCGTTCCCTCTAAAAGTGAAAAAGTGACTGGGAGCCCCAATTAGTGCTCCGTGTCCCCTCGCATGGATCGCTCGGGCAGGTTACTATTCTCAATCGTACTCCACGTGGATTGTAAAGTATGAGGAAGTTAAAAAATCAAAAAGTGAAAAACTCATGTCGACCTTTTCCATGTCGACCTATAGACCATGTCGACCTAATGAGTGTCGACCTAAAGACCGGATCCCAATAGATCATATCTCTCTCTCCAAGGCTTGATACATGCCGCACACAATTTGATGACCAGGAGGTTGTATGTGGCTTTCCTCTCAGAGGCAAGTAACAGGCTGTTCATTCTGTTGCAGCACTACAGGTCCCACATTAACCTGCTCCCGGTTTTTACAGTGTTGGAAAGGTCCAACAGATAGTCTTTATATAGCTTTATCAGCAACCAAGGGCTCAGTCTTTCACTAGATCACACTCTGTCTCTCTGGACAAAACTGGCACAGCTCTTATCTTGCAGCTTTTACTGCTCTCCGCAATCCTCTCACAGCTTCTCACCTCACACAGCTCTGCTGAGGACCCTTCAGCACTTAGAGGCATCTCTGCTCCTAGTTTTAGTGGACCACTGTCCTTCAACATCATCCCCTTCCTTCACTGCTGTCTAACAACAGTGCTACACACAGAAGACACTCAGTCTCCTCGATTCCCTGGCTTCCTTCAGTGGCTTCCACTCTCTAGTCTTATCGGGAATACTAGGCCGGACTTATGTAGACTTTCCACAAATCTGGGTTTAGTAGAAATGATAACAAGGTGTCCTTACCCTAAAAATGGCTATGGGGTATATTCAATTAGGGTCGGATCCATTCCGACATGCATTTGTAGGAATGGATCCGACAACCCCTATTCAATCCCATCTCAATTCGACTTTAAAAAAGTCAAATTGAGCTGAGACCTGTGAGCGGAGGAGAGGGGGTGAGACCAGCGGGGACAGCCGCGGGCAGACGGAGGAGATCAGCGCTACAGCAGCGCTGCAGAAGGATGTCTTACAGCCGCCAGACCTCACGGCAGTGTCCACCTGGCTCCAACAAGTGTGACCTCACTTGCTGGAGCTGGGTGGACGCTGCCGTGAACGGCACGGCTGTGACACATCCTCCTGCAGTCAGGGCCGTCTTTTCGTATGGGCTCAATGGGCTCTTGCCCAAGGGCCCCATTAGTATAAGGGCCTTAGGATGATAGCTGAGAGTCCCCTCTTTCCAGGGGTACCACATTTTTGAAAATCGGACCTGGGGAACCGGAGATATCTGACTTGAAAGCAGTCGTCCCCATCCAAGCCTGTTAATTGCTCTTCCCAGACTGATATCTTGGGTTCTATCTGACTAAATTTTTTTCAGAGGGTATAATCCAAAAGCTGTGACTCTCCCCTTTTGTTGGAAACTGGCAGCTTGTCTCTACTATGCCCAGAACCAGAGATATCAGCCTTCTAGCAGCTGGTCCCTGCTCCAGCTCCACACGCCTAATATGCAGTTTTAGATTTTCATTGGTGAATTGCTCTGGCTTCTGAACTCTGATCCCCAAGTCCTTAGAACCTCCTGAAAGGTGGGACTCTCTAGTTTTTTTCATCCTATTCAAGGCTAAGAAATATATTTTCAGGAACTTGAGATATCTGCAGTCAAGCAAGCTGCCCTCCCACCAGAAAATGATGAATATTAAGCCCACTCCACTATCCACTCCTCCCCTACCTATTAAACACCCCCTACAACCCTGGAAGTCATGTACCAGGGCTTCTTCATTCAACCCAATGCCCCCTCTACAGTTTAGCCCCAGCTGTGCAGTAAAGGAATAATTAGCAGAAATTACTGCTCCAGGTCCTACATGCTGAGCAGAAGATAGAACACCCCCTTCCACCCGCAGGACATCAAAGTTGCCGCTGATAGCACCCCCCACCCCCACCCCTACCGCTGGAGGATGGGTAGGGGGCCCAGTGCATTGCTGTGCCCAGAGGCCTACACTGCTGTTAAGACGGCCCTGCCTGCAGTGCTGTGCTGTAGCGTTGCTTTCCCCTGTCTGCCCGCGGCTCTCCCCCGTCTCCCAGCGGCTCTCCCCCCTCTCCTCCTCTAAGATCTCTCATCTCAGTCCGACATTTTTTTGTTGGACTGAGATGGTCGGAAACGGGGCCAAATCTTGTCGAATTTGGCCGCGTTTCACTCAAAAGTACGTGAATAGGCAGCTATACCAACGATTCACGTACTAATCGACAAGTCGAATTCCCCGACTTGTCAAATAAAAATAGCGGGGGCTGAATAGGTCGAATCACAATTCGACCTTAAAAAGTCGAAATCTGCCGTCTTTTCGACAGACTGCAGCTTTCGATCCTAATTGAATATACCCCTAGGTATCTTGATGTTAATAATATTGCATTGATTTATCCAGTTACTTACTGTGGGAAATAGTCATTTGTTTATTGCTCCCAATTTCCTGTCTAAAGTGACAGGAGATCTGGGGGGCAATATTCAATTGTTTCTTTTCATTGCGCTTGTCGCACTCAGAGAGGCTGGATTTAGCCACGTAAAATGGCTAAACCTGACCACACTATTGGGCGCAATGTGGAAAGTCTCGTTTGAGTGCTCACTTTTTGCTCATTTCAGCTTACCACCCCTGGGGGGTGGGGATTAGAGCTGAAATGCCAGCACAGGCAGCTGATCATGCCCAAACGGAGCAACAATTGAATAGCTCCATCGGGTGCCATCTACTGGCTGCTGGTGCTCTAAATAATTAAATATCACGCATAAATGTAGCCTCACCAAAGAACGTTTTAAGGGAGAAATCCATTCAAATCATACTTGCCTACTATCCTGGAAGTTGCGGGAGACTCCCGCTCTCCTGGAAGAGCTGCCAGATGTTCTGCTTCCTGCCCATTTTCTAGTGAAGCATGTGCACGTTATGAGTCGCCACTGCAACTCTCTCCTGTCCGTATTCCGCCTGTCTCCTAGCAACTAGGATGCTGGCTGCTACATGCAGCAGCGCACCTGTTTGGAATAACTTGTTACATATTCTCAGCCTGGTGTCTCTTGTGATTGGTCAGACTCTTTCATTAAGGATTCTGGTCAGTTCTCTGTAGGTGATATTCCCTAGTTCCAGACACTAGTGAGCTCGTCACGTGGTCGATGTACTCTGTACAGTTCCAGTTCCCTGTCTCCCAGCCTGTTCCTTGTCCTGGTGCCCTGCCATTGTGTTCCCATATCCTTGTATCCTGTTTCAGTCCTCAGTGTGCTGTCCCTGCCAGTCCTGCACCTGTGCCCTGTTGGATTCTGCCCTGTACCTGCTATCCTGTATCTGTTCCTTCTCTATGTCCTTGTTTTGCCATGGCCCTCCTTTTACTCTCGTTTCTGGTCCTGGTCTGTGTACAGGCTCCTGCCCTGTCTCTGTGAATATACCCTGCCAGCTCTGGTTCTGTGTACATCCGGCCTATGTGTCCGTTGTTGCCAACAGCAAAGTACATGCGACTGTAGGCACAGATGGAGTGAAAGTCTGTGGCTAACTAAAGTATTTCCAGTACACCTGAACCTGTACTCAAGTCGCAGCTTAGTCATTTTGTGTGTATCCTATAATTGCAGACTGCGACCTAGTCACAAAGTTTATCCAGCGGGTCTCCCTGCAACTAGGTCCATGCTGTCAGCCTCAGATCCCAGTAAACACCCAGCTCCTGATTGTTTCTAGCAGTTAACCATCGCCTGGACGTGTTCACCTGCAACTAACGCCTTATTACTCCAGTAACCGTTATCCTGTTGTGAATCCTGTGCACTTCCAGTTCAGCAGTCTTCAGTCAGCATACCTTGCCAAATCTCGCTGTAGTTATCATTGCTATGTCTAGCCTCCCTGCAATTAACTCTTGCCTTGCCAGCTGCGACATTCCAGGTTAATTTCCTTGTGGTCTCCAGCCTATTGTGTGAGCCCCTACTGCTAGAGGTTTAAGTCCAAGCGGCTTCTTCCCAAACCAACTCAATGGTGTTTAAGCCTGGAGACTTTGCTGGACATTCCATGAGTAGAAGCCTATCGTCTTGTTCTTTTCCTCTAAGGTAGTTCTGACATAAACGAGAAGTATGTTTTGGGTCATTATCTTGTTATGGGAAGAACCCATGGCCAACTAGTAGACCAAAGGCTATTGCATGGTGCTGCAATATGCTGTGGTAGCCCTTTTCGTTCAAGGTGCTAGTCACTCTTTGCAGATCAAATACACAAGATGAACGGTCTCCAAACGCTGCTATTAAGATCCAAAGTCCTTCTGTCCTGATGATCCTCAAAGAAACAACAACAATATGACAACGGCTGCTGAGCTCCTCAATATTTCTATTCCCGCGACCCGTGATTTTGCTGAAACCGACCTTTCTTAAAAACAATGCGTTCACGTAAAGGTTTCTTTCATCACCTCTTCTATACACAGCAATGTGATACGTTTAACATCAGACAATTGGAACCCAGCTTACCTTATGGATAAGCCCTATATGCATCAAAAGGTGTCTTTTTCCACAAGGGTCTCCTACACGTTCACAGAATTAGTTCCATGTCCTCTTTATATTTAAAAATTGACGTTTATTTCAACCACAAACATGTGGCATAAAACAATTAAAAATGAACAAAACAACAAGGTACCCACTATAGACAGGCAAGGCCCCTTCCACTTACACCCCTTAAATGGAATAGAGGTTTAATGTCACACCACCGGAAAAAATGGAAATTACCATAAATCTAGGTGGGTATCAACATAAGCGGTAGGGTTCAAGCCTGGGGTCCTTAAACAATGCATTTTTAAGCTGGGTTCCAATTGTCTGATGTTAAACGTATCACATTGCTGTGTATAGAAAAGGTGATGAAAGAAACCTTTACGTGAACACATTGTTTTTAAGAAAGGTCAGTTTCAGCAAAATCACGGGTCGCGGGAATAGAAATATTGAGGAGCTCAGCAGCCGTTGTCATATTGTTGTTGTTTCTTTGAGGATCATCAGGACAGAAGGACTTTGGATCTTAATAGCAGCGCTTGGAGACCGTTCATCTTGTGTATTTGTGTGTTTAAGAAAGAAGTGGTGTTCTTTTGGACAGGTGCCAAGCTGCAGCTAGGGCGCAAGTCATTGTTTTCTTCTTTTTTATCTGTAACTCTTTGCAGATCACTAACTCTGGATTCATTAAAAGAGCCCCATATCATCACGTTTCCTACTCCACGTTTGACAGTTGATTTCACAGAGGTTTATTTATTAAGTGGTTGATTGTAAAAGCTGCTGCTTCACGGCATGTATAAGCCCAAAAATATAAAAGGGCAATACTTCAGATAGCAAAACCTGGGGTGTCTGCTACATAGAGCGTTGCCTTTTTAAATTTTGGGTTTAAACACGGGGGAAATTCAAATGTTTGTGCTTGGACGAGCAAAAATGTGTGAAAAGTGACCTGCCCAAACGGCACCTTTCACCTCATGCCAAGCACTCTGGTCGGGTTTAACCACTTTAGACGGAAGATTGAGTGGGCATAAATAAATTGAATCCCCCCCCCCTTGAAAGCAGCAGCTTTTACAAGCTGCAACTTAGTACATAAGCAACACACACTGATGTTTTTTATGCAAACTGGACAGCATAGATAAACCCTGTGTGATGAACCAAATATTTTAAATTTTGATTCAACAGTCCATAAAACCTTCTTTCAGTCTTAAGCAGTCCACTGTAGGTGCTTCATGGCCTAGGCAAGCATACTTTTTATTACTTGAGCTGCAAGTTCTTAACCCATTACTTGTTTCCTGGAAAAGGCCTAATATAGTAGTTTACCACTTCTATTTGTACAATTTCAGATTATTTACTAGACTTGAATTACTTCAATTTCAATTAAAGCTGTAAAAATGGGGGTGCTCTCAAACTTTTGTCAGGTAGAGCAGGTGCAGAGTGATTTTACAGGTGTGTTTTGGCATACAGTAAAGTGTGGGTGCACTATGAAACGCATTGGTGCACTTGCTCACATAAATAAGCATTGCAGATCTGCACTTTGTGATTCACAAATAAGGCTTTTAAGGGGGAATTCAATGGTTTATGTGCACCCAGACATGCCCAATCTCCCGCCTAAAGTGTTTGGAGATCAGGGGGCGCTATTCAATTGTTTTTTAATGGGGCCATATACGCCCAGAAGTGCAGAGTTTAGCCACGTAAAACGGCTAAAACAGACTAAAGTTCTGGGTACAATATGAAATGTGCCACTTGTGCACCCAAATGGGTCAATTTCATTTCTACTCACCAACATGGGTGGTTATGAGGAGAAATGTTGGCGTGAGAAACAATTAAATTCCCCTCTTAGTATTTATGTTAACTCAAACTGCAAAATAACAATTGTGAGGAGATCAGGATAGGGGTGCACTCTATTGGGGTAGATATGCACCTCCAAACACACAGCAGCTAGGAAAACAACACACCAGTCCTGGATTTTCATGTAATCTAGCCATGGCTAGTTTTATTGTGCAGTACAAGTGCAAAACTTAAAAATAAATCCCAGTCCTAACCATAGCACTAACTAAACATTATAGATCCCCTCTCTCAAACTGGTAGGACGTAATGTCCCTACCACAATCATAGGCATATGCACATACTTACAGTCAATAAATCACAGTGTTTGATGACAGGCCCACTGCCGTTTCCTCACCTAGTGAGACCCTGCGCCAAGCCCTGACACAGCTTTTATCAGCCTCTTACAGGTGCAGGCACAAAATTATCCTGCTCTCAGGCTGAAGGCCTGAAGACCCAAAATTGGCTTTGTGGAAGAAGCCCTCCTTTCTCTCACATCCTTACCCCCAGTCCCCATTTCTGGCTTTTACTGAAAGCCCAAACGCTAATCAAATCTCTTTAGCAAAACAGACATTTCCTGGAGGTTTAAAATACATAGGCCAGAAACCTGGAACAAACATATCACCCATTAATCACTTTACCAGTGCTTCTGTCACACAATTTAATATTAATTACTGAATGACAAAGTTTAATGAACCTAGTCCAAAACAAATTTGCAGAAATAAATAATGCAGAATTTTTTTTGTAATACTCCCCACAGTATGTTGTACTTTAATTTTCATTGATTCTCTGAACTTCTAAAGACGTATTTTTATTAAACATAGACTAACTGTAAAATGTCACCTAAAACAAAATAAATCAAGTTGTTGAGTTTCTTACACAACTCTGCAGTACACTAGTTGCTGCTTCCGACTGATTTCCAGTAACCGCTGCAGCATTTATTTTTTTAATTAAATAAACCTCATCTAGTTTAGATTTCTGGTTAGTGGTACGAACCCCTGCAGATGGGCCTGAAGGATTAACAGAAAATCCTTCTGGATCTAGCTCCAACAGATGGATGGCAAGTGTCTGATAAATATTAGGACAAGGTCTGCTTCTTCCTGTTTCAGAAAGATATACAGAATACCCTGCAAATTGCATTTTTTCAAGATGTCCCTCTTTTCCATGCAAAAAATATATACTGTATAACTGTATAAAACTAAAAACAATATAATTTCAATTCCGTTTATAAGCTCTTCAGACTAAATCATTCTTTACATTTATTGTACGATAACATTTATGTTTAGGCATTTTTGCACTATTGTATTTGAGTTTTGCGCTTCTGTTTTTGTGGGTTTTTTTTTTCATCTTGTACTTTTCCTGTAACAGATACCAAAAGAGAACAAAGCGCTTGTAAATCAGTATTTAAAACAATTGTTCAAAAAACAATTACAATGGCCGGTACATAGAATTAAAAAAACAATAATATTATCAATAAGGATAATAAAAAATATATTACTAATTCCAATCAAACAGCATAGAAAGGTTAGTATAGCAATCACTATATTAGTAGTGGTATATTATCTGATTTGGACTTTCTTAGTTACATTAGTTACTAGACAGGCATATAAAAAGTTAATGAAGCAGTCATTAAATTAGTAGCATAAAGGCCATAGATTTAATTGTATTTCTCAGTATTTCCAAGGTAGGAAGGCGTTACATATTTATCCTAGTTCACCCTCTTACTACCCACATGATCTCCTTTGTGTCTGGTCACCTCAGTCTCTCTCCTTTACTTACTCCCCTGCAATCCTCACTCCCTTTTACCCTTTCAGTCCCTTCATCCCTCTCATCCCCTGCACCTCTTATGGCCTGATTCCCTCTCTCATTCCCCGCACCTCTCACTGCCGGCTTCCCTCTCTCATCCCCTGCACTTCTCACTGCCTGCTTCCCTCTCTCACCCCTGCACTTCTCACTGCCTGCTTCCCTCTCTCATCCCCTGCACCTCTCACTGCCTGCTTCCCTCTCTCATCCTCTGCATCTCTTGCTGCCGGCTTCCCTCTCTCATCCCCTGCACCTCTTGCTGCCGGCTTCCCTCTCTCATCCCCTGCACCTCTCACTGCCTGCTTCCCTCTCTCACCCCTGCACTTCTCACTGCCTGCTTCCCTCTCTCATCCCCTGCACCTCTCACTGCCTGCTTCCCTCTCTCATCCTCTGCATCTCTTGCTGCCGGCTTCCCTCTCTCATCCCCTGCACCTCTCACTGCCGGCTTCCCTCTCTCATCCCCTGCACCTCTTGCTGCCGGCTTCCCTCTCTCATCCCCTGCACCTCTCACTGCCTGCTTCCCTCTCTCACCCCTGCACTTCTCACTGCCTGCTTCCCTCTCTCATCCCCTGCACCTCTCACTGCCTGCTTCCCTCTCTCATCCCCTGCACCTCTTGCTGCCGGCTTCCCTCTCTCATCCCCTGCACCTCTCACTGCCTGCTTCCCTCTCTCATCCTCTGCATCTCTTCACTGCTTGCTTCCCTCTCTCACCCCTGCACTTCTCACTGCCGGCTTCCCCTCTCTCATCCCCTGCACCTCTCACGGCCCGCTTTCCTCTCTCATCCCCTGCACCTCTCACGGCCTGCTTCTTTCTCTCATCCCCTGCACCTCTCACTGCCTGCTTCTTTCTCTCATCCCTTGCACCTCTCACTGCCTGCTTGCTAGAGATGTGCGGAGGACACTTTTCGGGTTTTGTGTTTTGGTTTTGGATCTGGATCTCCGCTCATGTATTGCATCTGGATTGGTTTTTGCCAATACCCCCCTCTCGGGTTTTGGTTTTGGATCTGGATGATTTTTGGAAGAAAAACATAAAAACTGCTAAAATCACAGAATTTGGGGGTAATTTTGTTCCTACGGTATTATTAACCTCAATAACATTCATTTCCACTCATTTCCAGTCTATTCTGAACACCTCACAATATTGTTTTTAGACCAAAAGGTTGGACCGAGGTGGCTGTATGACTAAGCTAAGCGACACAAGTGTGCGGCACAAACACCTGGCCCATCTAGGAGTGGCACTGCAGTGGCAGACAGGATGGCAGTTTTAAAAACTAGGCCCCGAAGACAATGCAAAGTAAAAAAAGAGGTGAAAGATGGAATTGTCTTGGGCCTTCCCACCCTTATGTTGTTTAAACGGGACATGCACAGTTTAATATACCCATCATTTCAGCAACAGGTTGTCCCCTTGGAAAAATCTTGCCAAGTTCTACGAATCATAGCTAGCTTCAAACATACCACCTCCTTCTTTGATGACTTTTTACATTATGAGAAGAGGCAAGAGAAAGAGGACAGTGTCAAGAAGGTGATTAAAAATTAGAGAGGCACGTGCAATCAGGAACAACACACAGGCATTCACTTCCACTCTTATATTGGTGTGGAACTGAAAGGACTTCAGCCAAGCAAATATATAATTACCACGTTACTGGACAAACTGAAAAACTAGGGGCCAAAGCCTCCAAATTTGTACCCCCTTTCCCATGTTCAAGGATTAAGATAATCTCAGATTTAATGCTGGGATGCAAATAAACTGGTGTATATCACAGGATCAAGATTGGAGACTTATTTTGTGAAAATCTTGTGGGTTTCTTTTTTTCCATTTTTTTTATTGCATTTGTATTTACATATTTTGTGGCAGATGCCTTATTTTTGTTTTTCAGCTCCCAGTTACACGCATGTGAGCATACCTGTGTGTCTTGTTTATTTTTTTCATATTTACTTTTTAAATAAAGCAGCCCCTTAGATGTTTTAGCATATTAGGGGCTGAGCCCCTACAGCAGCCCCGGATGGGGCAAGTTGAGTTCGGGTGGATTCAAAAATAGTACTAAGCAGGACTGTGCAGGGATTTTTTTTTGTTATTGAGCCCCTGCCCTAGTGGAGCTTACCACTCTACAGTCAAAAATCACTTCATACTATAAGTAGGACTGTGGGAGGAAGCAATGCTAATCTATCTGCCCACAGCATGCGTCAGCCTGGCAAGCCAGGCCTCTTCCTGGCTGTAAACCACCATGAGACTCCATACTGGGCCTTATTCAGTAGCTGTTTGTGCCTCACAGGAGCTCCTGGCCCATCTAGTGCTGTAGTGTAATGGAAAGCTGATGCACTGCAAGATCATTGAAACTCTGTTCTTCTAACACCGCAAGGTCTTGCGATAACCCTTAGGAAAAGAACCCTGTACAACAAATGTGCATCTTCTAAATAAATAATCCCAAAATGTGGAACATCAATAATAAATCAAATTAAGGTTGACTAATTGGAGCCATTCATTTCAGTGAGTCCCTAACATGAAATAATTGAGAAAAACCTCTCTAATGCTCCGGCAGAAAATCTCACTTTTACCTCTCCGGCAGTTGCGCTGGATTATGATTCAGTCTCTTCTGAGTCACGCTGACTTTGGCCACAAATGTGGTCTCATTGGAAAACATTTGATCAAAATTGCAATTTCTATTTCCACCTTTGCGGCTATGTTTTCACAAATCTGTTTGTGATGTTGAAGCTTGTTTCATATCTGCTCTGGGCATTAATTTAAACCTAGGATCAAGTACAGCAGCACCCCTGGAATCATATGGCAGCACCCCTGGATTTATACAGCATAGGCTGCACCCATGGAGAATTACACAGCATAGCAGACAGGCAACAGCACACCTGGACTTAAGCGGCAGTGGGGCAGCACCCCTGGACTGATAGGGCAGAGGGGCATCACCCAATATAGGGCTGCACCCCTGGAATGATGTGGCAAAGAAAAGACGTGCAAGATGGAATTGTCCTTGGGCACTCCTACCCACCCTTATGTTGTCTAAACAGGACATGCACACTTTAACAAACCAATCATTTCAGCAACAAAGTCTGCCACACGACTGTGGCTGAAATGATTGGTTTGTTTGAGCCCCATCAAAAAAGAAGCAATTACTCTACTTGCACAAACTGGCTCTACAGTGGCAAGATGTCGTCCTCATCCTCAGATTCCCCCCCCACCCCTTCAGTGTTTACATCATCATCCTCACAGAGAAATAATATTCAAACAAACCACATCATTTAGGTGTCAGTGGACTGCTTATGCAATTACCCAAAGTTTCTGAACTTGCCAATGACTTATGATGAATGCGCTGCAGATAACGTATAAGGGACGATGTTCCTAGGTGGTCAACGTCCTTACCCCTACTTATTATGGACTGACAAAGGCAACAGATGGCTTGACACCTGTTGTCCGGATTTTTCACAACACCTCTGTAATTTTACAGCATACAAGACAAGTCCAGTGTACTTTTATTTTAACAGCAGCACCTCTGTATTTTTACAACATACTGGACCAGTGTACATTTATTTTCACAGCAGCACCCATGTATTTTTACAGCATACAAGACAGGTCCAGTGTACTTTTATTTTAACAGCAGCAGCCCTGTATTTTTACAACATACAGGACCAGTGTACTTTTATTAAAACAGCAGCACCCCTGTATTTTTACAGCATACAAGACAGGGCCAGTGTACTTTTATTTTAACAGCAGCACCCCTGTATTTTTACAGCATACAAGACCCATGTACTTTATTTTAACAGCAGCACCCCTGTATTTTTACAGCATACAGAGCCAGTGTACATTTATTTTCACTGCACCCAATGAAACACCAGTGACAGCCAGGACAGCACCCCTAACAGCACAGGGACACCACAGTGACAGGAACAGCACCTGTACAGAGCACACACTGACCCCACCACCAACAGAGAAACAGAGGTCTGTCTCCCTCTCCAAATCCAGACTGAAAATCCTGTGAGAATGCAACCGTGGGATGATGTTTTTGCCTCGTTCTGGTTTCCGAGTCTGGTGGGAAGTCCCGAGCCAGACTTTGATCCGTGTTCGGAGTATGAAGTTCAAGGAAGGTTTGGTTCTCTGAGAACCGAACTCGCTCATCTCTACTGCTTACCTCTCTCATTCTCTGCACCTCTCACTGTACTTCTCACTGCCTGCTTCCTTCTATCATGCCCTGCACCTCTCACTGCTTGCTTCCCTCTCTCATTCCCTGCACCTCTCACTGCCTGCTTCCCTCTCTCACCCACTGCACATCTCATGGCCTGCTTTCCTATCTCATCCCCTGCATCTCTCACTGCCTGCTTCCTTCTCTCATCCCCTACACCTCTCATGGCCCGCTTTACTCTCTCATCCCCTGCACCTCTCATGGCCCGCTTTCCTCTCTCATCCCCTGCACCTCTCACTGCCTGCTTCCCTCTCTCATTCACTGCACCTCTCACGGCCTGCTTTCCTCTCTCATTCACTGCACCTCTCACTGCCTGCTTCCTTCTCTCATCCACTGCACCTCTCACTGCCTGCTTCCTTCTCTCATCCCCTACACCTCTCATGACCCGCTTTCCTCTCTCATCCCCTGCACCTCTCATGGCCTGCTTTCCTTTCTCATCCCCTGCACCTCTCACTGCCTTCTTCCTTCTCTCATCCCCTGCATCTCTCACTGCCTGTTTTCCTCTCTCATCCCCTGCACTTCTCATGGCCCGCTTTCCTCTCTCATCCCCTGCACTTCTCATGGCCCGCTTTCCTCTCTCATCCCCTGCACTTCTCATGACCCGCTTTCCTCTCTCATCCCCTGCACTTCTCAATGCCTCTTTCCCTCTCTCGTCCCCTGCACTGTGCCATACTCCAAGACTACTATAGAAGAATAAAAGAGGTTGGATTCCTGCGCCTAAAGGGATGAAGTGCGGTGGGGAGGAATATGGTTGTATCCGTAGTAGAGGCAAAATCTAGTGTGCCATATGCACTACCACTGACCCTGTAGCCTATATGTCTGTATCTTTTGTATTTGTATGCATATTAGAGTGTGTGCACATATGTAAGTAGGGAAGAATGCCTGTGTGTTTACTTTGTGCAATCTCCATCCTACACCACCCCACTCTTCCATTCTCCAATGAGCCATATATTAGGCAGCAAGTGAACAGTCAGTTATTGAAGTTGATCTGTTGTAAGCAGGAAAAATGGGTAAGCATAAGGGTCTCAGCAACTTTGAGAAGGGCCAAATTGTGATAGCTAGATAACTGGGTTAGAGTGTATCCTAAGTGGCAAGTTTTTATGGGTGTGCCAGTATGCAATGGTTAGTACCAAACATAACTGGCGACAGGGTCTTCGGCGAACAAGGCACATTGATGCACATGGGGAGTGAAGGCTAGCCCATCTGGTCCTATCCCATTCCCACCACCACCCTGTGTACAGTGCCCATTCTCTGTCTGACCTCTGTCCCGCCTCGTTCCCAGAGACGTGACACTACTGATTCCATTATGTATATAATTAGAATTGAACATCACTGTTGACATGTATGTGCATCCAGATCAGTTTGCAAGGTGGGTAAAATGAAGAGATTGGCATTGCATCACTAATGGCAGGTACTGAGATCTGTTAATGGTGCTGGAGGGTCAAGCAGAAAGGGGAGATGGTACTGCCACAGTTACAGTGAAACAGCCTGCAAAGTTTACTTGGCCACAAATTCCATGTCCTCTCAAAGAATGAATCATAATGGCAGCCTTTAATTGACTGGCTGAACATTCCTGCCCTCAGCTGCTGGGACTGCTATAACATTTTAAATAAAGAAGCTCTTCTCAGACAATGTGAATTGTGTCAATAACCGCCACGTCACTTGGGACTTGTCCACTCTTCCTGATAGCTGGGCATGCCATTCGATTTTCTATAGATTCGGGCCCGTCCAGGAAAGGAGGCAAGTATGCTATAGATGCAATACAGTGTAATTGTTTTTAATATAGTTTTGTACTTATTTTTTGTATAGGCTTGATAATTTTTTTTCCATCTGCTTTTGGCCCTCATTCCGAGTTGTTCGCTCGCTAGCTACTTTTAGCAGAAATGCAAACACAAAGCCGCCGCCCTCTGGGAGTGTATCTTAGCATAGCAGAATTGCTAACGAAAGATTAGCAATTCTGCTATTAAGTATTTCCTTGCAGTTTCTGAGTAGCTCCAGACCTACTCCTAGATTGCGATCACCTCAGTCCGTTTAGTTCCTGTTTTGACGTCACAAACACGCCCAGCGTCCGGCCAGCCACTCCCCCCATTTCTCCAGCCACTCCCGCGTTTTCTGCTGGCACGCCTGCGTTTTTTAGCACACTCCCAGAAAATGCTCAGTTACCACCCAGAAACATCCACTTCCTGTCAATCATTCTCCGATCAACAGAGCGACTGAAAAGCTTTGTTCGCCCGTGAGTAAAATAGCATAGTTTCGTGTAAAATTGCTTAGCGCATGCGCCCTGTGGTGCATACGCATGCGCAGAACTGCCGGATTTTAGCCTATTAGCAATTCTGCTAAAAATAGCAGCGAGCGAACAACTCGGAATGACCACCTTTGTTGTTTTTAGTAGCAGAACCTATGTTTCTTGATAGGTATCAGCAATGTGTGATGGAAGTCAGTCCTCCCAATGAATAGCTTAACCAAGGATTTGCTTAATAACCAGGTAGAACAGCAGGATGTAAGACACAAGGTTAAAGCAGCACAATGCAAGAAAGTGCAATGGGAGACCGATCCAGCCAGGAGTGCAGCCGGTGCTGGTGGTGTCAGGGTGGTGTACAGTGGCACAGCTGTCGGTATATGTGGCACTGGTATGGCTAGTGTTAAGTCTGTGACTTATATTTCAATAAGGGTTTTCATGTAACCAGCACACAGTGAGTGTTGCATGCTTCTTTACTGAAAAACTGTAGGAAGCCAAAGACACAGAATAGATATTCATACGCCAACTATTACAAACACAAAATAAGATCCATTGTAACCTTCCACCGGAATACATATACAGCAATGGGAACTATGGGGGACATTCCGACCCTGTGAAAAAGAATTAATTTGCTGCGCTTGGATAAAAGCAGCTCTCTTAAAGGACTGAATATTGTTTTGTTATGGGAGAGCGCTAGTGATATAGCTTGTGTGTTATGTATTTATTTGTAGCGGCACCTGTTGAAAAAAGAAGTTGATTATTTTTATAAAAGAATGTTTACACTCTTTAGAGTGAAAGTAGGGTAGCCTGCAACATGTCTTGTAGATGTTTTATACAGCCGGTGCCTCTCCCTACCTGTCCCTGCACTGTTGTTGTTGGAGCCGCTGCTGTCCGTGTACTGTTGCTCTGATCTCCATTCTTGTGCAGCCGCCACACATCACTAGCGCTCTCCCATAACAGGACATTCTGACCCGTTCGCACGAGGCTGTTTTTCGCAGTGGTGCGAACGGGTCGGTTCTGCGCATGCATGGCGGCCGCAATGCGCAGGTGTGTCATTGCCCAGCGAGCAATGACAAGAAGACCGAAGAAAGCGATAGCTACCGCGATCGCAAGAAGGAGGAAGGCGTTCCGGGGCGTCAACTGACCGTTTTCTGGGAGTGGTGCGACAAATGCAGGCATATCCAGGCGTTTGGAGGGCGGATGTCTGGCGTCAATTCCGGAACCTGCAACGCTGGATTCATCGCACAGGGTAAGTAAGTCTTACCCTGGTATAGTTCTACACAAAACTTTTTTTGCATAGCAGGGCTGCACAAGCATTCGCAGCCTTGCTATGCAAAAAATCCTTCCCCCATAGGTGGCATCTAGTTGATCACATGGGCAGCAAAAAGTTTCTATGTGCGATCAACTCGGAATGACCCCCTATATGCAGCACAGATAAATGCAGACATAGAAAGAGGTTAGCACTATGCAATGTTTACGTCACCCCAGAAGGCTACAAATGAAGCCTTTGAGGTGCCTTACAAACTCTGGGTAACGATGTTTAAATCCCAGAGTGACTGGCTGCTTCACCGAAATCACAGAAGATTCAGGATGTTATTGTTACTAAGGGAACCTCTTGCTCAGGTGACTCCATAGCAGTCTTTGTAGCTGACCCAGAGGGGTACATTTTCTCCACAGTGTCAGGAACAGTCTCTGTAGCAGTTCTGGAGGGGTATACATAAACCCCCACATCACTGGCTTGGCTATGTCCAGCTGTAGATGTACAGTCAGTTTGCCTCCCGGCCTCAAATATTTGATCAATGTGGCAATGCCACAATTCTCAGACTTCACATACATCATAGGGGCGATTTAGAAGAAACTATTCCCGGTTGCCATTTGTCTCCTCTGTAATCACAATCACCTCTTGACCAATGTCGAAGGACTGAATAGGCTTCTCATAAACAGATTGAAATTGTTTGTTGTGTACCTTCCGTCTCACATCTGGTTTTATCAAGTCCCACTGAGACCGCAAGTTCCAGTGCATAAAGAGCACAGCAGGTGGCTGAACGGTAGTGCAGTGCTCAGTTCTACGATATATAAACAGAAAGTTGTCAATCTTGTATTGCAAAGGTAGATGTTCATGGTGCATGGACTTGATATGATGTGAATGTTTGTACAAATCTCTCAGCCAAACCGTTAGTGGCTGGATGGTGTGGAGCTGATGTAAAATGTTTAATGCCTTTGTATTCCATGAACTTTCTGAATTCCATGGACACAAATTGTTGCCTATTGTCACTGCACACTTGCACCGGTAGACCATTTTTTGGCAAAGATGGTTCGCAGCACAGCAATTGTTTTCTCAGATGTAGTGGATTTCACCTTTATTACCTATGGTCATTTTGAATGACTGTCCACCGCAATAAGAGACATACAATCCATGAATGGACCAGCAAAGTCAATAAGTACCACTGCCATGGAGATGATGGCCATTCCCAGGGGTGTAATGGTACTAAAGTTGTGACTTTTGAACTCTGACATCCTTCACCCCCTTTTGTCAGTGTTTTGATTTGACATAGATTCCTGGCCACCACACATAGCTTCTAGCGAGATTCTTCATTTTTACTGTGCTTAGATGACCCTCTTGTAAACTGTCCAAAACTCTGTTTTGCAGTTTCGGTGATATATATTACCACTCTGGACCCACACAATAGAGTTCCTTGGCAGACAGAAAGCTGATCTCTCCTGGCCAAAAACCTGTAATATTCAGCATCGCCATGTTTAGGCCAACCTTTGAGAGTTAAATCCTTTACTTTTGATAGTACCGGGTTTTTCCTTGTTTCCCGATTGATCATGTCATTGGTAATAGGTAGCTGTTCCATCAACATATTGTGATACACTTCAAGGGGGTCTCCACCACTGTCCTCCTCACTTTGGGGCAAGGAAGAACGCAATAGGCCACCAGCGTTGCCATGTTGTTTTTGTTCATTTAAACTCAATGTTGTATGAGTGTGCACCTAGGAATAGTGACCAACATTGAAGCCAAGCAGCAGTTATGGCTGGGACTCCCTTGTGAGGGTTAAATATTGATACCAATTATTGATGATCCGTAGGTAATGTAAACCTTTGCCCATAAAAATATTGATGACATTTCTTTACTCCTCATACTAAACTTAAGGCCTCTCAATCAAGTTAAGCATAATTCTTCTCTGCTACTGTCAAGGACCGTGAAGAAAATGCTATTGGTTTCTCACTACCATCTCTCAGTTGATGTGATAACACTGCTCCAATGCAGTATGGTGCGGCATCACTCGCCAGTCAGATGGGTAGTTTTGGATCAAAATGAGTAAGGACTTTATCATATGTAATCAATCTTTTTGTTTCTGAGAATGCTTTCTCACAGTCTTTTGTCCACATTCAACGTGCATTTTTCTGTAGTAGGGCATTTAGCGGGTGTAGTACTGTGGAGAGTTCTGGGAAGAACCTGTGATAATAATTAACTAGGCCCAGGTAAGATCTCAGTTGTGACACAGACTAGGACTGGGGTGATTGCTGTACTGCCTCAATTTTATCAGTCGATTTGTGCAGGCCTTCTGTATCACTTACATGTCCACAAGAGGAAATGCTTTCTTGGAAAAATGCACATTTGTCTTTGCTTACTCTGAGTCCATGTTCCCGTAGTCTGGTTAATACTCTTTCCAAATTCTTTAAATGGTCCACATCATCTTTGCCTGTTACAATTATGTCATCCAAGTCACATTGTATTCCTTGTAGGACTTGATCCATTGCTGTCTGCCATAGTGCTGGGTTGGAATATAGTTCAAATACAAGACTGTTAAATTGTAATAAGCCTTTGTAGGTATTGATGGCTAGATATTTGTTAGATGCCTTCTCAATTTCCATTTGTAAGTACGTTTGAGTTAGGTCAATTTTGGAGAAGCGGTCACCCCCTGAGAGAGCTGCAAAGATGTCCTCTATTTTAGGCAAAGGATACTGTACAGTCCGTAGTACTGGATTTATTGTAATTTTGAAATCTCCAAAAATGTGGATACTTCCCGTTTTGTCTCTTTACTATCAGAACTATAGGTGTAGCCCATTCACTCCATTCCACTAGGGAGAGTATACCAGAGTCTTCCAGTTTCCGTAGTTCCTCCTCAACTGCTGGTCGGATAGCATATGTTACTGTACGAGCTTTACAAAACTTTGAAATGGCATGTGGATCCAACTCTATACTGCCCTTAATGCCCTTTAACGTGCCTATCCCTGGTTGGAAAATGGGTTGTGTAGCAGCTAACAATTTCAAAAGTTCTTTATTAGCTGCGTCACTTTTGGATACATTAGATGCAGTAGACTGCAGCATGTGAATGGAATGCCAATCAAATTCAATTTTCCTTATCCATTCGTGGCACAATAATGCCGGTCCACCCTGTGGAAGTATGTACAAATACAGCTTATGGGTATTGCCTTTGTAGTTCACAAAAACTTTTATATTTCCCAATGGGCACATCGGTTCACCCATATATGTGCAGAATGTTCCAGATGTTTTCTTTAAAGGAATCACAGTAAACAGGCATTTGTAATCACTTGCATTTAGCACTGACAGAGCAGAGCCTGGGGTATATTTACTAAGCTGCCGATTTTGACCGATTTGGTGTTTTTTGTTCAAAGTGTCATCTCGGGAATTTACTAAACTCAAATCTCGGCAGTGATGAGAGCATTCATACTTTTTTACGGCTGTGTTGTAAAAATACGAATGAATACACCATCGGTCAAACGCGGCTGTTTAGGTATAGAACTCGGTCATTTACTATGCATTCGTATTTGAAATCTCTACCGTGAAAATGCATGTGCGGCCGTGAAAAAATACAAATCGTAAAAAAAGTAGACCTGCTTTTGAGAAGCGTGTTTACATGTGTTACCAATTATACATTACTCACACCTGAATTTTTTGACCTTTAAAAGGGACCCAAGAACATTTTTCACATCTCTCACTCTGAAATGGCTGCTGCCGTGTGTAGTACTGATTTCTTGTTTGCTGGGGGATACCTGAGACTGCTCCATGAGGCAACAATAAACCAGGGCCAGGAAAGTGAACATGGTCAGTAGGTTGTAGAGGTTCCGCGGAGGCCTCGTTTTTTTATGGGGCGTTTAAACTTGAACGCATTGGCCAATGACCAGGTTATACAGATGTTCAGGCTAAATAAAAACAACATTTTCCATCTGTATGACCTTGTCAAATTGGACCTAGACCCTGAGACAGCACGCTCTCGCTCTGTCTCAGGCCTGCACAAACTCCTGGCTGTGTTGCACTTTATGGCTACTGGCAGCTTCCAGGCTGTGACTGGCAATGTAATTTGTATCTCACAGCCCACCTTTTCAAAATATTTCATTCAGGTGAGTTAAAACATACATACACGTCTATGTCTAAGTGGTGCTTCTGTTATGTAATATAACACAGTATAGTATTGATTACAGGTCATGACACTCACCTTATATTTTGTAATGTCCACTCAAGTTTTGGATGTCTTGGATGCCCACATAGATGCCTCTCTCTGCTTCCCTACCCAGGAGTCGCAGTGGCATGCAGTCAGGGTAGGTTTCTATGAGCTTGCTGGCATGCCCAATGTGCTGGGTGCCATAGATTGCACACACGTTGAGCTGAGCCCACCTAGGGGCAGGCAATATATTTATACCAATAGACATCTGGGCCAATCCACTAATGTCCAGGTGGTTTGTGATGCAAATTTAACAATTATGAGTGTTGTTGCGGGTTACCCTGGCGGCTGCCATGACTCCTTCATCCTCAGTCAGTCATCTCTCTATGATAAGTCTGAGGCCGGACAAATGCCTGATGGCTGGGTATGTTCCAAGTGTGTTGTGTGTATGTGTGGTAACTTCAATCTCCTTATTTTTTTATTTTATTTCCCATAAACCACATGTCCTAATTTGGCCTATATCTGTCTTTCAGGTGATGGTGGTTATGGCTGCTACTCTTGGCTCCTTACTCCATTGTCCCAACCTGATTCTCCTGCTGAACACAATTATAATAATGCACATAAGTCCACGCGGAATGGGATAGAAAGATGTTTTGGGGTGCTGAAATCTAGGTTTCGGTGTCTGGATAAGTCTGCTGGGCTTTTGTTGTATAGTCCCTCAAAGGTGACTAGGATTGTGTTCTGCTGGTCTTAATTATGTTTGTGTTGCGTTATTGTTTGTTATTTCTCATGTTGTTTACAGTTAGGCAATAAAATGTATAACTTACACTGTCACTCATTAGCAAATTAAACAATACACATATTGCGTGTGAATAATTTATTATCTTGAACACAGGCATTTTTAGTGAAACAATTCCCAAAACATTATTTGTAAAGAACTATTTGCTGCAGCCTTCATCATTTTTTTTTTTTTTGTGTGCTGGGTGCAGAGGATTGGCCTGGTTCGTTGGTCCGTGTTCTGCTGGAGCGTCTAACTGGGGAGGTAACTGGGGTCTGGCTTGATGTGGTTGTTCCCGAGCTTGAACTTAGTTGGTGTGATGCCAACACATTAAGGCTTTGGCTCAGGTTGTTTAGGCTTGCAGTCAGTTGCGTATTAGCGGCAGTGTTGTTGGCAATAATTCGGGAGAGGTTTTCGTTTATCAGTTGGTTGTGTTGAATAATTTGAATGAGGGCTTGTTGCTGCCGCTGTTGGTCATCCATGATTTGTAGCAAATTGGCTTGCATTTGGCTGTTGTCTGCCCTCATCTGCTCCATTGAATTGGCAATTCTGCCAACCTGAACTATCAGTCTGCCTGAGTTCCGACTGAGTCTAGGCAGATGATGGGGCAGACTGGCAAAGTGTATTGGGTGTGGGTGTTTAGGCAGGCATAGTGTTGCGCCTGTTGTGTGGCCCAACTGCTCCAAAACTCTGGGGCCATTTGTTGCTGGGGTGGTGTTGGGCTCAATTGGGGGCTGTGGGATGTTTGGGGTGGTTGGGTTATGTCCTGCGGCGTGGTTGGCAGGGTAGGATCTATCGCTTGCAGGTGTAGTGTGTACGTATCCTGCAAGTCAGATTCCTGCTGGGCATCCTCGGGCATGATGGGTGGTTCTGTATGGGGTTGAAGACAGCCACTATTTAGTCAATATTTTGCATTGGTCTTTTTATAGCTTTACGTCAACATGCATTACTTCTTAATATTCATGTTGGTAATGATAAATAGATTGTGGCCTAAACTTAACTATGTAGCTCACCTTTTTGTAGAAATATGTGGCTTCTAACGTTCCCTACTCAGTTGAAAAATGTTTTAGTGAATTGTTGGACTCTGTGCGAACACGAAGAACTCTAACAATTACCAATTAATACATTTACATATTGTGTATGAAGCTTCCTTTTGTAAAACACACACAATACAATAAATGTGTTGAGCAATACACTCATACATTGTTCAAGGCAGTCAGTGGTCTGGCCATAACTTAAACAAATATAGTGCAAAAAAATGAAAACTTTAAAAATGGTTCAAAATGTCTTAAGGTGGCCTATGTTTAGAAGTGGTGATGTTGGGCATGCAAAACAATTGGATTAGACTTAACATTTATGTAGCTGTTTCTAGCAAATAAAAAAAAAATGGTTGCTATGGCCAACATCACATCTGAAAATGAAACCAAAAAAATAACGTTACCCCCATGTGCTTGCTGTTGGTGATTATTACAAGGATGACTTTTTATTTGTAACACATTTTTTTGGGCTGTGCACAAACAGTGGGGCAGATGAATTAACCTGGAGAAGGCATAAGGCAGTGATAAACCAGTGATATGTGCAAGGTGATAAAGGCACCAGCCAATCAGCTCCAATATGTAAATTAACAGTTAGGATCTGTTTGGCTGTTGCCTTTATCACCTTGCACATATCACTGGTTTATCACTTCCTTATGCCTTCTCCAGGTTAATACATCTACCCCACTGTTTTTTAACTTATTTACAATTAATTTTATGTTTACTCACCAGACAGCTGAGGGGATTGAGGATCCTCGCTTTGTGGACTGGCCAAAATGGCTTGTGGTGGCAGGGACGACACTGTGGAGATGCGCCGTTGGGGTGGTGAGGATGCTGCTGGAGATTCAGCCTCAAGACGGCGTCTCTTGGTAGACATCCTATGGAGAGTATCCGAGCCCTGTGATGTGCGCCTTAGTGGAGGGGATGTGCGCCTTAGTGGAGGGGGGTTTGATGAAGAAGGACCTATGTAATAAGATAAACATTAACATTCTGCTTTTCTATGTGTTTTCCGAATATGTGTATAGTCTACATTCTTACCTGCATCGCCAGCATCTGCATCTCTTGGCAGTGTGGGTTGTGGCCTGGCTGTGCTGCCTCTCTTTCGTACTGTAGAAATATGAAGAATGTCCTTATGAACATACTATTATGTTAATATATTGTTTATGCAAAATCCTTATTGTGATGTAAACATATGAGGAACCTGATGAGAAGTAAACAAAACTATGCTTATGCTTTTCTGCCTGACTTCATTGGGTGTGTATAGTTCAATTATGAAACAATTACACCAACCAATCCATACACAAAGGTGCAGAATTCACAATATTATACTAACGTGGTAGCTTAACACAACCAGAATATTGCTCTGTATTTTAAATTTTTTTGCTGCTAACAACCAAACACTACCCCCAAATATATGCGCTAAATTGTAAGCATCAAAAACAAATATGCATGAAAAATCACATCAACCACACAAAGGACAACCCAGAACAACACACAATGGGGGTAATTCCAAGTTGATCGCAGCAGGATTTTTGATAGCAACTGGGCAAAACCATGTGCACTGCAGGGGAGGCAGATATAACATGTGCAGAAAGAGCTAGATTTGGGTGGGTTATATTGTTTCTGTGCAGGGTAAATACTGGCTGCTTTATTTTTACACTGCAAATTAGATTGCAGATTGAACACACCACACCCAAATCACTGTCACTATCAGTCGAGGCCGCAGCAGCAACCTCCCCCTCCTCCTCACTAACCTCCTCTATCTCACTCACCTCCTCCCTCTCACTCACCTCCTCCACCACACTCACCTCCTCCACCTCACTCACCTCTGACTGGGACATATTCAGGACAAACAACAAATAACACTGAGAAAAAAAAACAGTAAACACACTCCTCCACTACCACTACACACCACACACACACACACTCACACACACACACACACACACACACACACACACACAAACAATGACAATAGACGTTAAAAAAAAACAAAGACAAAAAACTAGACAGACTTTTAAATAACTACACAACAAGTATGATAAGACTACTTACACACACAGTACAGCACTCAACAATCGCAAAGAACCTCCTCAAAACCGCCAAAAACTCCTAACAACTCACCAACTCCAAACACACCTTTCTCTCACCTCTCCACTAGCTAAACCCACAAGGTGCGGATGGTTTGGGGCGGTTTTATAGTAATGAGCACAGACACTCCTCCATCACGAATCAAACCAATCACGGACGAGTGACATAAAACGAAACTTAGAAAAAAATCGCGTCCGGGAACGGGAAAACACTGCCGTAACTGAAAAATGGCACATTCGTAAAAAAAACCTGAGAACACGGCCGCAAAACCACAAAATCGCCCGCATTCTACCTTGGAAAAACACGAATGACATCGACATCGAAAAATGGTAATAATCAAAACACGACAGCATAGTAAATGAGGCGTAATAAATTCAAAAAGTTGCAAAATCACACATTCAATATCATTCGTGATTACACTTGAACCTCATTCAGAAAAATTTGATTTTTAGTAAATATACCCCCCTGTGTCTAATTCCATTTTCTAAGTCAATACCTGCTACTTCCAAAGTGACCCAAGTCACTTGATGCTCTTTTGCTGTCTTAGAGTGCACCTTTAGGCTGCATAACCCTTTTTCTGTACTGGTACTATTAGTAGATTCTGACTCATTGGGGGTCATTCCGAGTTGTTCACTAGCTGCATTCATTCGCTGTGCAGCGATCAGGCAAAAACTCGGCACTTCTGCGCATGCGTATGCAGCGAAATGCGCACACGCGGCATATTATTACAATGAACAATGTAGTTAAACATAGGGTCTAGCAATGCTTTTCAGTCGCACAGGCAGCCACAGAGTGATTGATAGGAAGAGGGCATTTCTGGGTGTCAACTGACCGTTTTCAGGGAGTGTTCGGAAAAACGAAGGTATGCCAGGAAAAACGCAGGCGTGGCTGGGCGAACGCAGGGCGTGTTCGTGACGTCAAATCAGGAACTGAACAGTCTGAAGAGATTGCAAGCGCTGAGTAGGTCTGAAGCTACTCTGAAACTGCACAAAAATTTTTTGTAGCCACTCTGCGATCCCTTTATTCGCACTTCTGATAAGCTAAAATACACTCCCAGTGGGAGGTGTCTTAGCGTTTGCACGGCTGCTATAAACTGCTAGCGAGCGATCAACTTGGAATGACCCCCATTGTCGGCTACCTTATGCACCTAGGGCAGAGGTTCCCAAACTGTGTGCCGTGGCTCCCTGGGGTGCCTCGGGACACTTGCAGGGGTGCCCTGGGTTGGTATTCCAGGACCAATTCAAATTATTCATGGTCAATATAAAAGGCAAAACCAGTGCTGGTGGCTGCCAGTCATAAAATATGTGGCCAAACAGAAGCAAATCTTGTCCCTCACCACACAACTGACCCTAAGGATGACATATAAACGCAATCTACTTAATGTTTTATTTCTTTCTAAATTTCTCAATAAGAAATTTTTGGCCTAGGGGTGCTGTGAAAAAAATTCTGATATTCTAGGGCGCCGTGATTCAAAAACGTTTGGAAACCACTGATCTAGGGTGTTGTATATTTTCTCCCAGGAGCTTTGGATACTTGCGGACAGTCAAGTGGTTTCCCTGACTGGCACCCCCCTTTGATATGGCCTCTTTTCCTACATTTTCTACACACTTTGCCTTTGAAACAGCACTGAATGGCATCATGTGAGGACTTCCCACAGCAGGACTGTCCCTGATTCCAATGAACTGGATTAGGAGTACATTCTGGACCCTTTTGTTGCAATTCTGATGTATCCCTGGTTGCAGTCTCCATTGAAATAATGATAGATAGTGCCCACTCTAAGTTCAGTTCAGGCACAGCCAGCAATTTCTTTTGTATACTTGCACTTTTTATCCCACAAACTAAACAGTCTCTTAGGGCCAGTGCTGTAACTAGACATTTCAGTGCTGTGTGCAAGAAACAGCATCGCCCCTCCCCCCCAGGGTTGCCTTAGCCTTACAAGGCAGAGTATGCAGCGGAAGGGCATCAGAAAACAAAAGAAAAACAATGTTTCTCACCACTCTGCATTGCAACTCTTCTGCCACTTCCGAACTCCCGAGCAGGCGTTGCTTCTGCCTTGCAGAGGGTCCTTGCCGATCCTATCTGGCAGCTGGCTCGACTCCTCTGATTGCGACTCCCACCAGAGTGTTCCTGTCGCCTTCTCTACAGGGGTCCTCTTTAAGGGGTTCTTCAGGCCGTGTGCTCACTGTAGGGGTTCTTCCGTGGGTCCTGATGGGTCTTGAAGCCGGTGGAGATTGTATTCTGCAGTGTTTGCGTGCCCTTGGCCGTTGGCTCTCCCCCAAGCAGAGACGGCCATAATCAGTTTGATGCCTTTGGCAAGATTTTGGCTGGTGCCCCCTAGCACTGATGCTAGTTCTGCCTCTGACCCAGCACCCTTCACCCAGCAGTACAGATCACAGCAGCAGTCAGCAACAGCCATTACCTCTCAGAAAGGGGAAGAGTGGGATAGAGAGAGTGGGGGGAGAGAAAGAGAGATGCGATAGATAGAAAGAGATAGAGAGACAGCAGAGTAGAGAAAGTAGGGTGAGAGAGAGGAAGAAAAATAGAGAGAAAGAGGGTGAGTGAGAGAGGGTTGAGAGAGGGGGAGCAGGGTGTAAGAGAGAGAGAGGAGTAAAGAGAGAAAGAAAGAGAATTAGGGAGAGGTGAAGAGAGCAAGGATGAGAGAGAAAGAGAGGGAGAAGAGAGAAAGGTGAGACAGGGGTGAGAGAAAGGGTTGAAAGAGGGAGAGGGGGAAGGGAGAGCAGGGCATGAGAAAGACAGAGAGAAAGAGAAAGTAAGAAAGAGAGGGCCTAATTCAGATCTGATCGCAGCAGTTGGGCAAAACCGGGCAAAACCATGTGCGCTGCAGGGGAGGGGGGCAGATAAATAATGTGCAGAGAGTTAGATTTGGGTGGCGTGTGTTCATTCTGAAATCTAAATTGCAGTGTAAAAATAAAGCAGCCATTATTTACCCTGCACAGAAACAAAATAACCCACCCAAATCTAACTCTTTCTGCAAATGTTATCTCTGCCCCCCCCTGCAGTGAACATGGTTTTGAACCAACTGCTAACAGATTTGCTGCTGTGATCAAATCTGAATTACCCCCAAAAAGAGAGAAAGAAAGGGAGAAAAAAAGGGGTAAGAGACGGGGTGAGAGAGAGGGAGTGGGGGAGAGCAGACATGGGAGATAGGCGGGGAGAGAGAGGGAAAGAGGTCAGACAAAGGCAGGGGTGTGAGAGAGAAGGGTCAGGAGGAGGAGAGAGAACAGGGGAGAAAGAAAAAGAAAGAAAGAAAGGGGTGAGAGGGTTGACAGAGAGGAGTGGGCAGGGGGGTGAGAGAGGGAGGGGGGAAAAGAAAGAGGTGAGACAGAGTGGGGGTGAGAGTGAAAGAGAAAGGAGAGAGAGAGAGAGAGAAAGGGGGAGTGAGAGAAAGGGGAGGGAAAGAGAGAGTGAGAGAAGTGAGAGACAGCAGGGAAGAGAAAGCAGTGAGAGAGGAGAGAGAGGCATGAGTGGGAGAAAGAGAGAGAAGGAGAGAGAAAAAAGAAACATTGAGGGGGAGTAAGAAAGAGGGTTGATAGAGTGGGGGGAGCAGAGTGAGGAAGATGAGAGAAAGTGAGGGGGTGAGAGAGAGGGAAAGAAAAAAAAAGAGTGCAAAAGAAAGAGGGAGAGACAGGGGAGAAAGAGGGTTCAAGAGAGAAAGAAAAGAGAGAGAGGTGAGTTAGAGAGTGAGGGCGAGAGAGTTGAGAGAGAGCAGCGGGGGGAGAGGGAGAAAAAGAGTGAATGAGAGAGAGGTGAGACAGAGAAGGAAGATGAGAGATAAGGTTAAGTGGGGTAGGGGGTGAGAGGGTTGAAAGGGGGCAAGGAGGGAAAAGATAAAGAAAGAAGGGAGACAGAGTGGGGGTGAGAGAGAGAGGGGACTGGGGGTAGAGAGAGACCAGGGGAGAGAAAGGGGTAGAGAGGTGAAAAAGAGGAGGAAGAGGGAGAGAGAGGGGGCGGGGTAGAGTGAGAGGGGGTTACGTGTGTCACTCTGTCCCCTGACCCCCGATACAAGTGTCACTGTGTATCATCCACCCCTTAAGTACAAGTGGCACTGTATACCTCGGGCAGCGGTCTCATCAGTGCCAGTAGCAGCGGGTCCTCCTTTCAGCGCCGCCAGCAGCAGGTGCCCTCTTCTGGTTTTTGTGGGATCGTGAAATTGGGCAACAGCGATAGCAAGAGGAAGAAAAGGCGAGAGGAGGGATTGGCTGGACAACCTCCTCCTGCTAGTACTGCGCTGACAGTGCTGCTGCATGCCCCTTCATTGCACCACACTGCCGCAGGTCCCCGTTTAAAAACAAAAAAGTGGCAGAAATGACATGGGGTGGAAATGTGCCCATATGCCCCCTCCCTGATCCGACAGTGCCTCCAGTCATCACACACACACAGCCTGTTCCCCCCATTTAAAACACACACACGCAGCCTGGCGTCTACAATCACTATACACACACACAGCCTGTTATCCCTCAGTCACCAGTCTGTCCCCTACAGTCACCACACACACACAGCTTGTCCTCTACAGTCACCACACACACACACACACACACACACACACACACACACACACACACACCATGTTCCCTACAGTCACCACATACACAGCCTGTCCCATACAGTCACTATACACACACAGCCTGTCTCCTACAGTCAACACACACACACACACACACACACACACACACACACACACACAGAGCGTGTTCCCTACAGTCACCACACACACAGAGCCTGTTTACACCCAGTCACTACACACACACAGCCTGTTACCCCCTAATCACCACACCCACACAGCATGTTCCCTAGTCACCACTCACGCAGCCTGTTCCCTACAGTCAAACCCCCCCCCCCTCCCACCAAACACATACATATTGTGCATGTTGCCTCCAGGTCCGCAGAGGTAGCAGGCAGGGCTGGGCTACACACAGACAACCACCGAAGCCCAGGCAAAATTGGAGGCGGGCCTAACCATGGACCTCCATGAGCCATCTAGGTGGTCCAGCAATTAACAAAGCCATCTAGGTAGTCCAGCCATCAACGAAGGTGAGCGCACCAAACAACTATGAATCAATCAACAAAACAATCCATCTATGACCTAAAACAGGTAACCTGACGTTCTTTCCCACCACAAGCAAAGTTCTTGGTCGAAGAAACTTCGCTCCGCCACCATAAGCCTACCTCACAGAAGACACCACCAAAAAGAGATCCTCCAGAAAAATAAGTAAACCTTCCTTATCCAAATGCACCCCATCGGGCCGGTCAAGACAATGATAATGGAATCTGATCCGCTCATGCGGTACCATGGCACCACCATTAGCCAGAATCTATTTAGCCATAGCTGAGTTAAGCTTCTTCCTGGCCTCATCAATGGCCCGACAATCAGTCACTCCATGCCAAAACAACCTGGGCACAACAAAAGACCACACCAAAGTGCAGGACGGCCACGCCTAACTGACAAAGCATCAAATCCTCCAAAATGACACAATGCAACTCCAATGTAGAACCCTTCCTAAGATCTTTATCACCTAGGTGCAGCACTAAATCTGCAGGCAAACCATGCCGCATCACATTATCCAAAAGTACTGACTTCAAATCCGACCAACGCATACCTCTCACACCTATTCACCTTGTCTCATCACAGCCGGCAGAAACGGAGCCCCATACGATGCCACGAACCAAGCTGCCCAGTAAACATAGGAGTGACCCAAAATCCACACTCTACACCTATCACCCACCAATCCTACAGGGAAGGGGAAAGAATAAGAGAAAAAGTTAGCATAGGATGCCAATGTTAACGTTAACAAGTAAGTGATACCGGAGGATCTGCCAAAAGAAAAAAATTGGTATGTGCACAATACTGTGCAATAGGAGACAAGCTTCCAGCCAATTGAAGCAGCATCAAGACACGAGGATCGGTAGAACAAACAAAGGGAGGAGGTGTTAGAAACGGGAAGGGGGGGTGGTAGAAGGGGTGGGGATGAAGGGAACACAGAAATAACTCGACCGAAGTTAAAACATAAAACCTGCTGAGGGACATAGGATTGGAGCCAATTAGCCGAATCAGGATGTAATTAAACCAAATTAAGTCCGTCAGTTCAGGTAAAAAATCGTAAATCCCTCCGGACCCCCGCTGCCAGCAGTGGTGAGTAGCTAATCCCCGAGTAGGAAGGACATGGGAAGACGAATGAAGTGAACAATCAGCAAAACAACATGAACAATAGACTTACAAAATCAATGTAACAGATCAGGCCTAATGCAGCGTTTATAGCTGGCCGATTTCAAACGACCTAAAGCCTTAATCACCCCAAACAAAAAATCCAGCAGCCGCGGTCGATGTGGCGGCCCCTATCCCAGGGGTGGGGAACCTCAGGCCCGCGGGCCAAATAAGGCCCGCAAAGCCACTTGATCCGGCCCGGCCAGACTCACCTAACTGAGGGAGATGCTGGGCGCCCGCTGAGATTTTGTTACCAGCGGGCGCCCAGCTCCTTCTCCTCAACAGCAGCCGGAGGCAGGAGCTCACTCCTGAGCTCCCACTTGCGGCTCAGGCAGTGTACATCTGCGGCTGTTCGGCGATATGTCATGACGTCTCTCCCATAGTTCCGAGGAGTGGGAGGCCAGGCGGATGGCAGTGGTCCGAAAGCAGGGCTGGTGAGTATTGTGTTTTTTTCTTCTTTTAATGTGTGTGTGTAAGCAGCGCTACTAGGGGGCATATCTAATGGGGTATAACAACTGACTGGGGGCATATCTAATGGGGCATGACAACTGACTGGGGGCATATCTACTGGGGGGCATAATAACTGACTGGGGGCATAACTACTGATTTGGGGCATAACTACTGGGGCAGGCTAATTTTTAAGTTGATAATTTTTGTATGGCCCCCGAAGGATTTTATAAATATCCAAATGGCCCTTGTTAGAAAAAAGGTTCCCCACCCCTGCCCTATCCGAAAGGAATGAGTACCAAAGTCCCGAGGTGAGAGGCCTAAACCGGTAAGGCAACGACGCAGCATCCAGCTAAACTGATACTTAGTAAGTTGTGAGCCATCGTAATGCAAAATCCAGGAACCTTTGAAGGCCGGACCAAAACATAGCGGACGACCAGTGCCACCGGACAGATGTCCAGGAAAATGGAGGGTACCAAGGGAACCCATTTTCCCCTGTACATCTGATCGGTCTTAGAGCGACACACTCTACACCACACCGACTCATCACCTACACGCACATCGGAACGGAGCATCGTCACATCCTCCCGTTTGGAGGGGGTGACCAACTCAGAAACCCGGAAAGCGCTGTGGTATGCCATAGAAAAAGCCAACTGAAATAACAGGACCTCATAAGCCAACAAAGCTACGTCAGCAACCGCCCCGAGAACAGACAGGAGAAGGGTCGCATCAAAGGGGCACCTACTATCTGGGGCAACCGGAACTACCTGAGCCAAATCTTTCATGGCCTTCACGAGTAAAACATTTTTTGTAAAGTCGGGAACTCCCTTCAACTTCGCAAAAAATTAAATACCCGCCAGGTATCTAGAGACGACCGCCCTTCCAGAAACAAAGACCTGACAAATAAAAAAAGCATCGTCCGATGCCCGCTCATACCTGCAAACCCCAATTACAGGTGAACGCCTCCCATTCAGCCCAAGCCTGACGGTAATTCTGGAGGGTACTCGGGGTGATGGAATGCTCTGATAGCCCCTCCAAGCTGGCTCGATAACCTGCAAAACATAAGGACAGAAAAACCCCAACAACATCAGCATCCGGGGCAAGTGCCCGGAATCTCTCCCACTGAAACCGAGAGAGCGCATCGGCCACCTCGTTATCAACCCCTGGAACAGGTGCCCTAAACAGTACATTGTAGTGCAAACAGGTCAGTACCAGCTGCGCTAAAACGCACAACACCATCAGTGACGTAGTCCGTTGATTATTAATCGCATGCACCACGCCCAGATTATCACACCTAAACAAGATTCTGTGATTGCAAAAGACGTGCGCCCCAAACTTCCATGATGGGGAGCAACTCCGAGAGCAAAAAGGTCCTTAGTCAAACTGCCATCGAACCAGCTGCGCAGCCAGGAGGCCGCATACCAGGTCCCTCCGAGGTAACAACCAAAACCCGATTCCCCAGCAGCGTTGGTAAACAACTGCAAACAAAAATTATCGACAAGGAGGGGCCAGCCTGATCCGAACACCAGTAAAATCCTTGAGAATGGAAGCCCAAACAGCTAAGTCTCATTTAACATCAGAAGACAACCTGATCAAATGATGGGTTCTGGAGACCACTGCTGTGGCCCGCTCCAATTTACAACAAAACAGCCAACCCATAGGGATGACCCTGCATGTAAAGTTCGCAGACCCAAAAGCGATTGAGCCTGCCGAAGCATTATTTTACACAATGCACCACACTGCGCAATGACCTTGCGCAGCTTTGCCACCTTATCCTGTGGCAGGCAGCAACAGCCCTGCACAGTGTCAATTTGAATACCCAAGAGAGCAAGAGAGAGGACCCTCGTTCTTATCATCCACTATTGGCACTCCAAAATTACAGAAAAGCACATGCGCAAGATGAACAAAAGGTCACCACAGCCACTAGAACCAGCCGGTCCCGCACAAAGGAAATTATCCAGGTAATGGGCAATGCCATGGCCACCCGAAGAAAACTCCACGCATCAATGCAGAAAGGTGCTGAACTTCTCGAAAAAAGGCACAGGAAACGGAACATCCCATAGGCAAGCACTTGTCTATGAAATATTCCTCACCAATCCGAAAACCCATATATCTAAATGAGTTGGGTGCAGTGGAAGCAGACAGAAAGTCGATTCAACATCGATCTTAGCCATGAGGGCCCCAGGACCGTAATTCCTCACCAGGCAGAGAGCATCGTCAAACGATTGGTAGACCACCGAGCAGTGCTTGGTAGGTATGGCATTATTAACCGACGAGCCCAATGGGTAAGACAAATACCCACCGGAGAAATAATTAGATTCTCCAGTGGGGGCTGCGAGAAAGAGTCCACCATGCACCGTAGCTGAATCTCCTTATCAACCTTGCCACGCAAAACATTAGGGAAAGAACGGGCGGACAGCAGGTTCCTGTGAGCCCCACACGAATGTCCCCCTGGACCGGCAACCGAAAACCAAAACAATCAAACAGAAAATCTGCAGCCTCTCTATTGCAATACCACCCCAACCCATACGCGCACACAGGGGTGGTTTCCGAGTACCTGGAAACCCCCCCCCAATGCGCTGATCTATCGGCTAAGATGACCGATGTCACTGGCGCACACTGCATGCTTAGGACTCCCGCCCGCTCTACCCACACCAGGCTGATCCACGCTGCTGCCGCGCTGATGGTTTTTTTAAATGCGGTCGCAGCATTGCCCTCGTGGCTACAGACAGGGATCGCAGCAGGGGTAGCCATGGAGGTCCCGGGTTCAGGGTAGCTGCTGCACTACATACAGCACGCAGCTCCGTGACAGCGCAGCGACAGACACCCCTTTTATAAGCTGAGAACGGGAGCAGGGAGTCTGAACACACAAGTGGAGAGTAGGGTCTGTCGATACGAGGAGTAGGAGGGAGGCATCCTCAAGTGGGGTCTGTCTATGGGGTGGAGGGAGGCATCTATGAGTGGGGTATGGGGTTCAGGCACGAGTGGGAGAGGGGTGCTGCTGCGAGTGGGGGAGGAGAGGCAGCCCACCACTGCCGATTGGATCACTGACTCTGAGCTCCTCAGCTGTGCCTGTTCTGTGGCCAGCCAATTAGCATGCAGTGTCAGCCTGTACAAGCTGCACTGCTGCAGGGAAGAAAAGGGACATGCATAGCAGCATGTGTGGTGAGGTCTGAGCACACTAGCGTATTGTATTTGTCACAACAGGGAGTCTTCAGTCAGCCTCTGCACATGAAACAGTAAGTAACCACTAGTAATACATAGTGTAGAATATTAGACAAGAAGGTGGGTGCACAGTGTAAAATAAAAGAGCACAAGTTGGGTGCACATAGTGTAGAATAGGTGGGGATAACCCAAACCTCACCCTGGCCATAGCCCCTAGTCCCTGGTACCCTATACCTGGTGCACTACCCCTAACCTTAGACTAACCTCAATGCCCTTGTCCTTGAACCAAACCACTAAACCAACCCTGGTGCCCTGGCCCAATCCAATGAAGCAACCCTGATGCCTTGTCCCTAATGCCTTAGCACCTAACCCAAACACTTAATCTGGCACATGCCACTGTACCAAGCCTAATACCCTAACCCTAACGCCCTCACCCAAACCCCTAAACTAGCTCTAATACCCATACCATTAACGTGGACCCCTAAACTGTCCCTAATACCCTAACCCAGATAACAAAACCAATGTGTAAGTATGCTTGCTGTGTGTGTATGCTGTGCGCACCGTAAGTATGCTGTGTGTGTGTGTCTGATGTGTGTACATATGCTATGTGTGTATGTATGCTTTGTGTGTGTTTGAAATTATGCCGTGTGTGTGTTCGCGCGCGCGTGCATATATATATATATATATATATATATATATACATACATACATATAAACACACACATGCATGTACGGAGGAAACCCCCCCATGAAAATCCTGCGTTTGCCCCTGCAACCATTTGCGCATGGCCTCAACACGGACTGGGGTGGGGGCTCTACTTAACGGAGGCAACGGTTGCAGGTTTTCCTGGCACGGGATTCCCAGTCTTAGTGACTGGGCGACTAGCTCGGAAGCAAGTAGCCATTGGATGGGGCCCGCCACAGCGCAAGCAGTGGCCAAGGGGGCTGGTGGAATTATTAAAGGCAAAGCATTTGCCTTTAGCAGGAGCCAGTGCCTGGGAACGTTCAGATATCCCAAACCGCTGCGCCGAGGGAGCTTCCGCGAATGCACGCAAAACATCAGGAGACGACTGCAGAGTATCCAGGCCAGCCCGAGAACCATCCTTCACTACCTCCTGGGCCCTAGTAACATCCAGCCACACCTCCACGTCCTTGCACCCAAAATCCATCACCGGTAAGCAGTCCTGCTTCCATCTGAACTGCTCATCATACACACGCCAATCCACACCTTTGTACCTACGCTGCATGCTGTGGATCATGTGAATGTACCTAATCATGTTCATATGCTCGCTAGAGATGAGCGGGTTCGGTTCCTCGGAATCCGAACCCCCCCGAACTTCACCCATTTTACACGGGTACGAGGCAGACTCGGATCCTCCCGCCTTGCTCGGTTAACCTGCGCGCGCCCGAACGTCATCCTCCCGCTGTTGGATTCTCGCGAGATTCGTATTCTATATAAGGAGCCGCGCGTCGCTGCCATTTTCACTCGTGCATTGGAGATGATAGGGAGAGGGCGTGTGCAGCGTTCTCTCAGTTGTGTTCAGTGTGCTGCAAATATCTGTGCTCAGTGTGCTGCAAATATCTGTGCTCAGTGTGCTGAAAATATCTGTGCTCAGTGTGCTGAAAATATCTACGTTCTCTGCCTGAAAAACGCTCCATATCTGTGCTCAGTGTGCTGCAAATATCTGTGCTCAGTGTGCTTTATTGTGGGGACTGGGGACCACCAGTATTATATAGTAGGAGGACAGTGCAGAATTTTGCTGACCAGTGACCACCAGTATTATATCAGTACGGTACAGTAGTCCACTGCTCTACCTACCTCTGTGTCGTCAAATATACTATCCATCCAAACCTGTGGTGCATTTTAGTTGTTGTGCGCAGTAGTAGGAGGACAGTGCATAATTTTGCTAACCACCAGTATATAATATATAGCAGTACGGTACAGTAGGCCACTGCTCTACCTACCTCTGTGTCGTCAAGTATACTATCCATCCATACCTGTGGTGCATTTTAGTTGTTGTGCGCAGTAGTAGGAGGACAGTGCATAATTTTGCTGACCACCAGTATATAATATATTTGCAGTACGGTACAGTAGTCCACTGCTCTACCTACCTCTGTGTCGTCAAGTATACTATCCATCCATACCTGTGGTGCATTTTAGTTGTTGTGCGCAGTAGTAGGAGGACAGTGCATAATTTTGCTGACCACCAGTATATAATATATAGCAGTACGGTACAGTAGTCCACTGCTCTACCTACCTCTGTGTCGTCAAGTATACTATCCATCCATACCTGTGGTGCATTTTAGTTGTTGTGCGCAGTAGTAGGAGGACAGTGCATAATTTTGCTGACCACCAGTATATAATATATAGCAGTACGGTACAGTAGTCCACTGCTCTACCTACCTCTGTGTCGTCAAGTATACTATCCATCCATACCTGTGGTGCATTTTAGTTGTTGTGCGCAGTAGTAGGAGGACAGTGCATAATTTTGCTGAGCACCATTATATAATATATAGCAGTACGGTACAGTAGGCCATTGCTATTGATATATTACTGGCATATAATTCCACACATTAAAAAATGGAGAACAAAAATGTGGAGGGTAAAATAGGGAAAGATCAAGATCCACTTCCACCTCGTGCTGAAGCTGCTGCCACTAGTCATGGCCAAGACAATGAAATGCCATCAACGTCGTCTGCCAAGGCCGATGCCCAATGTCATAGTAGAGAGCATGTAAAATCCAAAAAACAAAAGTTCAGTAAAATGACCCAAAAATCTATATTAAAAGCGTCTGAGGAGAAGCGTAAACTTGCCAATATGCCATTTACGACACGGAGTGGCAAGGAACGGTTGAGGCCCTCTCCTATGTTCCTCATGACTAGTGGGTCAGCTTCACATGAGGATGGAAGCACTCATCCTCCCACTAGAAAAATTAAAAGACTTAAGCTGGCAAAAGCACAGCAAAGAACTGTGCATTCTTCTAAATCACAAATCCCCAAGGAGAGTCCAATTGTGTCAATTGCGATGCCTGACCTTCCCAACACTGGACGGGAAGAGGTGGCTCCTTCCACCATTTGCACGCCCCCTGCAAGTGCTGGAAGGAGCACCCGCAGTCCAGTTCCTGATAGTCAAATTGAAGATGTCACTGTTGAAGTACACCAGGATGAGGATATGGGTGTTGCTAGCGCTGAGGAGGAAATTGACAAGGAGGATTCTGATGGTGAGGTGGTTTGTTTAAGTCAGGCACCCGGGGAGACACCTGTTGTCCGTGGGACGAATATGGCCATTGACATGCCTGCTCAAATTACAAAAAAAATCACCTCGTCGGTGTGGAATTATTTTAACAGAAATGCGGACAACATTTGTCAAGCCGTGTGTTGCCTTTGTCAAGCTGTAATAAGTAGGGGTAAGGACGTTAACCACCTAGGAACATCCTCCCTTATACGTCACCTGGAGCGCATTCATCAGAAGTCATTGACAAGTTCAAAACCTTTGGGTGACAGTGGAAGCAGTCCACTGACAACTAAATCCCTTCCTCTTGTAACCAAGCTCCTGCAAACCACACCACCAACTCCCTCAGTGTCAATTTCCTCCTTAGACAGGAACGCCAATAGTCCTGCAGGCCATGTCACTGTCAAGTCTGACGAGTCCTCTCCTGCCTGGGATTCCTCCGATGCATCCTCGAGTGTAACGCCTACTGCTGCTGGTGCTGCTGTTGTTGCTGCTGGGAGTCGATCGTCATCCCAGAGGGGAAGTCGGAAGACCACTTGTACTACTTCCAGTAAGCAATTGACTGTCCAACAGTCCTTTGCGAGGAAGATGAAATATCACAGCAGTCATCCTGCTGCAAAGCGGATAACTCAGGCCTTGGCAGCCTGGGCGGTGTTAAACGTGTTTCCGGTATCCACCATTAATTCACAGGAAACCAGAGATTTGCTTGAGGTACTGTGTCCCTGGTACCAAATACCATCTAGGTTCCATTTCTCTAGGCAGGCGATACCGAGAATGTACACAGACCTCAGAAAAAGAGCCACCAGTGTCCTAAAAAATGCAGTTGTACCCAATGTCCACTTAACCACGGACAAGTGGAGCAGGGCAGACTAAGGACTATATGACTGTGACAGCCCACTGGGTAGATGTATTGCCTCCCGCAGCAAGAACAGCAGCGGCGGCACCAGTAGCAGCATCTCGCAAACGCCGACTCATTCCTAGGCAGGCTACGCTTTGTATCACCGCTTTCCAGAGGAGGCACACAGCTGACAACGTCTTACGGAAACTGAGGAACATCATCGCAGAATGGCTTACCCCAATTGGACTCTCCTGGGGATTTGTGACATCAGACAACACCACCAATATTGTGCGTGCATTACATGTGGGCAAATTCCAGCACGTCCCATGTTTTGCACATACATTGAATTTGGTGGTGCAGAATTATTTAAAAAACGACAGGGGCGTGCAAGAGATGCTGTCGGTGGCCCGAAGAATTGCGGGCCACTTTCGGCATTCAGCCACCGCGTGCCAAAGACTGGAGCAGCAGCAAACACTCCTGAACCTGCCCCGCCATCATCTGAAGCAAGAGGTGGTAACGAGGTGGAATTCAACCCTTTATATGCTTCAGAGGATGGAGGAGCAGCAAAAGGCCATTCAAGCGTATACAGCTACCTACGATGTAGGCAAAGGAGGGGGAATGCACCTGACTCAAGCGCAGTGGAGAATGATTTCAACGTTGTGCAAGGTTCTGCAACCCTTTGAACTAGCCACACGTGAAGTCAGTTCAGACACTGCCAGCCTGAGTCAGGTCATTCCCCTCATCAGGCTTTTGCAGAAGAAGCTGGAGAGATTGAAGGAGGAGCTAAAACAGAGCGATTCCGCTAGGCATGTGGGACTTGTGGATGGAGCCCTTAATTCGCTTAACCAGGATTCACGGGTGGTCAATCTGTTGAAATCAGAGCACTACATTTTGGCCACCGTGCTCGATCCTAGATTTAAAACCTACGTTGTATCTCTCTTTCCGGCAGACACAAGTCTGCAGAGGTTCAAAGACCTGCTGGTGAGAAAATTGTCAAGTCAAGCGGAACGTGACCCGTCAACAGCTCCTCCTTCACATTCTCCCGCAACTGGGGCTGCGAGGAAAAGGCTAAGAATTCCGAGCCCACCCGCTGGCGGTGATGCAGGCAGTCTGGAGCGAATGCTGACATCTGGTCCGGACTGAAGGACCTGCCAACGATTACTGACATGTCGTCTACTGTCACTGCATACGATTCTCTCACCATTGAAAGAATGGTGGAGGATTATATGAGTGACCGCATCCAAGTAGGCACGTCAGACAGTCCGTACGTATACTGGCAGGAAAAAGAGGCAATTTGGAGGCCCTTGCAGAAACTGACTTTATTTTACCTAAGTTGCCCCCCCCCCCCCCCCCCCTCCAGTGTGTACTCCGAAAGAGTGTGTAGTGCAGCCGCTCACCTTGTCAGCAATCGGCGTACGAGGTTACTTCCAGAAAATGTGGAGAAGATGATGTTCATCGAAATTAATTATAATCAATTCCTCCGTGGAGACATTCACCAGCAATTGCCTCCAGAAAGTACACAGGGACCTGAGATGGTGGATTCCAGTGGGGACAAATTAATAATCTGTGAGGAGGGGGATGTACACAGTGAAAGGGGTGAGGAATCGGAGGATGATGATGAGGTGGACATCTTGCCTCGGTAGAGCCAGTTTGTGCAAGGAGAGATTGATTGCTTCTTTTTTTGGTGGGGGCCCAAACCAACCAGTCATTTCAGTCACAGTCGTGTGGCAGAACCTGTCGCTGAAATGATGGGTTCGTTAAAGTGTGCATGTCCTGTTTATACAACATAAGGGTGGGTGGGAGGGCCCAAGGACAATTCCATCTTGCACCTCTTTTTTCTTTCATTTTTCTTTGCATCATGTGCTGTTTGGGGACAATTTTTTTGAAGTGCCATCCTGCCTGACACTGCAGTGCCACTCCTAGATGGGCCAGGTGTTTGTGTAGGCCACTTGTGTCGCTTAGCTTAGTCACACAGCGACCTTGGTGCGTCTCTTTTTTTCTTTGCATCATGTGCTGTTTGGGGACTATTTTTTTGAAGTGCCATCCTGCCTGACACTGCAGTGCCACTCCTAGATGTGCCAGGTGTTTGTGTCGGCCACTTGTGTCGCTTAGTTTAGCCATCCAGCGACCTCGGTGCAAATTTTAGGACTAAAAATAATATTGTGAGGTGTGAGGTGTTCAGAATAGACTGAAAATGAGTGTAAATTATGGTTATTGAGGTTAATAATAGAGATGAGCGCCGGAAATTTTTCGGGTTTTGTGTTTTGGTTTTGGGTTCGGTTCCGCGGCCGTGTTTTGGGTTCGACCGCGTTTTGGCAAAACCTCACCGAATTTTTTTTGTCGGATTCGGGTGTGTTTTGGATTCGGGTGTTTTTTTCAAAAAACACTAAAAAACAGCTTAAATCATAGAATTTGGGGGTCATTTTGATCCCAAAGTATTATTAACCTCAAAAACCATAATTTACACTCATTTTCAGTCTATTCTGAATACCTCACACCTCACAATATTATTTTTAGTCCTAAAATTTGCACCTAGGTCGCTGGATAACTAAGCTAAGCGACCCTAGTGGCCGACACAAACACCGGGCCCATCTAGGAGTGTCACTGCAGTGTCACGCAGGATGGCCCTTCCAAAAAATACTCCCCAAACAGCACATGACGCAAAGAAAAAAAGAGGCGCAATGAGGTAGCTGTGTGAGTAAGATAAGCGACCCTAGTGGCCGACACAAACACCGGGCCCATCTAGGAGTGTCACTGCAGTGTCACGCAGGATGTCCCTTCCAAAAAACCCTCCCCAAACAGCACATGACGCAAAGAAAAAAAGAGGCGCAATGAGGTAGCTGTGTGAGTAAGATAAGCGACCCTAGTGGCCGACACAAACACAGGGCCCATCTAGGAGTGTCACTGCAGTGTCACGCAGGATGTCCCTTCCAAAAAACCCTCCCCAAACAGCACATGACGCAAAGAAAAAAAGAGGCGCAATGAGGTAGCTGTGTGAGTAAGATAAGCGACCCTAGTGGCCGACACAAACACCGGGCCCATCTAGGAGTGTCACTGCAGTGTCACGCAGGATGTCCCTTCCAAAAAACCCTCCCCAAACAGCACATGACGCAAAGAAAAAAAGAGGCGCAATGAGGTAGCTGTGTGAGTAAGATAAGCGACCCTAGTGGCCGACACAAACACCGGGCCCATCTAGGAGTGTCACTGCAGTGTCACGCAGGATGTCCCTTCCAAAAAACCCTCCCCAAACAGCACATGACGCAAAGAAAAAAAGAGGCGCAATGAGGTAGCTGTGTGAGTAAGATAAGCGACCCTAGTGGCCGACACAAACCGGGCCCATCTAGGAGTGTCACTGCAGTGTCACGCAGGATGTCCCTTCCAAAAAACCCTCCCCAAACAGCACATGACGCAAAGAAAAAAAGAGGCGCAATGAGGTAGCTGTGTGAGTAAGATAAGCGACCCTAGTGGCCGACACAAACACCGGGCCCATCTAGGAGTGTCACTGCAGTGTCACGCAGGATGTCCCTTCCAAAAAAACCTCCCCAAACAGCACATGACGCAAAGAAAAAAAGAGGCGCAATGAGGTAGCTGTGTGAGTAAGATATTGAAGATAAGCGACCCTAGTGGCCGACACAAACACCGGGCCCATCTAGGAGTGTCACTGCAGTGTCACGCAGGATGTCCCTTCCAAAAAACCGTCCCCAAACAGCACATGACGCAAAGAAAAAAAGAGGCGCAATGAGGTAGCTGTGTGAGTAAGATAAGCGACCCTAGTGGCCGACACAAACACCGGGCCCATCTAGGAGTGTCACTGCAGTGTCACGCAGGATGTCCCTTCCAAAAAACCCTCTCCAAACAGCACATGACGCAAAGAAAAAAAGAGGCGCAATGAGGTAGCTGTGTGAGTAAGATAAGCCGACACAAACACCGGGCCCATCTAGGAGTGTCACTGCAGTGTCACGCAGGATGTCCCTTCCAAAAAACCCTCCCCAAACAGCACATGACGCAAAGAAAAAAAGAGGCGCAATGAGGTAGCTGTGTGAGTAAGATAAGCGACCCTAGTGGCCGACACAAACACCGGGCCCATCTAGGAGTGTCACTGCAGTGTCACGTAGGATGTCCCTTCCAAAAAACCCTCCCCAAACAGCACATGACGCAAAGAAAAAAAGAGGCGCAATGAGGTAGCTGTGTGAGTAAGATAAGCGACCCTAGTGGCCGACACAAACACCGGGCCCATCTAGGAGTGTCACTGCAGTGTCACGCAGGATGTCCCTTCCAAAAAACCCTCCCCAAACAGCACATGACGCAAAGAAAAAAAGAGGCGCAATGAGGTAGCTGTGTGAGTAAGATAAGCGACCCTAGTGGCCGACACAAACACCGGGCCCATCTAGGAGTGTCACTGCAGTGTCACGCAGGATGTCCCTTCCAAAAAACCCTCCCCAAACAGCACATGACGCAAAGAAAAAAAGAGGCGCAATGAGGTAGCTGTGTGAGTAAGATAAGCGACCCTAGTGGCCGACACAAACACCGGGCCCATCTAGGAGTGTCACTGCAGTGTCACGCAGGATGTCCCTTCCAAAAAACCCTCCCCAAACAGCACATGACGCAAAGAAAAAAAGAGGCGCAATGAGGTAGCTGTGTGAGTAAGATAAGCGACCCTAGTGGCCGACACAAACACCGGGCCCATCTAGGAGTGTCACTGCAGTGTCACGCAGGATGTCACTTCCAAAAAACCCTCCCCAAACAGCACATGACGCAAAGAAAAAAAGAGGCGCAATGAGGTAGCTGTGTGAGTAAGATAAGCGACCCTAGTGGCCGACACAAACACCGGGCCCATCTAGGAGTGGCACTGCAGTGTCACGCAGGATGTCCCTTCCAAAAAACCCTCCCCAAACAGCACATGACGCAAAGAAAAATTAAAGAAAAAAGAGGTGCAAGATGGAATTGTCCTTGGGCCCTCCCTCCCACCCTTATGTTGTATAAACAGGACATGCACACTTTAACCAACCCATCATTTCAGTGACAGGGTCTGCCACACGACTGTGACTGAAATGACGGGTTGGTTTGGACCCCCACCAAAAAAGAAGCAATTAATCTCTCCTTGCACAAACTGGCTCTACAGAGGCAAGATGTCCACCTCATCATCATCCTCCGATATATCACCGTGTACATCCCCCTCCTCACAGATTATCAATTCGTCCCCACTGGAATCCACCATCTCAGCTCCCTGTGTACTTTGTGGAGGCAATTGCTGCTGGTCAATGTCTCCACGGAGGAATTGATTATAATTCATTTTAATGAACATCATCTTCTCCACATTTTCTGGATGTAACCTCGTACGCCGATTGCTGACAAGGTGAGCGGCGGCACTAAACACTCTTTCGGAGTACACACTTGTGGGAGGGCAACTTAGGTAGAATAAAGCCAGTTTGTGCAAGGGCCTCCAAATTGCCTCTTTTTCCTGCCAGTATAAGTACGGACTGTGTGACGTGCCTACTTGGATGCGGTCACTCATATAATCCTCCACCATTCTTTCAATGTTGAGAGAATCATATGCAGTGACAGTAGACGACATGTCCGTAATCGTTGTCAGGTCCTTCAGTCCGGACCAGATGTCAGCATCAGCAGTCGCTCCAGACTGCCCTGCATCACCGCCAGCGGGTGGGCTCGGAATTCTGAGCCTTTTCCTCGCACCCCCAGTTGCGGGAGAATGTGAAGGAGGAGATGTTGACAGGTCGCGTTCCGCTTGACTTGACAATTTTCTCACCAGCAGGTCTTTCAACCCCAGCAGACTTGTGTCTGCCGGAAAGAGAGATCCAAGGTAGGCTTTAAATCTAGGATCAAGCACGGTGGCCAAAATGTAGTGCTCTGATTTCAACAGATTGACCACCCGTGAATCCTTGTTAAGCGAATTAAGGGCTCCATCCACAAGTCCCACATGCCTAGCGGAATCGCTCCGTGTTAGCTCCTCCTTCAATGTCTCCAGCTTCTTCTGCAAAAGCCTGATGAGGGGAATGACCTGACTCAGGCTGGCAGTGTCTGAACTGACTTCACGTGTGGCAAGTTCAAAGGGCATCAGAACCTTGCACAACGTTGAAATCATTCTCCACTGCACTTGAGACAGGTGCATTCCACCTCCTATATCGTGCTCAATTGTATAGGCTTGAATGGCCTTTTGCTGCTCCTCCAACCTCTGAAGCATATAGAGGGTTGAATTCCACCTCGTTACCACTTCTTGCTTCAGATGATGGCAGGGCAGGTTCAGTAGTTTTTGGTGGTGCTCCAGTCTTCTGTACATGGTGCCTGTACGCCGAAAGTGTCCCGCAATTCTTCTGGCCACCGACAGCATCTCTTGCACGCCCCTGTCGTTTTTTAAAAAATTCTGCACCACCAAATTCAAGGTATGTGCAAAACATGGGACGTGCTGGAATTTGCCCATATTTAATGCACACACAATATTGCTGGCGTTGTCCGATGCCACAAATCCACAGGAGAGTCCAATTGGGCTAAGCCATTCCGCGATGATCTTCCTCAGTTGCCGTAAGAGGTTTTCAGCTGTGGGCGTATTCTGGAAAGCGGTGATACAAAGCGTAGCCTGCCTAGGAAAGAGTTGGCGTTTGCGAGATGCTGCTACTGGTGCCGCCGCTGCTGTTCTTGCGGCGGGAGTCCATACATCTACCCAGTGGGCTGTCACAGTCATATAGTCCTGACCCTGCCCTGCTCCACTTGTCCACATGTCCGTGGTTAAGTGGACATTGGGTACAGCTGCATTTTTTTAGGACACTGGTGACTCTTTTTCTGAGGTCTGTGTACATTTTCGGTATCGCCTGCCTAGAGAAATGGAACCTAGATGGTATTTGGTACCGGGGACACAGTACCTCCAACAAGTCTCTAGTTGGCTCTGCAGTAATGATGGATACCGGAACCACGTTTCTCACCACCCAGGCTGCCAAGGCCTGAGTTATCCGCTTTGCAGCAGGATGACTGCTGTGATATTTCATCTTCCTCGCAAAGGACTGTTGGACAGTCAATTGCTTGGTGGAAGTAGTAAAAGTGGGCTTACGAGTACGACTTCCCCTCTGGGATGACCATCGACTCCCAGCAGCAACAACAGCAGCGCCAGCAGCAGTAGGCGTTACACGCAAGGATGCATCGGAGGAATCCCAGGCAGGAGAGGACTCGTCAGAATTGCCAGTGACATGGCCTGCAGGACTATTGGCATTCCTGGGGAAGGAGGAAATTGACACTGAGGGAGTTGGTGGGGTGGTTTGCGTGAGCTTGGTTACAAGAGGAAGGGATTTACTGGTCAGTGGACTGCTTCCGCTGTCGCCCAAAGTTTTTGAACTTGTCACTGACTTATTATGAATGCGCTGCAGGTGACGTATAAGGGAGGATGTTCCGAGGTGGTTAACGTCCTTACCCCTACTTATTACAGCTTGACAAAGGCAACACATGGCTTGACAAATGTTGTCCGCATTTCTGTTGAAATACTTCCACACCGAAGAGCTGATTTTTTTGGTATTTTCACCAGGCATGTCAACGGCCATATTCCTCCCACGGACAACAGGTGTCTCCCCGGGTGCCTGACTTAAACAAACCACCTCACCATCAGAATCCTCCTTGTCAATTTCCTCCCCAGCGCCAGCAACACCCATATCCTCCTCATCCTGGTGTACTTCAACACTGACATCTTCAATCTGACTATCAGGAACTGGACTGCGGGTGCTCCTTCCAGCACTTGCAGGGGGCGTGCAAATGGTGGAAGGCGCATGCTCTTCACGTCCAGTGTTGGGAAGGTCAGGCATCGCAACCGACACAATTGGACTCTCCTTGTGGATTTGGGATTTCGAAGAACGCACAGTTCTTTGCGGTGCTTTTGCCAGCTTGAGTCTTTTCAGTTTTCTAGCGAGAGGCTGAGTGCTTCCATCCTCCTGTGAAGCTGAACCACTAGCCATGAACATAGGCCAGGGCCTCAGCCGTTCCTTGCCACTCCGTGTGGTAAATGGCATATTGGCAAGTTTACGCTTCTCCTCCGACAATTTTATTTTAGGTTTTGGAGTCCTTTTTTTACTGATATTTGGTGTTTTGGATTTGACATGCTCTGTACTATGCCATTGGGCATCGGCCTTGGCAGACGACGTTGCTGGCATTTCATCGTCTCGGCCATGACTAGTGGCAGCAGCTTCAGCACGAGGTGGAAGTGGATCTTGATCTTTCCCTAATTTTGGAACCTCAACATTTTTGTTCTCCATATTTTAATAGGCACAACTAAAAGGTACCTCAGGTAAACAATGGAGATGGATGGATACTAGTATACAATTATGGATGGACTGCCGAGACTGCTGCTAATATAGACTGGATGATTGATAATTAGATGAAATCAATATATATATGTATGTATATATAATATCACTAGTACTGCAGCCGGACAGGTAGATAATATATTTATTAGGTATTGGTAATGATGACTGATGACGGACCTGCTGGACACTGTCAGCTCAGCAGCACCGCAGACTGCTACAGTAAGCTACTATACTATAGTAGTATGTACAAAGAAGAAAGAAAAAAAAAAAACACGGGTAGGTGGTATACAATATTATATATATATATATATATATATATATATATATATATTATATACAATTATATATATATTAAACTGGTGGTGATTGATTATTAAACTGGTGGTCAGGTCACGTTGCAACTTGCAACTAGTACTCCGAGTCCTAAGCAGACAATCACAAAATATATTATTATACTGGTGGTCAGTGTGGTCACAACAATGGCAGTGTGGCACTGACTCTGGCAGCAAAAGTGTGCACTGTACGTTATATGTACTCCTGAGTCCTGCTCTCAGACTCTAACTGCTCCCCACTGTCAGTGTCTCCCCCACAAGTCAGATAATACACTTACAGTCACACTATCTAATCTATAAATATCACTTCAGCAAGTAGTATAGTAGTATACAGTATAGTAGTACTCCTAATAATGCTCCCCAAAATACTGTGTCTCTCTCTTCTCTAAACGGAGAGGACGCCAGCCACGTCCTCTCCCTATGACTCTATAAATATCACTTCAGCAAGTAGTAGAGTAGTATACAGTATAGTAGTACTCCTCCTAATAATGCTCCCCAAAATACTGTGTCTCTCTCTTCTCTAAACGGAGAGGACGCCAGCCACGTCCTCTCCCTATGACTCTATAAATATCACTTCAGCAAGTAGTAGAGTAGTATACAGTATAGTAGTACTCCTCCTAATAATGCTCCCCAAAATACTGTGTCTGAGTAGTATACAGTATAGTAGTACTCCTCCTAATAATGCTCCCCAAAATACTGTGTCTCTCTCTTCTCTAAACGGAGAGGACGCCAGCCACGTCCTCTCCCTATGACTCTATAAATATCACTTCAGCAAGTAGTATAGTAGTATACAGTATAGTAGTACTCCTCCTAATAATGCTCCCCAAAATAGTATACTGTGTCTCTATCTTCTCTAAACGGAGAGGACGCCAGCCACGTAGTCTCCCTATGACTCCTTAATATCACTTCAGCAAGTAGTATACAGTATAGTAGTACTCCTCCTAATAATGCTCCACAAAATACTGTGTCTCTCTCTTCTCTAAACGGAGAGGACGCCAGCCACGTCCTCTCCCTATGACTCTATAAATATCACTTCAGCAAGTAGTATAGTAGTATACAGTATAGTAGTACTCCTCCTAATAATGCTCCCCAAAATAGTATACTGTGTCTCTATCTTCTCTAAACGGAGAGGACGCCAGCCACGTCCTCTCCCTATGACTCTATAAATATCACTTCAGCAAGTAGTAGAGTAGTATACAGTATAGTAGTACTCCTCCTAATAATGCTCCCCAAAATACTGTGTCTCTCTCTTCTCTAAACGGAGAGGACGCCAGCCACGTCCTCTCCCCCTATGACTCTATAAATATCACTTCAGCAAGTAGTATAGTAGTATACAGTATAGTAGTACTCCTCCTAATAATGCTCCCCAAAATAGTATACTGTGTCTCTCTCTTCTCTAAACGGAGAGGACGCCAGCCACGTCCTCTCCCTATGACTCTATAAATATCACTTCAGCAAGTAGTATAGTAGTATACAGTATAGTAGTACTCCTCCTAATAATGCTCCCCAAAATACTGTGTCTCTCTCTTCTCTAAACGGAGAGGACGCCAGCCACGTCCTCTCCCTATGACTCTATAAATATCACTTCAGCAAGTAGTAGAGTAGTATACAGTATAGTAGTACTCCTCCTAATAATGCTCCCCAAAATACTGTGTCTCTCTCTTCTCTAAACGGAGAGGACGCCAGCCACGTCCTCTCCCTATGACTCTATAAATATCACTTCAGCAAGTAGTAGAGTAGTATACAGTATAGTAGTACTCCTCCTAATAATGCTCCCCAAAATACTGTGTCTGAGTAGTATACAGTAGAGTAGTACTCCTCCTAATAATGCTCCCCAAAATACTGTGTCTCTCTCTTCTCTAAACGGAGAGGACGCCAGCCACGTCCTCTCCCCCTATGACTCTATAATATCACTTCAGCAAGTAGTATAGTAGTATACAGTATAGTAGTACTCCTCCTAATAATGCTCCCCAAAATACTGTGTCTCTCTCTTCTCTAAACGGAGAGGACGCCAGCCACGTCCTCTCCCTATGACTCTATAAATATCACTTCAGCAAGTAGTAGAGTAGTATACAGTATAGTAGTACTCCTCCTAATAATGCTCCCCAAAATAGTATACTGTGTCTCTCTCTTCTCTAAACGGAGAGGACGCCAGCCACGTCCTCTCCCTATGACTCTATAAATATCACTTCAGCAAGTAGTATAGTAGTATACAGTATAGTAGTACTCCTCCTAATAATGCTCCCCAAAATACTGTGTCTCTCTCTTCTCTAAACGGAGAGGACGCCAGCCACGTCCTCTCCCTATGACTCTATAAATATCACTTCAGCAAGTAGTAGAGTAGTATACAGTATAGTAGTACTCCTCCTAATAATGCTCCCCAAAATACTGTGTCTCTCTCTTCTCTAAACGGAGAGGACGCCAGCCACGTCCTCTCCCTATGACTCTATAAATATCACTTCAGCAAGTAGTAGAGTAGTATACAGTATAGTAGTACTCCTCCAAATAATGCTCCCCAAAATACTGTGTCTCTCTCTTCTCTAAACGGAGAGGACGCCAGCCACGTCCTCTCCCTATGACTCTATAAATATCACTTCAGCAAGTAGTAGAGTAGTATACAGTATAGTAGTACTCCTCCTAATAATGCTCCCCAAAATACTGTGTCTGAGTAGTATACAGTATAGTAGTACTCCTCCTAATAATGCTCCCCAAAATACTGTGTCTCTCTCTTCTCTAAATGGAGAGGACGCCAGCCACGTCCTCTCTCTATGACTCTATAAATATCACTTCAGCAAGTAGTAGAGTAGTATACAGTATAGTAGTACTCCTCCTAATAATGCTCCCCAAAATACTGTGTCTGAGTAGTATACAGTATAGTAGTACTCCTCCTAATAATGCTCCCCAAAATACTGTGTCTCTCTCTTCTCTAAACGGAGAGGACGCCAGCCACGTCCTCTCCCTATGACTCTATAAATATCACTTCAGCAAGTAGTATAGTAGTATACAGTATAGTAGTACTCCTCCTAATAATGCTCCCCAAAATACTGTGTCTCTCTCTTCTCTAAACGGAGAGGACGCCAGCCACGTCCTCTCCCTATGACTCTATAAATATCACTTCAGCAAGTAGTATAGTAGTATACAGTATAGTAGTACTCCTCCTAATAATGCTCCCCAAAATAGTATACTGTGTCTCTCTCTTCTCTAAACGGAGAGGACGCCAGCCACGTCCTCTCCCTATGACTCTATAAATATCACTTCAGCAAGTAGTATAGTAGTATACAGTATAGTAGTACTCCTCCTAATAATGCTCCCCAAAATACTGTGTCTCTCTCTTCTCTAAACGGAGAGGACGCCAGCCACGTCCTCTCCCTATGACTCTCAATGCACATGTGAAAATGGCGGCGACGCGCGGCTCCTTATATAGAATCCGAGTCTCGCGAGAATCCGACAGCGGGATGATGACGTTCGGGCGTGCTCGGGTTAACCGAGCAAGGCGGGAGGATCCGAGCCTGCTCGGACCCGTGGAAAAAAGCTGAAGTTCGGGCGGGTTCGGATTCAGAGGAACCGAACCCGCTCATCCCTAGTTAATAATACTATGGGATCAAAATTACCCCCAAATTCTATGATGTAAGCTGTTTTTGAGGGTTTTTTGTAAAAAACACCCGAATCCAAAACACACCCGAATCCGACAAAAAAATTTCAGGGAGGTTTTACCAAAACGCGTCCGAATCCAAAACCAAAACACAAAACCCGAAAAATGTCCGGTGCACATCAATATGTACAATAATTGTGTATGATGTTATATATTTGTAATATTGTGCATGTTTAAAATACTTTTATTTTCTAAAATATATTGGCCCTCATTCCGAGTTGATCGGTCGCAAGGCGAATTTAGCAGAGTTACACACGCTAAGCCGCCGCCTACTGGGAGTGAATCTTAGCTTCTTAAAATTGCGACCGATGTATTCGCAATATTGCGATTACTAACTACTTAGCAGTTTCAGAGTAGCTCCAGACTTACTCTGCCTGTGCGATCATTTCAGTGCTTGTCGTTCCTGGTTGACGTCACAAACACACCCAGCGTTCGCCCAGGCACTCCCACCGTTTCCCCGGCCACTCCTGCGTTTTTTCCGGAAACGGTAGCGTTTTCAGCCACACGCCCCTGAAACGCCGTGTTTCCGCCCAGTAACACCCATTTCCTGTCAATCACATTACGATCGCCGGAGCGAAGAAAAAGCCGTGAGTAAAAATACTTTCTTCATAGTAAAGTTACTTGGCGCAGTCGCAGTGCGAACATTGCGCATGCGTACTAAGCGGATTTTCACTGCGATGCGATGAAAAAGAACGAGCGAACAACTCGGAATGAGGGCCATTATACTTGTTATGTATTATTCTCTAATCCAGAGTTTCACAAATTCTGCCGTTACAGTCCAGATTTTAAGGATATCCATGCTTGCGCCCAGATGGTTAAATCAAATTGACTGAGGTACTAGTTAAGTCACCTGTGTTCAATCATCGATATCCTTAAAACCTGGACAGCAATGGCGGAATTTGGGAAACTCTGCTCCAATCTATACCAGCAAGGGCGTAGCTACCATAGGCGCAGAGAGTGCAGCTGCTATGGGCCCAGAGCTGAGAGGGGCCACCTTCTCTGTCACAGTTACATGTGTTATATACAAGGGCGTAGCTACCATAGGTGCAGAGAGTGCAGCTGCTATGGGGGCCAGAGCTGAGAGGGGCCACATTCCCTGTCACAGTTACATGTGTTATATACAAGAGCATAGCTATCATAGGTGCAGAGAGTGCAGCTGCTATGGGCCCAGAGCGGAGAGGGGTCCTCCTTCCATGTCACAGTCACATGTGTTATATGCAAGGGCGTAGCCACCAATGGTGCAGAGAGTGCAGCTGCTATGGGACCCAGAGCTGAGAGGGGCCACCTTCCCTGTCTCAGTCACATGTGTTATATACATTTTTTTTTCTACCATTGAATTGAATTGGGTGGTACATAGGGGTCCTTCAAACTTTTGTCTTGGGGCCTACAATATATCTAGTTATGTCCCTGGACCTGCTCATTGTAATGTGGTATAAAAGAACTGGAGGGCATAAGACATTGTGGGCCAGATGAATCTTCGCTTGGAAAGTGATAAAATGGAGCGTGAAAAAGTGCCAGCCAATCAGCTCCTAACTGCCATTTTTCAAACACAGCCTGTGACATGGCAATTAGGACCTGATTGGCTGGCACTTTTTCACTCTCCATTTTATCACTCTCTAAGCGATGATGCATTTAGCTAACTATATCAACTCTAGAATCATTGGGACATGGGCCCCCTTAAAATGTTTAAAATGTTTCTGTGGGGCCCACAAAGCTCTGGCTATGCCTCTGTATACCAGGAATATATCATTCAGTTTACTGTTGGGCATACTCCAGTTTGACACTGTGTAGTGATCAATGGGGGTCATTCTGACCCATTCGCACGCAGCGTTTTTTCGCTGCGGTGCGAACGGGTGCGGAATGCTTATGCACGGCGGCCACTGTGAGCGTGGTTGCCCGGCGTTGCAGCTACCGACGGAAGCAGTCGCAGAGGCGACCGCTGAGAAGATTGACAGGAAGGAGGCATGGCAGGGCGGATCCAGGCTGTTGGAGACCGTTTTCGAGTGAGTGGTGAGTAAAACGCAGGCGTGTCCAGGCCAACGGAGGGCGGAGGTGTGACGTCAAAGCCAGGGCCCATCATCGCTGGATCTATCGCACAGGGTAAGTATGTCCAGGGCTGGTCTACTTCTGCTTGAAATTTTTGTAGCTTAGCAGGACTGCACAAGCGATCGCAGCCCTGCTAAGCTCAAATACACTCCCCCATAGGCGTGGACTATTGATCGCAGCAGCAGCTAAAAGTTGCTGGCTGCGATCAACTCTGAATGACCACCATAGTTGTATTACTGTGCATTCTTGTCATGATGTTGTACTATATACTAGTAATAGGAGGAATTACTATATCAGCATTTTGAGCCTTGGAGATTATTGATAAATTTATAAATTCTGCTAATGTCTTAATTCCGCAAAGGCGTCCAACTCCCTTACTCTAGCTCAAAATGTGCAGTTACCTGGGGCTACCACAAGGGCTCTACAGTGCACCGACAGAATAAGCCCCACAACCTGCTGCAGCATTCCCACTAACATGGGCTTGTGGCCTGTCTGTAGTGGGATGCGGTTATGTGACCGGCGGTCAGGAGACCGCCGATTACAATACTGGCGGGATCCCGTCGTCGGCATGGTGACCAGCGGTCTCCCAGCTGCCGGTCACCCCATACCAACCCGTCTGTAGCCATTGCAATACTGCTAATATAATTGCAGGGAATATCCTGGCAGGCTAATGGCATGCTGAACATCATTACAATCCCGAAGCGCTTTAATATGATCTTCACAATAATGCAGTTGAACCTTGAACCTCATTTTTAAATGACAAAAATATACTGTGATATCCTTTCAGCAGGTAATTGCTCTGCATTTAGTATAGTCTGCAGCAGCATTGCTCTTGAGTGATCATTCAAGGTGGATTGTTCAGCAAAAGCCGCGCTGCACTGACTAGAACAGAAACTGCAGTCTAAGGTCAAAATTATTATTATGTAGAGATTAAACTGTACAATGTAATTATGTATTCCGTGGCTCCCGGTACATTTATTAATTTCGAAGTACAAACTGGCTGCAGCTAAACAAACAGGACTGATTAATTTGAAAAGACATCTAGGTAACAGATTGTGATCAAAGAGGGATCTGATCCTGTTAGATTGAAATGTGTTGTTTTTATGCTACATAGAGGACATTGAGCAGCATGCTTCATCTTTATCAATGCTTTCCTCTGAAGGAAGGAAAAACCTTGCAGATATTAATCAGTGCTGAGGCAACGCCACTCAATAATTACCCACTGTCTCATCTTAATCCCGGAACTAAGCCCCTGCCCAATCCATCTGGGACCATTTTCCCTCTGTTGCACAAAGCAGGAATACTCGTATGTATGAATTGCCTTTGCTTCTGTCTATCTAAAGAGCAGGGAATCATTTGTAATTCACCTTTTTACGGTATGGAAGAGATTTGTTTGGAAACTCGTGACACTGTACAAGACAACACTGGAGAAAAAGATATATATGTCTAACGCTACATAGTGGTTTTTACAATTGTCATCTGCTCGTTAAGATATTGAAGATTATTTTCTTTGGGAAGAGATGGCTGTTTCTATGTTTCTGGGTTTACACTATGCATGCTCCTGCCCACTGCAGGCTCAGAGGCATAGAATAAGGGCCATGTGTAGCGATGGCCAATTGGAAGTCCCATATCAATATATCGACATGGGACCAGCATATGAGAATCGATATGGAATGACCCCATTTAAATAATCATATGCTGACAGATCTATATAAATGCATGAGCAGAAGCAGCCTGCATTAGGTCTGGGCAGGGATGCTGCTCGGAGATTCTCCGAGAGGCTAAGAGGACTTATCAGAAGACAATAAGAAGTTCTTGGTGTTTTCTGATAGGCCCTCTCAGCCCCTCAGAGACTGGGGCAGACGTATTAACCTGGAGAAGGCATAAGGAAGTGATAAACCAGTGATAAATGCAAGGCAGCAGCGGATTGGGATGGCGGGACGCCGGACCATATTCCGTTTGGCTGGTCCGGACATCCCCTCAGTGGCCGCCGTCATCCCCTATGCCTGCCGACAGCCGCGATCGGAGTTTAGCTGGTGCAATGTGTATAGTGTGCTTTACTTGGTGCAATGTGTAAAAAATGATCTTTACCTGGTGCAATGTGTATAATGTGCTCTGCCTGGCGCAAAGTGTATACCATGCTCTACCTGGCACAAAGTGTAGAACGTGCTCTATCTGGCGCAATATGTATAACATGCTCTACCTGGCGCAGTGTGTATAGGAGGTTCTACCTGGTGCAATGTGTATAAGCGGCACTACTGTGTGATGTAATGTGAATTAGCACTATTATGTGGCCACGCCCCTTCCCCATGAAGCTACGCCCGCGCGCACTTTCCATGCATACATTTCATTGAGCCTTCTGAGTAATAATCCCACCCCTCAACAGACCCCCACCCCTATTAGGGCTGCTTCAATACATTTCCCCGCCTGGTTTTTTATCCCAATCTGCCCCTGATGCAAGGTGATACACACACCAGCCAATCAGCTCCAATATGTAAATTAACAGTTAGGAGGTGATTGGCTGGTGCGTGTATCACCTTGCACATATCACTGGTTTATCACTTCCTTATGCCATCTCCAGGGTAATACATCTGCCCCATGTCAGGAATATGTCAGATGCTGGAGAAATCTAGGAAGGAAAAAAAAAGCAGCTGGGTAGCTGCGAAAGAGGCAAACATAAACATAAATGAAAGATGCAGAATTGATTCACATGATATATTGGGGCAGATGTACAGTATTAAGCCTGGGGGAGGGATAAAGAAGTGATAAAGCAGTGATAAGTGCAAGGTGATAACGCACCAGTCAGTCATCTCCTGTCATTTTTCAAATCTGTAATGATTGGCTGGTGCGTTATCACCTTGCGTTTATCACTGCTTTATCACTGCTTTATCACTTCTCCAGATTAATACATCTGCTCCTTTGTGTGAAGCTCATCCCCAAAAATATTGCTGAAATGTCGACATGAGCAAAATATTGAAAATAGATGTCCAACCCCACCGGTATGAGGGAGGGCCAGGTTTGCCAGGTTCCCTTCAGCTCTCCACCCACTGCACAACATGCAACTGTGGTAGTTCCACAGTATGAAATGCCGGCAGACGGGATCCCAGCTGTCATTATCCTGACAGCGGGATCCAGTCTGCAGTAATGCCGGCAGTGGGACGAGCGATAGAAAGCCCCTTGTGGGCTTGCTGCGCTTGCCACGCAGCACTCGCCAGGCTGCGGGCACGCTGTGCTCTCCATGCTGCAGGCACAGTGGCTCACTGCGCTCACCACAGGTTCTATTCTCCCTCTATGGGTGTCGTGGACGCCCACAGAAGGAGAATAACTGTGGCACCGGTATCCTGGCGGTGGCAATTCACCGCTAGTCTGGATTTCAGTGTCGGCATTATGTAGTGGTATTTTAACAGCTCCTCTCCTATGCACGCAATGGAAAATTTAATTTCTAGTATCCTACTATACCTACTCCACGGTATAGATTTTTCTTGTATGCTAGTGTCCAGCGTCTATATCTCTTTTTTTTTTTCTTTTTTTTTTTATAGGTTCTCTGTTTTTAACACTGACTTTGTGCAACTGCTCGTAAGAGAAGGGTGTTGGGTGTATATTATATAATGGACACTGCATATTGCTGTTTCTCAATTGTTGTATTTGTGGAAACCTTTGTCCTTTGCAGATAATATTTCAGAATACAATACTTCTTCAGGATTACACAATAGTCAAACGGAAAAAACTAATATTTTAGGTATTTAAATAGTATTCATGGCCAGGGGAAAACGCAGGATTTATTGGGGGAGGGGGGGGGTTTCTGAATATATATATTTTGACAGACACAGGGCTTCACACTATTCATACAGCCCTACAGTTGACAATAGCCATCGCTGGGGTACTCGGGGAAGATAGTTATTGCATTATTACCAAGGACGGTGGCGGTAAATAAGCTGCCAGCAGTCCTCATAAGTTATTGCCATGTCAGAAAGAATTTAAAAAAAAAAGCATTTTCAATTTTTTTTTTAACTATATGAAACAATTTTTTTCTAATTTTAGCAATTGTTATTTATATTATTTATACTTATCAATGCTGTACAATTTAAAAGAGGAATAAGAGTAGGAAAACAGTGGAAGAAAAAGTATAGGGGCGAGAGAATATATACCAATAAGGCTATTGGAAACACAGGGGGTAATTCAGAGTTTATCGCAGCAGCAAATTTGTTAGCAGTTGGGCAAAACCATGTAAACTGCAGGGGGGGCAGATATAACATTTGCAGAGAGAGTTAGATTTGGGTGTGGTGTGTTCAATCTGCAATCTAATTTGCAGTGTAAAAATAAAGCAGCCAGTATTTACCCTGCACAGAAATAAAATAACCCACCCAAATCTAACTCTCTCTGCACATGGTTTTGCCCAACTGCTAACAAAATTCCTGCTGCCATCAACTTGGAATTGCCCCCTATGTGCACTGCAGGTGTGGCAGATATAACATGTGCAGAGAGAGTTAGATTTGGGTGGGTTATTTTGTTTCTGTGCAGGGTAAATACTGGCTGCTTTATTTTTACACTGCACTTTAGATTTCAGTTTGAACACACCACACCCAAATCTAACTCTTTCTGCACATGTTATATCTGCCCCTCCTGCAGTGCACATGGTTTTGCCCAACTGCTAACAGTCTTCATAAAAGAGTTTAACTACTGTTATGATCGCTTTAAAACACTCCCACCCCCTTTAAGTACAGGCTGGTCGGTTTAACACTTTTCCACAACCCCCCTTCCCCCCTCACACATAAACACACAAACACCTAAGGACAGCGGGTCAGTGCTCGGAAAACGGGATTGTCCTGACAAAACCGGGACAGTTGGGAGGTATGCATTATACCATATAAATAAACATGCTTACCTACATTGACAATTTCTTCTCTGGGAGATGCCTGAAGAGGATTACGGATGGTGTAATGGTTAGCATTACTGCCTCACAGCACTGAGGTCATGGGTTAGTTTCCCACCATAGCCCTAACTGTGTGGAGTTTGTATATTCTCCCCGTACTTGTATGGGTTTCCTCCGGGTACTCTGGTTTCCTCCCACAATCCAAAAATATACTGGTAGGTTAATTGGCTCACAACAAAAATTAACCCCATCGTGAATGTGTCTGTGTGTACATGTGATAGAGAATATAGATTGTAAACTCCACTGGGGCAGGGACTGATGTGAATGGCCAAATATTCTCTGTAAAGTACTACGGAATATGTTTGCTCTATATAAATAACTGGTAATAATAATAATAATAATAATAATAAGAGGAGAAGCAGGTGGGCGACAATCGGGGTGGGGTATGCTTACCTACTTTGAATGTCTCCTCTTCTCCGGGAGAAGCCCAGACTTTGACTTCAGGGGGCGGGGCACGGCTGTGACATCATCAAGTCGGAAAACGCTGTGATTCGCGAGTCTGCGGGAAGGGGGTGGGGCTAAAATGACGCGATTTGCATCATTTTAACTCCTTCCCCACTCCACAGACCCGCAAACTCAGGAGAGTATCTCTCCATCCTGCCCGCATCACAAGGATGCGAGCAGGATGCGGGAGACCTGCCTACTCTTCCGAGGGTGCGAGGGGCTACCCCAAAAAACGGGAGCCTACCGCAGCTTCCGGGAGAGTAGGCAAGTATGGGGAGGGGCCAGACTAATTGCATTATTAGGCCCCATCTCTTCATGGGGAAAATAAGATTTTACTCACCGGTAAATCTATTTCTCGTAGTCCGTAGTGGATGCTGGGTACTCCGTAAGGACCATGGGAAATAGACGGGCTCCGCAGGAGACCGGGCACTCTAAAGAAAAGATTAGGTACTACCTCTGGTGTGCACTGGCTCCTCCCTCTATGCCCCTCCTCCAGACCTCAGTTAGGGAAACTGTGCCCGGAAGAGCTGACATTACTAGGAAAGGATTTGGAATCCAGGGTAAGACTCATACCAGCCACACCAATCACACCGTACAACTTGTGATAATTATACCCAGTTAACAGTATGAACAACAACTGAGCCTCATTAAACTGATGGCTCAGAACAAAAAACCCTATAGTTAAGCAATAACTATGTACAAGTATTGCAGAATTCCGCACTTGGGACGGGCTCCCAGCATCCACTACGGACTACGAGAAATAGATTTACCGGTGAGTAAAATCTTATTTTCTCTGACGTCCTAGTGGATGCTGGGTACTCCGTAAGGACCATGGGGATTATACCAAAGCTCCCAAACGGGCGGGAGAGTGCGGATGACTCTGCAGCACCGAATGAGCAAACTCAAGGTCCTCCTCAGCCAGGGTATCAAACTTGTAGAATTTTGCAAACGTGTTTGATCCCGACCAGGTAGCAGCTCGGCAAAGTTGTAAAGCCGAGACCCCTTGGGCAGCCACCGAAGAAGAGCCCACCTTCCTCGTGGAATGGGCTTTGACTGATTTAGGATGCGTCAGTCCAGCCGCAGAATGTGCAAGTTGAATCGTGCAACAGATCCAGCGAGCAATAGTCTGCTTTGAAGCAGGAGCACCCAGTTTGTTGGGTGCATGCAGGATAAACAGCGAGTCAGTTTTTCTGACTTTAGCCGTCCTGGAAACATAGATTTTCAGGGCCCGGACTACATCCAGCAACTTTGAAGCCTCCAAGTCCCGAGTAGCCGCAGGCACCACAATAGGTTGGTTCAAATGGAACGCTGATACCACCTTAGGGAAAAATTGGGGACGAGTCCTCAATTCCGCCCTGTCCATATGGAAGATCAGATAGGGGCTTTTACATGACAAAGCCGCCAATTCTGACACACGCCTAGCCGAAGCCAAAGCCAAAAGCATGACCACTTTCCACGTGAGATATTTCAACTCCACGGTCTGAAGTGGCTCAAACCAATGTGATTTTAGGAAATCCAACACAATGTTGAGATCCCAAGGTGCCACTGGGGGCACAAAAGGGGGCTGAAATTTATGCAGCACTCCCTTAACAAACGTCTGAACTTCAGGCAGTGAAGCCAGTTCTTTTTGAAAGAAAATAGACAGGGCCAAAATCTGGACTTTTATGGATCCCAATTTTAGGCCCATAGTCACTCCTGACTGTAGGAAGTGCAGAAAATGACCCAGCTGAAATTCTTCTGTTGGGGCCTTCATAGCCTCACACCAAGCAACATATTTACGCCATATGCGGTGATAATGTTTTGCTGTCACATCCTTCCTAGCTTTTATCAGCGTAGGAATGCCCTTTTCCATCAGGATCCGGCGTTCAACCGCCATGCCGTCAAACGCAGCCGCGGTAAGTCTTGGAACAGACAGGGCCCCTGCTGTAGCAGGTCCTGTCTGAGAGGCAGAGGCCAAGGGTTCTCTGAGATCATTTCTTGTAGTTCCGGGTACCAAGTCCTTCTTGGCCAATCCGGAACGATGAGTATAGTTCTTACTCCTCTCTTTCTTATTATCCTCAGTACCTTTGGTATGAGAGGAAGAGGAGGGAACACATAAACCGACTGGTACACCCACGGTGTCACTAGAGCGTCCACAGCTATCGCCTGAGGGTCCCTTGACCTGGCGCAATATCTTTTTAGCTTTTTGTTGAGGCGGGACGCCATCATGTCCACCTGTGGCCTTTCCCAACGATTTACAATCAGCTGGAAGACTTCTGGATGAAGTCCCCACTCTCCCGGGTGGAGGTCGTGCCTGCTGAGGAAGTCTGCTTCCCAGTTGTCCACTCCCGGAATGAACACTGCTGACAGTGCTATCACGTGATTTTCCGCCCATCGGAGAATCCTTGTGGCTTCTGCCATCGCCATCCTGCTTCTTGTGCCGCCCTGTCGGTTTACATGGGCGACCGCCGTGATGTTGTCTGACTGAATCAGCACCGGCTGGTTTTGAAGCAGGGGTTTTGCCTGAATTAGGGCATTGTAAATGGCCCTTAGTTCCAGAATGTTTATGTGTAGGGAAGCTTCCTGACTCGACCATTGTCCTTGGAAGTTTCTTCCCTGAGTGGCTGCCCCCCAACCTCGGAGGCTTGCATCCGTTGTCACCAGGACCCAGTCCTGTATGCCGAATCTGCGGCCCTCGAGTAGATGAGCACTCTGCAGCCACCACAGCAGAGACACCCTGGCCCTCGGGGACAGGGTGATCAGCCGAAGCATCTGAAGATGCGATCCGGACCACTTGTCTAACAGATCCCACTGAAAGATCCGTGCATGGAACCTGCCGAATGGAATTGCCTCGTAAGAAGCTACCATCTTTCCCAGGACTCGCGTGCAGTGATGCACCGACACCTGTTTTGGTTTTAGGAGGTCTCTGACCAGAGATGACAACTCCTTGGCCTTCTCCTCCGGGAGAAACACCTTCTTCTGTTCTGTGTCCAGAATCATACCCAGGAACAGCAGACGCGTCGTAGGAACCAGCTGCAACTTCGGGATATTCAGAATCCAGCCGTGCTGTTGTAGTACTTCCTGAGATAGTGCTACTCCGACCAACAACTGCTCCCTGGACCTCGCCTTTATAAGGAGATCGTCCAAGTACGGGATAATTATAACTCCCTTCTTTCGAAGGAGTATCATCATTTCGGCCATTACATTCCCTCGGTGCCGTGGACAGACCAAACGGCAACGTCTGGAATTGGTAATGGCAGTCCTGTACCACAAAACGGAGGTACACCTGGTGAGGTGGGTAAATGGGGACATGTAGGTAAGCATCCTTGATGTCCAGTGATACCATGTAATCCCCCTCTTCCAGGCTTGCAATAACCGCCCTGAGCGATTCCATTTTGAACTTGAACTTCCTTATATAAGTGTTCAAGGATTTCAAATTTAGAATGGGTCTCACCGAACCGTCTGGTTTCGGTACCACAAACATTGTGGAATAGTAACCCCGTCCCTGTTGAAGGAGGGGAACTTTGATTATCACCTGCTGGTGATAAGGCACAGCTTGTGAATTGCCGCCAGTACTACCTGCCTGTCCTGGGGAGTAGCTGGCAAGGCTGATTTGAGGTAACGGCGAGGGGGAGACGTCTCGAATTCCAGCTTGTATCCCTGAGATACCACTTGTAGAACCCAGAGAGCGAACCCACTGGTCGCTGAAGTTCCGGAGACGGGCCCCCACCGCACCTGGCTCCACATGTGGAGCCCCAGCGTCATGCAGTGGACTTAGTGGAAGCAGGGGAGGATTTTTGTTCTTGGGAACTGGCTGTATGGTGCAGCTTTTTTCCTCTACCCCTGCCTCTGGGCAGAAAGGACGCGCCTCTAACCCGCTTGCCTTTCTGAGGCCGAAAGGACTGTACTTGATAATACGGTGCTTTCTTAGGCTGTGAGGGAACCTGAGGTAAAAAAGTTGACTTCCCAGCTGTTGCTGTGGATACGAGGTCCGAAAGACCGTCCCCAAATAATTCCTCACCCTTATAAGGCAAAATTTCCATGTGCCTTTTAGAATCAGCATCACCCGTCCACTGCCGAGTCCATAATACTCTCCTGGCAGAAATGGACATTGCATTAATTCTAGATGCCAGCCGGCAAATGTCCCTCTGTGCATCTCTCATATATAAGACTACGTCTTTAATATGCTCTATGGTTAGCAATATAGTGTCCCTGTCAAGGGAATCAATGTTATCAGACAGGGAATCAGACCACGCTGCTGCAGCACTGCACATCCATGCTGAAGCAATAGCGGGTCTCAGTATAGTACTTGAGTGTGTATACACAGACTTCAGGATAGCCTCCTGCTTTCTATCTGCAGGCTCCTTTAAGGCGGCCGTATCCTGAGACGGCAGTGCCACCTTTTTTGATAAGCGTGTGAGCGCTTTGTCCACCTTAGGGGATGTCTCCCAGCGTAACCTATCCGTTGGCGGGAAAGGGTACGCCATTAGTAACCGCTTAGAAATTACTTGTTTCTTATCTGGGGAACCCCACGCTTCTTCACACAATTCGTTTAACTCATCAGATGGGGGAAAAGTCACTGGCTGCTTTTTCTCCCCAAACATAATACCCTTTTTTGTGGTAACCGGGTTAATGTCAGAAATGTGCAACACATTTTTCATTGCCGTAATCATGCATCGGATGGCCCTAGTGGATTGTATATTTGTCTCATCCTCGTCGACACTGGAGTCAGACTCCGTGTCGACATCTGTGTCTGCCATCTGAGGTAGCGGGCGTTTTTGAGCCCCTGACGGCCTCTGAGATACCTGGGCAGGCGCGGGCTGAGATGCCGGCTGTCCCAAAGCTGCGTCATCGAACCTTTTATGTAAGGAGTTGACACTGTCGGTTAATACCTTCCACATATCCATCCACTCAGGTGTCGGCCCCGCAGGGGGCGACATCACACTTATCGGCACCTGCTCCGCCTCCACGTAAGCGTCCTCATCAAACATGTCGACACAGCCGTACCGACACACCACACACACACACACACACACACACACACACACACACACACACACACACACACACACACAGGGAATGCTCTGACTGAGGACAGGACCCCACAAAGTCCTTTGGGGAGACAGAGAGAGAGTATGCCAGCACACACCACAGCGCTATATAATCAGGGATTTACACTAACAAAAGCGATTTTCCCTATAGCTGCTTTTATATATAGTTTTGCGCCTAAATTTAGTGCCCCCCCCCCCCCTCTCTTTTTTACCCTTGATGTCTGGAAACTGCAGGGGAGAGCCTGGGGAGCTGTCTTCCAGCGGAGCTGTGAAGAGAAAATGGCGCCGGTGTGCTGAGGAAGATAGCCCCGCCCCCTTCTCGGCGGACTTCTCCCGCTTTTTTATCTGTATAATGGCGGGGGATTATGCACATATACAGCTTAAAAGCTGTATTATGTGTCAATTTGCCATGTAAGGTACTCTAATTGCTGCCCAGGGCGCCCCCCCCCCCCCAGCGCCCTGCACCCATCAGTGACCGGAGTGTGTGGTGTGCATAGGGAGCAATGGCGCACAGCTGCAGTGCTGTGCGCTACCTTAATGAAGACCGAAGTCTTCAGCCGCCGATTTCCTCCGGTTTCTTCCGTCTTCTGGCTCTGCAAGGGGGACGGCGGCGCGGCTCCGGGAACGGACGATCGAGGTCGGGCCCTGTGTTCGATCCCTCTGGAGCTAATGGTGTCCAGTAGCCTAGACGCACAAGCTAGCTGCAAGCAGGTAGGTTCGCTTCTCTCCCCTAAGTCCCTCGTAGCAGTGAGTCTGTTGCCAGCAGATCTCACTGAAAATAAAAAACCTAAGAAATACTTTTCTTTCTAGGAAGCTCAGGAGAGCCCCTAGAGTGCATCCAGCTCTGGCCGGGCACAGATTCTAACTGAGGTCTGGAGGAGGGGCATAGAGGGAGGAGCCAGTGCACACCAGAGGTAGTACCTAATCTTTTCTTTAGAGTGCCCAGTCTCCTGCGGAGCCCGTAAATTCCCCATGGTCCTTACGGAGTACCCAGCATCCACTAGGACGTCAGAGAAAATGCCACGATTGGAGCATATTTGCATAGGGGTGGGGCTAAAATGATGCGAGTAGCATAGAATTGCATCATTAGGCCTTTCTCTCTCTCCGCAGGGACAGCGGATTCACTGCAATCATCTCCCCATTCTGCCCACTTCACTAGGGGGTGCAGGGGACTGCCCCCCAAAATATCAGTTGTTTCCCGCAGGAACCGGGTGAGTAGGCATATAAAGATTGCTCCTATCTATCGAGTTGTCATGTAAATGTTCTGACTGTAGAGAGGAAGCGTGCAGATAGCAGAGAACATTACTAATTCTCTAACTGCCAACATATTATTACTTCCGTTTTGTTGCCACTTAGCACCTGTGATTTTCCCTGGAATGGACAGATAGCAGCTATGTGAGGATGCGGCTGTCGGGACCCAGGCAGTCGGAACGGAGATGCTGGAATCCCGCCTGCTGTCAGAATGTCGACGCCGGAATCCCGACAAAGTCAGGAGACTGACATCAGAATCCCGTAAGGCAGTATCCCAACCATAAGTATAGTGGGCGGGTTAGGGCCAGAGGGGGTTTAGGCACCCCCGGGGGGAGGTTAAGGTCAGTCACTAAGGGGGTAGGTTAGGGTTAGGCAGTGGAAAGGGAGGGGTAGGGGACAGGTAGGAACAGTCTTACCACCTTTCTGTCGGGATTTACACTATCGGAATGCCGGCGGTGGTATTCTGACCGGCGGCATCCCGTCGGCTGGAATATCATACTGAATCCGCTATGTGATATCTGTGCTTACTAACAAGGCAATCATAGTAAACTCGTGCATCTATCTAACATAATGCGCTCCATTAACCAACTATACTATTTTCCGGTGACATATTTCATTCAGTATATGAGCACACTAATATACTGGCAGTAGTTAACAAGACTTGCCCGTCCAGTGAGGTCTAGTGATGTCCTCCTCCTCAGCCTCTGCTGTGTCGCCAGCAGCCTACCAATTACTGACAAATGCACATGTGCGATGAGCTTCTGTGCATTCCCATAGTGCTTCCGCCTGGTGGGGATTGAGCAATGGCAGGAAAGTAATTTGCTGGGTCCCCAGTGCCAGCAATGGGGACTGTACACCTGATGTCATCTACCAATGGCGTAAGAGATTCTTCAGAGACAGCGGAAAGCTAAGCTTTCTGCTGTTTGCTCAACACTGAATGAAACCCGTAAGCAGCTGAAATAAGTGCTCATGGCGTGATGACTCGTTCTTAGATGGAGCCCACAATCGGGTGTGTACAATTTGTAAAAATGAAACCGTAAACTGGCATTCATGGTTCTCAATAGTTAAACGGTGATGCCAAATTCTATGTTTTTATGTTTTATATTCTATGTTATAAATTCTGATGTTCACTGTTATAATACATTCCTCTATTTATGACTCGTCCCATGGAATAAGGTGAGATCTTATTCTGTATGTGGTCCATACACGGTTGCCGGGGACTATTTGTGGAAGGGAATATTTTAGCCAGAGTCTATCATATTCTTCAAGCAGCGCTGAGTGTCAGGCATTGACACTCTATGTACTCTGTATTTCAGCTCATACAAATGAGAATCTTATGATAAGCTTTTAATTGCATCAATAAAATGGCAGGTGAAAAGTTGAAAAATGTGAGGAATTTCTTAATTAGCTATGGTACATCACTGCTGATTAGGATAAATGAAGCAGAACATGAAATCTTATGATCTTAGGATTGAGACCCGATCGCTGCCATGCATTTTCGCACAGTGGGCGATCGGGTCTGAACTGCGAATGCGTATGCACTGCAATGCGCAGGTGCGACGGTCTGCAGCGATGGGGTGCGACGGGATGGTGAGAAAAATCCCATTGCATCAGCGAACGCAAGGAGATTGACAGGAAGAGGGAGGCAACTGTGGGTGGCAACTGACCGTTTTTGAGGAGTGTCTGGAAAAACGCAGGAGGGACCAGGCGTTTGGAGGGAGGATTCCTGATGTCAGCTCCGGCCCCGATCATCGCAGCGGCTGAGTAAGTCCTGGGCTGTGCACAGACTGCACAAACTTCTGTTTGTGCAGCTCTCCTGCACATGTGATCGCACACCTGCACAGCGATTTCCCCCTCCCCCTGTAGGCGGCGACTACCTGATCGCAGGGATGCAAAAAACACACCCTAGTGATCAGGTCTGAATTGCCCCCTTAGACAAGGCGCAACGTGCATTTAAATCAATCTTTTCTCTGTCTATATTTCTCTGTGTTTCGGTATATCTGAGCTGTTTGCATTGGGATAAATAATGATATTACTGAAAAAAAAATAATCTAAAATTGCTGTCTTTTACTTACCCTCCAACATGACCCTTCCATCAGGTACAAACTGGTCTGTTTCCTGGGTGTTCCTCTTGGTTTATGATTGAAGCCACCTGTGCTGAATTGATGAGAAACGTGTTCCAACACAGGTGATGGCAATCGTAAATTAAGAGGGAAGTCCAGGCACAAAGTATTTGTCACTGATGGGTGGGGTCATGTTGGAGGTTATGCTGTTGTTGATGGTGTTGTTGTTGTTGTTGTTGTTGTTGTTATTATCTACATTTTAATGGTACTTTCATTAGAGTGGGATTTCCATTAATATAAATAAATACAATCAAGTTAATATTAGAGACGAGCGGGTTCGGTTCTCAGAGAACCAAACCGTACCGAACTTCAACATTTGAGTCCTGTTCCAAGCCCGGCTCGGGTTTTCCCGCCTGACTCGGAAACCCGAACGAGGCAAAACTTCATCATCCCGCTGTCGGATTCTCGCTGGATTTGGATTCCATATAAGGAACCGCGCGTCGCGGCCATTTTCACTCCAGTCTCGGAGAGTGTAGTGAGAGGACGAGTCTCCGTCCTCAGTGTCTGTGTGGGGGCGGGAAAGTGGGGTGGCGAGTCTAGTGCTGTGTTGTGCTGCTCAGTCCAGTCCAGTGTAGTCAGTGTCTTATGCTGCATCAGTCCAGCCAGTCACAGTGTTGGTGTCCTCTGCTGCTATATGTCTCCAGTGCTGCTGGCTGCTGTATAAGTCCCTTGCACTTTTGCTGTGTTGTCTTGCATCAGACCAGGGGTAGGGTCTTGTGCAGCATCAGTCCAGTGACCAGTCACAGTGGTGGTGTCCTCTGCTGCCATATATCCAGTGTAGCTGTATAAGTCCCTTTCAGTGGTGCTGTGTTGTCCTGCATCAGACCAGGGGTAGTGTCTTGTGCAGCATCAGTCCAGGGACCAGTCACAGTGGTGGTATCCTCTGCTGCCGTATAATTCCTGTGTTACTGGCGTATAATTCCCGTGATATTGCTGTATAATTCTCGGAATACTGGCGTATAATTCCTGTGATACTGCCATATAATTCCCGTGATACTGGCATATAATTCCTGTGATACTGCCATATAATTCTCGGAATACTGGCGTATAATTCCCGTGATACTGGCATATAATTCCTGTGATATTGCCATATAATTCCCGTTATACTGTCGTATAGTTCCAGTTATCCTGCTGTATAATTCCATATAAGTCCATATAATTCCGTATAAATCCAGTTCAGTGGTGCTGCCATATAAGTTCAGTGGCGCTGTCCTGTGCTGTATATTATTTACTCCAAATAAAGGAGTTATTAATATTTAATCCAAATCATTTTTAATGTTTGCCCTGTGAGGTGTAGGGGTACACTCTCTTGTGCCGCATATTGGGGTTCATTCCGAACTGATCGCTCGCTATCAGTTTTTAGCAGTCGTGCAAACGCTTAGCCGCCTCCCTCTGGGAGTGTATTTTATCTTAACAGAAGTGCGAACGAAAGGATCGCAGAGTGGCTACAAAAATAAATTGTGCCGTTTAAGAGTAGCTTCAGAGCTACTCAGCGCTTGCGATCTCTTCAGACCATTCAGTTCCGGATTTGACGTCACAAACACGCCCTACGTTCGGCCAGCAACGCCTGCGTTTTTCCTGGCATGCCTGCGTTTTTACACTCCCTGAAAATGGTCAGTTTACACCCAGAAACGCCCCTTTCCTGTCAATCACTCTGCGGCTACCATTGCGACTGAAAAGCGTCCCTAGACCTTGTGTAAAAATACATTGCCCGTTGTGAAAGTACGTCTTGCGTGCGCATTGCGCTGCATATGCATGCACAGAAGTGCCACTTTTTTACTTAATCGCTGTGCTGCGAACATTTTTCACTAGCAATCAACTCGGAATGACCCCCATTGTGTTATATAACTCCAGAAAAATAATGGAGAACAAAAATTTGGAGGATGAAATAGGGAAAGATCAAGAACCACTTCCTCCTAGTGCTGAAGCTGCTGCCACTAGCTATGACATAGACGATGAAATGCCATCAACGTCTGCCAAGGCCGATGCCCATTGTGATAGTAGAGGGCATGCAAAATCCAAAAAGCCAAAGTTCAGTAAAAAGACCCCAAAAAATAAATTTAAATGGTTTGAGGAGAAACGTAAACTTGGCAATATGCCATATACGACAGTGGCAAAAATGGCTGAGGCCTTGGCCTATGTTCATGACTAGTGGTTTGTTTATTTATTTATTTATTTATTTATTAACAGTTTCTTATATAGCGCAGCAAATTCCGTTGCGCTTTACAATTTGAAATAACAATAACAAACTGGGTGATAACAGTCATAGAGGTAGGAAGGCCCTGCTCGCAAGCTTACAATCTATAGGGAAATCGCACCTTTCCTTGTGTACATATGCCTATCTATTGCATAGAATGAGAAGACATGTGAGGATGTGTGTGGACTGTACAGAGTGGATGCAATTTGATAGGAAGGTTTATGAAAGTTATGTGCGCGGTTCTGGAATTTGATACGCTTGCCTAAAGAGGTGAGTTTTCAGAGAACGCTTGAAGGTTTGGAGACTAGAGGAGAGTCTTATTGTGCGTGGTAGGGCATTTCACAGAGTGGGTGCAGCCCGATGAAAGTCCTGCAGTCATGAGTGGGAGCGAGTAATGAGTGTGGATGGGAGACGCAGGTCTTGTGAAGAGCGAAGAGGTCGGGTTGGGAGATATTTTGTGATAAGTGAAGTGATGTACATTGGTGTAGTTTGGTTAATGGCCTTGTGTGTGAGTAAAAGTATTTTATACTGAATGCGGTAGAGTACAGGTAACCAATGGAGGGACTGACAGAGTGGATCTGCAGACGATGAACGTCTAGCGAGGAAGATAAGCCTCGCCGCTGCATTCAGAATGGATTGTAGTGGTGAGAGTCTCGTTTTGGGAAGACCAGTTAGGAGACTATTGCAATAATCAATGCGGGAGATAATGAGAGTGTGGATTAGAGTTTTAGCAGTGTCTTGTGTAAGGTATGGTCATATTTTGGATATGTTTTTTAGATGCATGTAACATGATCTTGAGACAGATTGAATGTGGGGAACAAAGGACAGATCAGAGTCAAGGATGACACCTAGGCAGCGAGCTTGTGGGGTAGGGTAGATAGTCGAGTTTTCAACAGTGATAGAGATATCAGGTTGGTACCTACTATTGGTTGGTGGAAATATAATTAACTCTGTCTTTGAAATATTCAGTTTGAGGTGGCGAGGTTCAGCTTCACATGACGATGGAAGTCTTCATATCTGAGGCCTTGACACTTATGTTGGTGTTAGACATGCGTCCGGTATCCGCCATTAGTGCAGTGGGATTTAGACAATTGATGGAGGTATTGTGTCCTTGGTACCAAATCCCATCTAGATTCCACTTCACTAGGCAGGCGATAGCGAAATTTTGCTATTATTAATTACAGTGATTTTGCTATTTAATTCCAGTGATTTGGATGTATAATTATTAATTACAGTGATTTTGCCAATTAATTCCAGTGATTTGAACGTATAATTACAGTGATTTTGCCAATTAATTCCAGTGATTTGGACGTGTAATTCCTGTGAATTTGCAATTAATTCCAGTGATTTGGACGTATAATTACAGTGATTTTGCCAATTAATTACAGTGATTTGGACGTATAAGTCCAGTTATTTTGCCAATTAGTTCCAGTGATTTGGACGTATAATTATTAATTACAATTATTAATTACAGTGATCTTGACAATTAATTCCAGTGATTTGGACATATAATTCCAGTGATTTTGCCAATTAATTCCAGTGATTTGGACGTATAATTCCAGTGATTTGTACGTATAATTCCAGTTGGAATTGTTTGTGTTGCTTGGCTTAGTCATACAGCTACCTTATTGCACCTGTTCAACATCTTTGCATGAGGTGTTGTTTGGGGCCTAGTTTTTGAAAAGTGTCTGACACTGCCGTATGAGTCCAGGGGTACTGCTGTATTAGTCCTGGGGTACTGCCGTATAAGTCCACCAATTGCAGAATTTTTTTTAAATGACTGGAGCGTGCTGGAGATGCTGTCAGTGGACCGAACAATTGCTGCCCACTCTCGACATTCAGCCACTGCATCACACTATTAGATGGGCCAGGTGGTTGTGTCGCTTAGCTTAGTCATACAGCAACCTCAGTGCACCTTTTTTTCTTCTTTGCATAATGTGCTGTTAGCGGCCTTTTTTTTTAATATCTGTCCTCCTGTCTGCCACTGCAGTGCCACGCCTAGATAGGCCAATTGTTTGTGTCGCTTGGCTTAGTCATACGACTACCTCATTGCAATTCTTTTTTTCTTTGCATGATGTGCTGTTTGGGGCCTTTTTTTTTTATATCTGCCCTCCTGCCTGACACTGCAGTGCCACTCCTAGATGGGCCAGGTGTTTGTGTTGTCCAATTGTGTTGCTTAGCTTAGTCATCCAGCAACCTTGGTGCAACCTTTTGGCCTAAAAACAATATTGTGAGGTGTGAGGTGTTCAGAATAGACTGGAAATGATTGTTATTGAGGTTAATAATACTGTAGAAGCAAAATTACCCCCAAATTCTGTGATTTTAGCTGTTTTTTTTGTTTTTTTTTAAATCATCCAGATCCAGATCCAAAACCAAAACCAAAACATGAAAGGGTAGTTTTGGCAAAACCAAGCCAAAACCAAAACACGAAAGTGGAATTAGAACCATAACACAAAACACGAAAAGTGCCAGCTGCACATCTCTAGTAAATATTTGAAATCATGTTAAAACTTTCATTATATATATATATATATATATATATATATACTGTGGGATAGCCCGGCACTCACTGGATACGATGTGTAATGGGCCTGGGTGCCCTCCGTGACAATGTTGATATGTAGAAAGAAATCGGCGGCACTCCAGGATTTAGTCAAACAAAACTTGTGTATTAAAGCATCACAAGATACAATACAAAACCGACTTTTCGGGGCCCAAAGCCCCTTCTTCAAGGTGTATGTGATGTGTGTTTAGAGCTTACCTTATAAGTCGTGAATTACCCGCCAACCGAACGTGAGAACGGACGCCTCCGGCCACTCTGTCCCCGCCGCGCTCCCTGGACTTCCGGGGTCCGCTGCGGATGACGTCACGCGTCCATGCGTCGGGTTGCTATGGTAGCAGCCGGCGCATAGGATCGCGCTGGCCGGGGCTGTCAAGACACAAATAAGTGAAGGAAAATTTAAAAAGTGGAGCACCCATGCATGACATGCCTGTATAACAGTACAGTTTAGGGAAAGTTCCCTGGAGCGTAGACGTAGAGATGGAAATATACAATAGGGTTATGGTGTATGCGGAATATATATATATAGATAGATAAGAAAACCCCCTAATATCAGGTATCGTGGTGGTCCAACGGGAGAAGGGGGGAAGGTACTGATGGCCGCGAGACCGGGTGGTGCTCCCACTCCCCAGATGTCAGTTAGAAGGGACCCTATTATAACATCACCTTGTATATAGGGTGTCTTTTAATCTAAACTGTGACTCCCATAACTGTGACAAGTGGAATAAACATTTACGTATGGTCCCACTGCATTGGATTGTGGTGGAAAGTAATTCAAGGTCCATCATGGTACATCCATAGTGTGTTTAGTGCCACTTTAGTGCAGGGAATTCCATGCGATGTTCTCATTTAAGCCCATGGGGCTTATGGTGTTAAGTTTGAAAATCCATCTTGCTTCTAACATGAGGAGTTTGCCCCCTCTGTCTCCTCCTCGGATGGTATCTGGTACTTGATCTATAAGGATATGCTTGAGTGAGTTCAGTGGGTGTCTCTTCTCAGCAAAGTGCCTGGCTATGGGCTGGTCGATCTTCTTCCCCAACAGTGCTTGGCTAATGGCAGATCTATGTAGAGCCATGCGTTCTCTTGCAGTCCTGATGGTCTTCCCCACATAGCCTTTGCCACATGGGCATATTATAAGATAGACTATGTATTTGGAAGTGCAAGTTAAGATTTGCCTGATTTGTCCCACTTTCTCAGACAGGGGAAATTTGAAGGAGGATCCTGTCAGCTTATGTGTAAACGTGGTACACCCTAGGCACCTGTAGCATCCAGGTTTCTTAGTTAGAAAGTTGGAAGGGGAGACATCACTGAATCCTGTTATATCTGCGTGGACTATACTGTCCTTGATATTTTTTCCCCTCAGAAAGCAAGCCATGGGTCTCTTGGATCTGAAGCATTTTAGATTTCCATCTGTTCGCACTATGGGCCAGAGGGCTCTCACTGCTCTCTGGACCACTGGGCTGGAGGTAGTATATGTGGTTTTCCATGGAATTACTTGTTGGGTTGGTTCAACAGGCTCGGCGGATGGTATATGCTTGATGTCCATTGATAAAATTTCCTCCTTCTGTTGTTTTAATAGGGACCTGTCATATCCTCTTTGGACAAATCTATGGATTAAGGAGTCGAGTTGGGTTGCCAACGTCGTTCTGTCGCTGTTAATCCTAGCTAATCTCAACATTTGTGATTTAGGTAGACCATTGATTAAAGGTCTCGGGTGGTGACTGTTGGCCCTCAAGAGATTGTTCTTGTCTGTTGGTTTTGTGTAAACTGATGTAGACACGACTTGATTGGAACACGTAACATGGACATCCAAATAATCATCTACCATCCGCCGAGCCTGTTGAACCAACCCAACAAGTAATTCCATGGAAAACCACATATACTACCTCCAGCCCAGTGGTCCAGAGAGCAGTGAGAGCCCTCTGGCCCATAGTGCGAACAGATGGAAATCTAAAATGCTTCAGATCCAAGAGACCCATGGCTTGCTTTCTGAGGGGAAAAAATATCAAGGACAGTATAGTCCACGCAGATATAACAGGATTCAGTGACGTCTCCCCTTCCAACTTTCTAACTAAGAAACCTGGATGCTACAGGTGCCTAGGGTGTACCACGTGTACACATATGCTGACAGGATCCTCCTTCAAATTTCCCCTGTCTGAGAAAGTAGGACAAATCAGGCAAATCTTAACTTGCACTTCCAAATACATAGTCTATCTTATAATATGCCCATGTGGCAAAGGCTATGTGGGGAAGACCATCAGGACTGCAAGAGAACGCATGGCTCTACATAGATCTGCCATTAGTCAAGCACTGTTGGGGAAGAAGATCGACCAGCCCATAGCCAGGCACTTTGCTGAGAACCCACTGAACTCACTCAAGCATATCCTTATAGATCAAGTACCAGATACCATCCGAGGAGGAGACAGAGGGGGCAAACTCCTCATGTTAGAAGCAAGATGGATTTTCAAACTTAACACCATAAGCCCCATGGGCTTAAATGAGAACATCGCATGGAATTCCCTGCACTAAAGTGGCACTAAACACACTATGGATGTACCATGATGGACCTTGAATTACTTTCCACCATAATCCAATGCAGTGGGACCATACGTAAATGTTTATTCCACTAGTCACAGTTATGGGAGTCACATTTTAGATTAAAAGACACCCTATATACAAGGTGATGTTATAATAGGGTCCCTTCTAACTGACATCTGGGGAGTGGGAGCACCACCCGGTCTCGCGGCCATCAGCACCTTCCCCCCTTCTCCCGTTGGACCACCACGATACCTGATATTAGGGGGTTTTCTTATCTATCTATATATATATATTCCGCATACACCATAACCCTATTGTATATTTCCATCTCTACGTCTACGCTCCAGGGAACTTTCCCTAAACTGTACTGTTATACAGGCATGTCATGCATGGGTGCTCCACTTTTTAAATTTTCCTTCACTTATTTGTGTCTTGACAGCCCCGGCCAGCGCGATCCTATGCGCCGGCTGCTACCATAGCAACCCGACGCATGGACGCGTGACGTCATCCGCAGCGGACCCCGGAAGTCCAGGGAGCGCGGCGGGGACAGAGTGGCCGGAGGCGTCCGTTCTCACGTTCGGTTGGCGGGTAATTCACGACTTATAAGGTAAGCTCTAAACACACATCACATACACCTTGAAGAAGGGGCTTTGGGCCCCGAAACGTCGGTTTTGTATTGTATCTTGTGATGCTTTAATACACAAGTTTTGTTTGACTAAATCCTGGAGTGCCGCCGATTTCTTTCTACATATATATATATATATATATACCTATACTCACAATCCCAGCGCATCCCCATTGCATACAAATTCCTCATTGCAAAATGATAAACAAGTAAAAAGTATTTTTTGAGAAAATATGATTTATTATCTCGGTCAGTGTCTCTCAAACTCAGTCCACGTAGAACCCTAAGGGTGTGTACACACGGTGAGATCCTTGCTATGTTCAATTTTTACTTGCGATTTCCCTTGAACTCCCCGGAGCCCAGATAGGACAGATTTTGACTAACTTTTCTTGAGATATGGACTATGTGTGCTTACGATTTTGGCTTATGTGAGATTTTGGCTTATGTGAGATGTCATTGACATGTGAGATGAACTAGATAGTACACCGATCTAGCAAGGATTGACTTGCCTGCACAGTCTATCTTTTCTTGCGATGCCGACCTGGCGGGGCCGCGCATCGGGATCGCAAGGTGACTTTCACCTTGCGATTTGCACTAACTTTTCTTGCGATTTTGACTATATAGTCAAAATCTCAAGAAAAAATCTCACCGTGTGTACACACCTTAAGATTTTGTTTTTTTTCTTCAAAGTATCCTCAGGAATAATTAGTACAACCTGTAGGTAATCAACTAAGACACCTGTGCTCTAGCTAGGTGATCTGGAAAACATGCACTGCTAGGGTTCTATAAGAACAGAGTTTGAGAACCACTGATCTGAACAAGAACACAGTTGTGTCTCCTTACTTTTCTTACTGGTCTGAGATCACTCAGCGGCTGCATTTCATGCTTAGGTGCCTATATATCAAAAGAAATTTGTGATTTTCGGTAGAGATGGGCAGTACCGTTTTGCTGAGAACCAAACACACCTGAACTGTGGAGTTTCAAGTCCAATCTAGTCAGGTTTGGGTCACTTTTGGGATCTAAGCTGAACAGAGTCCCTCTTCTGGGGATGACAACCTGTCCAAAGGGACGATGCACAGGTCTGCTCAATGATATACGAGGATTATTTGAGAACCAACCTATAAATATAATTTAGTCTTGTTAAAGAGCAAAAAGATTGTGTATGGTTGGAGGTGCGCCACTAAGTTATATATAATATGTAGAGGGGATTGGTGAAAACCATTAGTGGGTTATACACCTGTAAAGACTTAGTGTGTGGCGCACTCTTTTATTGAATGTTCTGATGAAAGAATTAAAACTTAACTTTTATTATTATATTAATTAGAAATTAGAGGTAAAACAGCAGGTCTGTTACCCTGAAAAACGTAAAAATAAGAAAAAATCTATATATGATGATAGAAAAATGACATATAATGATATGCTATGACCCTCTTGTAATGTCAAAATTCAATACACTTCTTGACCATAATTGGTCCTCATTATATATATATATATATATATATATATATATATATATGAAGTGAGGGCGAGAGCCATATAGATACAGCTAAATATAAGATGAACAAATAAATACATAAATGTAGGTAGTGGCAATATTCTGTATTATGTGACGTCTGGAGATGTTGTTGTAATGAATTTTTTACTCCAGAAGCAGAATTTTGCCTGCGGCTCCCTGAGCGGTGATCCTTTTAATCATAGTATAAATTATTGGTCACATAAGAGTAATGAGATAAGCCAGCTGAATATCACTATGCAATTGTTGATGTTTGCCCTTCAATAAGAACACAGGTAACAATAAAATTGATGCAAGAGTTCAAACTCCAGTGAAATGGTTACTGTTTAACAAAGACAGTGCCAGTAGATTGATTAAAGTTAGAAAGCACTACGCAATAACAATTGTTGCCATTCAGTAGGAACCTCTACACAATAATGTTGCCACTGTATAAACATAAACATTGACAATGATCACATTGGAGAATTGAACTGTTACTGCTTATTAAAGCTGTGACGATAAATTGTTCTTTTGTCATCACTATTTAGTACAAAATGAGAATGATAATTGTACTAATCAAAACATGCATCTCGCTTATTAAATGTTTTACCAAAAACAGTGACAGAAATTACATCAACCATTCCGGAAAAAATCACAGCGGATGCCCGTTTAGTCAAATATCCACAAGAGAGTGCTGTATATTGCACGTGTCCCTAATTGGCCTATGGCCACCTATGGTAAAAGATATCAAATTTCCTCAGGGCCCGTTAGTTTCCCAGTAGTTTTAGTATATAGTTTTGATCCCCTCAGGACCTTCTAGTATCCCAGTAACACTAGTATAAAGTTATTGCGTCTATCAACACAGTGATTGGAAGACACTTTTTTCATTATATATGTTCAAAATAAACAAGAATGTTTAAACTCTTGCACCCTTAGTGTGCATTTTTTCAAATAACAGAATAGATCATGTGAATCTGTGGGTGTGGTTCATCAAATCGACAGTGTCTAGGTCGACAATGTTTAGGTCGACCACTATAGGTCGGCAGTCACTAGGTCGACATGGATGGAAGGTCGACAGGGTTTCTAGGTCGACATGTGCTAGGTCGACAGGTCTAAAGGTCGACATGAGGATATATATTTTTTTGGTGTCGTTTTCTTCGTAGAGTGACCGGGATCCCAAATTAGTGCACCGCGTCCCCTCGCATGGCTCGCTTCGCTCGCCATGCTTCGGGCATGGTGCCTTCGCTCCGCTACCGCTTCGCTCGGCACACTTTACCGTTCCAATCATAGTCCACGTGGATCGTTAAGTATGAATAAATAATAAAATAAAAAAAAATTTAAAAACTCATGTCGACCTTTAAACCTGTTGACCTAGCACATGTCGACCTAGAAACCCTGTCGACCTTCCATCCATGTCGACCTAGTGACTGTCGACCTATAGTGGTCAACCTAAACATTGTCGACCTAGACACTGTCGATCTTCAGACCGGATCCCGAATCTGTATCCCAGCAGGGATTGATCAATAATACACTTGTCACATCAACTTCTGTACAATATTGTATGCTGGTATGTCCATTAAACCTGATGCTTGCAAGCAATTGTACAGTGTCAAAAAGAAATATACCAGAGAGAAAATGCAGAGGTGTCTTGATGCGTGTGGCGGACCCCCTTCTACTTTTGCCTCATGTGCCTGGGCAGTGAATGAGGTCAATGAGAGCGGGGAAAGATGCCAGCACAGTGACAGAAAGATAGGTGCAGAGCGAGCGGCTTCTGCTGTCCCGCAGTCACATGCCTCCACCCCTGGTATGAAAACACATTGCAGGGGGGCAGGTAAGCTATGAGGGATGAGAGAGCCGCTCTGAATACCTGTGTGGAGACGGGTATATAGTGATGGATTGCTGCAGTGGAAAAACCACGTCTGGAGCAGGGAGCCGCAATGAAGATAGACGCCGGATCGGGTTAGTGTCCTGCCCATCCGGGGTAGGTGTACGTCTAGATGGAGGATGACGTACGTTTCGCCGTGGCTTGATCACATCCATCCATCATGAACAGAGTCCTGCTCAGGTCAGCTTGCTAAGTTCTGATCTTGGATCTAAAAACCGAATCTCGCGTGTTTTTGATGGCATTTAAGTCCCTCCGTGGTGATTTCAGCTACCATTTCACACTGAAAATGACTAGAAATTAATATTGTTGATGTTAATAATTCCTTTATTCCCTAAAGCTATCCAAATTACATTACTTTAATTGTTTTATCAATTAAAAAACAAAATCCAGATCCAAAACTGGAACCAAAACAGTTGAGAGGTGTTTTGCCAAATCCAAAACATGATGATTTAGAGTCAAGGGTTCAATATGAATTGTCGGCGACCGGGATGCCAACCGTCAGTATACCAACAGCGGCATCCTGGCCACCAGTATGCTGGCATCAGGGCGAGCACTAGAAAGTTCTTGCAGGCTTGCTGCGGTCGCCACGCTGCGGGCATGGTGGCTCACTGCGCTCACCACAGATTATATTATCTCTCTCTGGGTGTCATGGACACCCACAGAGGGAGAACAGCCTGTGTTGCTGATATTCCGGTGGCGGCATTTCCCCTCCTGTCAGGATTCTGGCATCGGCATTGTGACCACCGAGATCCCGCCTAGTGGTATTTTAACCGCTTCCCAGAGCCAAAACCAAAACATGGAGGTCTTTGCACAGCTCTAGTTTTAATGTTATATCTGCAGATTTAGTGTATCTTCTGTATGTATCTGGGGTAGGGGGCTGCAGATATCAGAGAATTGCTGCGGTCTTTCATTTTCAATCATAAAAACAATCCCCATAGTCTATTTGAGAGATTTATCCCCCGTAATGCTTGGCCCCAGTCGCAAATGCCTTGTTTAGAAGACAATTAGCCATTATAGCCTCTAGGTTATATACTGCGTTATAAAATGGAAAGGTAGTTTAAAAACATGCACAGATTAATTCACGGGTGCAGCTAAAAATTATATCTCAAAGTGTACATCGCTTTACACTTAAAACACACAGATTGAGGGAAAAGGAGAGATACAAACTTAAAGCGCTCCCATAAAAACCCAAGTTTACAAACAAACACCCAGTGGGTAATTAAAATCAATAGATCACATACACTGGTGTTTCTGGAGGTAGACAGGAATCCAACGTTGATTATAGGCAAGTAGGTCAAAATCTCATAAAAAATGTAAAAGTCCCAATATGCTGACAGCGGCTTGCGTTCCAGCTCTCCACGAAGTCCGATCCCGGAAGTTGCAGCGGCAATGCGTTCCACCTCGTAGGAAGTCCTCAAATAATAAACTGTTATGCATTCCAATCAGCCGGGAAAGCTGAAATCAGCTCAAGAATATTTAAAGGGTCCTCCACAAATGTCCAACCAATAATTAAGTACACAAACAAGCTTTATGTAAATAAAAACAGCACTTTTTGAACAAAGATGTTGTGGAAAGTCAATTTATGACTAAGAAGTGCATTTTCCAATCTGTCCTCAACACATCAGAAATGGCCAACCAAACGTTTCTGTTGTCTGTGCATGCTAAGAAATTACATTTATGTACAGGAGAGAAATATGAGCAGATCATGAAACGTTTGGTTGGCCATTTCTGATGTGTTGAGGGCAGATTGGAAAATGCACTTCTTGGTCATAAATTGACTTTCCACAACATCTTTGTTCAAAAAGTGCTGCTTTTATTTACATAAAGCTTGTTTGTGTACTTAATTATTGGTTGGACATTTGTGGAGGACCCTTTAAATATTCTTGAGCTGATTTCGGCTTTCCCGGCTGATTGGAACGCACAACAGCTTATTATTTGAGGACTTCCTACGAGGTGGAACGCATTGCCGCTGCAACTTCCGGGAGCGGACTTCGTGGAGAGCTGGAACGCAAGCTGCTGTCAGCATATTGAGACTTTTACATTTTTTATGAGATTTAGACCTACTTGCCTATAATCAACGTTGGATTCCTGTCTACCTCCAGAAACACCAGTGTATGTGATCTATTGATTTTAATTACCCACTGGGTGTTTGTTTGTAAACTTGGGTTTTTATGGGAGCGCTTTAAGTTTGTATCTCTCCTTTTCCCTCAATCTATATACTGCGTTAGCTAGCGGGAAAGGGTTCTGTAGAATCCCTCCCCAGCAATGGGCATTCGCACATGCGTAGTCTTGGAGTTTTCTAGAACTCTGGGCAGAATTTCATTTTAGGATTACCTCTATACTGACGCTCAAGTTTTCATGGAGTGCTGTATTAAGAAAATGAGTTTGAATGGAGATCCTCAAAAACATTTCTTAATTAGCCTTCCAGCATTTAGGTAAGTATTCTTTGCCAAGTAACTTTTATTCTAAAGCTAGGTACACACTATGAAATTATTGGGCCAATTTGCCTATAATTAGTTGATTGGCCTGTTTGGTGTAGTGTGAAAGCATGACCAAATACCAATAAAACGGTTCAACAAGGTTCGGAAACGCTTTGTTTCCATTATTGAATTGGTCAGATTTTCCAGAATATAGCGGCCTAAAGGTATCATGCAGTGTGTGGGCTTTCTCGATAATCTGCCCATATTCCTTATGAGTTAATATGTTTACCTAATCCTCCTTGCGGATGGACATATGCAAATTGAATGAAGTGTGGAAGGGAAATGGGAACTGGAAAAAAAACCAACCCACTTAACGAGCAGGATTGCCAACATTCTGTCTGCCTCCGGGAGAGGGCAGCCGGCTCGGCACAAAAAGGGGCTGTGTGGGTGGGTGGGATACAGGGTGGGAGCGTGACTAAACATAGGAGGCAACATGGGGCTTGGTGGCCACCCCTCTCTCTATAAAATTACGCAATTCAGTGCCAAATGCATCATCAGCTGTCCAGACCACACTTCACTCTGTAAGTGGACAGCTTGGTGGCATGTCCTAGCCGAATCTGGGATACTTGTCCACTCTTATGGGTGGCTGGGAGCAATACCCGGTTTTCAATGGGCCTCCCGGCTGTTTCCAGGAGAGTAGGCAAGTATGTTAGTGAGTAGCGCAGTTATCGGGGCCTTACACTGACCGAAAAATCCTGCTGTTTGTTGGCTTGACCAAAAAATTGCTTAGTCTGTAGCTATCACAAAAAAAAAAAAAAAAAAAAACACTAAAACTAACAAAAATATCTGGAAGTCTATCTTCTCCTCAGATATGGATTGTGATCTGTATTCTCCTCAGATTATGGTATCCCTCTTCCTCCTAAAATACTGCTGCTGGTTTGTATTCCACTCACATAATGGCCTTTCTCTCTCTCCTTAAATTATGCTCATTATCCCCATCTTACAGGATACCTTCTGAAATATATACAGTCCACAGTGCCTTGAATAATAACCAGGTCTCACTCTCCCACCACTAGGCCTGACCACCTATTGTATCTATTTAGAACCTGTGGATTTGTTTGACTTTGTCATCCATAAGTTTACACCAGCAATTGTTGCAGAGCCTACTGATTCAGTGGAAGACACCAACAACAATCCATCAGATGCAAGATTCTTCCTGCTACAGAACTGTACAGCAACAGCTCTGCTATCACTGGTAACTAATCCTTCTGCTAACTGGATTCGTTTGGATTCCTCACACATATTCAGCTTTACCTTTCTCCATTTAGCATGTGTGAGACCTACTCAGTTGATTTCTTGCCTTCAAAGACTGTTTTCCACTATTTGTGGTCCATGCATATTGGATTAGTCCGTGATTTTTACTATTACCTACCCATATTTTAAATTGAGCAATTGCTTTATTAGTTTATATGTATCAATAATGTTTGTGTATTTATTAAATTAGATTGTATTATTCTATAAAACCATATTCTATGTAGGTGTCATTAATTGTGCTGTTTTCCTCCCTAAACTGCAGCGTCTACTCCTCCTCTGGCAGCACCTTTTTGGGTTATTTACTTTTGTATAGAATTACATTCTGAACTCCTAGAATGATGACTTTTAGTATGCAGAATATTCTGGGGCTTTCATTGCCTTGCAGTAGACGCACAGCTCATTCAGCACCATGAAACTGCGGACAGCGCACTTTCTCAGAGGAGATAACAAAGAGTGAAGGCTACACAGGACCCAGTAGCTTTGGCTTTCTGATGTGGCCTCTCACCAGCCATGCCACAAAGCAGTTTTTATTCCTGCTAGCATGGTAGTTACATAAAAGGGGTGATCCTCCTTTTATACATTGGGTTATACTGCAGCACACGTGGTTTTTCACCTAAAAATGGCGGAGTGAGGCTAACGGCAGTAGCTAGGAGAAACATAATTGTTCCTGAACCAAACACTCCCAGGATTTTAAGGATTTTGTGTAAAATAATCTAGGTATTACGAGACAGGACCTTGGAATCCTGCCTCAATATATTAAAGGTAACTGATGGGTTGGGAGAAGGGCAGTGGCATTACTGTCTGAGCTGACATATACAGTAGGAGGAATTGCAAAAATAAAATGAAATTTCAGTATGACACCCATCCCACCCCATTTTTTTGTAGTTTATAAATATTCATGTTTTAGATCCGTAATGTACACAGTTTACAGAGTCTGCCCATCCAAGTCTCTCTTATCTGCCTCATCTGAATGTGTTGTCTACTTCTGCCTGTCTGCTGTCTCTCTCTCTCTCTCTCTCTCTCTCTCTGTGTGTTTATGCTGCCACCTAAGTGTATTTTTATTATTTATTTTATTTATTAGCAGTTTCTTATATAGCGCAGCATATTCCGTTGCACTTTACAATTAGAATTAGTGTATCTGTATACACTAAAACAGAGGCTGTCTTGCAAATGTTAGCCTGGAGGAGTACATACAATACGTGGCTCTGGATTTGTTGCCAGTGAATGGCAATGGAAAAATGTGTGTAACACTCCTTTCATACACACCTATAGTGTATGGTCCTCTCACTTTTTCTTCTATTCATTTATGACAGTGCCTCCATCTGAATCTAGACGAGAAACAGGTGTGATAAATGGGTGTTCTATCCACCAGAGATCGATTTAGGAAAAATCTGCTCCAATACCTCTTCCTTTAATACTCAACAAGTGCAAAACACACCACGTTTGCTGCCAAAACCACCACAGTATGGGGTATATTCATCATGAAAAAATTGTGAACTGAGAATTTTTAGTTTTCAATTCTAAGCACAATTTTTTCAGTATTCATTATTGCTGCCTAACAAATTTATCACTCCTGAAAAACTGCTCCTTTTGTGGAGACAGGTTTTTAGGAAAGTGATATTTTCCTCCCCATTGCCGGTCTTTCTCCCCCCTCCTCCCTGCGGCATGTTATTGCCTGGGGCAGCCCAGCAGCTCACTGTAGCGGCGGCCCCGGCCCCCTGCACTCTCCTTTCCCCACCAGCATGTTATTGCAGAGGCTGCTCAATGTAGTGCCGGCCCCCTGGCACCCCCCCCCCATCCCCATCCACTCACCATTATGTTATTGCCGGGATGGCCCGGCTGCTGTGAGAAAGGTTTACTGCAGCAGCAGTGGTGGCGCCCCCCCCTACCTCCCTCCCGCTAGCGGCATAGGGAGCGCAGCAGCCAAGCATACCTGGTCCGCGACTCTCCAGCTGCAGAAATCTCTCTGCAGCCACGGCCCCCCTCCTCCGACGGCACCTTTATTACCAGGGCTGCCCGGCTGCAGAGATCACGCTGTAAACGGTAGCTTGTGCAGAAACTCGGGGGCTGTTCCACATCTCAGGATGATGAATATCACAATTTCTACACCCCCTGGGGAGTGTAGAAATAATATGCCCCTATATGTGATGGATAAAATGGTAAATATGTCCAAGCTGCAACTATATAATCTTGAGTGTACAGGATAATTAACACATATATAAACATGCATTTAATGTAAACAATGGAGATACTTGGGCCAAACGAACCAATCCTTCTTGAAGGATTTTCAAAACTTGTCCTTGTGATGGTGTTGGAGAAGCTGTGAAAATCCATCAAGACGATTGATTAATTTGGCCTAAGTATCTGAATTGTTACATTGCATGTATTTTTTATATATGTGTTAATTATCCTGTATATGCAAGATTATATAGTTGCACCCTGGACCTGTTTACCACCATGGCCATGTTAATTTGTTCCTGCTTGGGCAGGCTGGGGGGGGGGGGGGAGGAGTAAAGCACCAGGGATCATTGTTTTCTAGCACTATTGAGAAACTTTAGGGCGTTTTGTAGGTTGCCATAGGACCAAGGTATAGGTTGAGAAGCCAGAAACAGGGGTCAGATGGGATCTCTCCGACTACTATCGACTTGATGATAGATATTACCCTTCCCAGAAGGTGTGGAGGAGACTGCATTCCCACCAAATATATAACAGGGGGCCAGGAGTCTGCTGCCAGAGTACAGTGCTAGCATCTGTCCGGTACACTAGGAAACACCTTAGCAAGGGTAAGGAGACATTTGTACCAATGTAACAAAACCTTAAATTGTGTCTCAATCACAGAGTAACTTACAAAACTGCTATATGTATTTAGAAAAATCTTGACCCAATCAACATCACCCAAATCAAGATGCAAATCCTGATGCCAATCTTTAGCATACTGTATTTTTGGTGGTCAGAGTACATTTTTAAAAAAAAAGTTTATACCCTCTCGAGAGAATGTACGGGGCACAAAAAGGCCAGACGCATGTCCTCAAAGGGAGTCAAAGGTCTGGGACAGACAGCGCAGAGTACTATTCCTTGTACAAAGTGCTTCAGTTGTAAGTAATGCCATATCTCAGAGGCAGGTAGCTCCCACTTGGCCTGTAACAGGGAAGAGGACACACCCACGTCGGTCACCAGCTGGCCAGCACACCACATCCTGTTTTACGTCCATGTAGAAAAGGCAAAGCTAGTGACACCCAGAGGGGAATATTTGGAGGACACCCACCGTAACCTCTGTAATCTATTCCACAGAGCTAAAGTGGGGCCAATAGTAGGATGAGAGGTAAAAGGAACCCTGGACCTCCAAGGGTACTTTCCTATATGTGTGGATAAGGATTCATTCTCTAAGGTCCCACACATAATTTTGCAGGCCTGAGCTCCCTAGGCAATCCATCCCTGTGCCAAATGGTCGAACTGTAGAGGGAGGACCGCAGTCTTGAGTCCTCCCACCATGCTTCTAATCGCCCTAGGCCAGTTGGCAACAGGGTTTGGTTCCCCAAAGGGGTAATGGGCCTGCAAAAGAACATGAGGGCCCCTCTCTTAGGTATACCCACCCCTGATGCACAGGACTGTAGGACTTATGACCCTGTTGGACTTTTGACTGTTGACCATATTGTGTCAAACCAATGACTGTCTCTTTTAACTGTCTATCTATCAACCGACTCCCAGAAATAGCAAACCTGCCATTTAATACATATACACCTAACTAGCCCTACATCTTAAAGATTTATCTCTGGTAATGATTATCCTTGTTAATGTACCTAGATTTCAACATTGACTAACTGCACATCAGAGTGAATTGTAGGCAGGGACGGACTGAGGCCAGAATTCGTCCGTAGCATTCTCATGCACACGTGCATGATGGAGGGGACGCATGGGCACAGCGCATCGGGGCGTGCCATGAGTTAGGGGGCGTGGATTCGCTGAACGCCCCCATTTTTGTTAAACTGCACAGTACGGGTGAGGGGCAGTGGCGCATGGAAATGGCGCATGGGGGCATGCTGTGTCCCACATTGCAAACAGGTACTTCTGGCAGTGGGGGCACAAGCAGAGACCTGGACACTCTGTGACCTGACCGGCCCACCGGCCCATCAGCCCTTCTCACATTTGCCAGAAGTGCCTGTCAGATGAGCAGTCCGGACCTGATTGTAGGTTAGGTACACAATGTACAATATTCAGGCATATCAGACGATTTTTCGACTGCTTTATCCAATAATCTAAGACTGTCTACGCAGAACCCAGGTCCAATTATCTTTTCAAAACCAACTGGATGGTTAGATCTTACTTGCTGCATGACATTTGTCGATAAAACGATGAGTCAGTACTGTGGGGTGGTCTTCAGTTTGCCGGCTGTTGGGATCCCGGCGCACAGTATACCAGCGACGGAATCCCGACACCTGGCATACCGACACCTTTTCTCCCTCTTGGAGGTCCACAACCCCCCGGAGGGAGAATAGATAGCGTGGCGTGCGTAACGCTCATTTGCGCTCGCCCGGCTGTCGGTATGCTGGCGTTCTGGATTCCGGCGCCGGTATGCTGGCTGCCGGGAGCCCAGCCGCCGGCATACCATACTACACCCAGTACTGTGCACATTTTATTGAATATATTTCCAACCTGCCCAACATTTCTTCCTGTAGTTCATTTAATAATGTCACTTTTGTAACAAGCTATAGGATAGATAATCATTTGGACTGAAAAGATAAATCATCAGCGTGTACATCTGAAATCAGATGTTCGCAAGATCATTTCTTCGCTCTGGAAATCCCCAAGTCAGTCCAATCATGAGTGAAATCGCTCATGTGTGTACCTAGCTTTACTCTGAATATAACATGCAATTTATATTTATATTTATTCTCTGGTGCTTGTTAATCGTCGTTGAGTAAAAGCATTTAACATACAGAAGTAAAGTTTAGTAAATGCCACGTCATGGCGTAGCAGCAAAGTGGCCCTGGAAATTGTCGCACATTGGCAAACATAACATTTTCACTTAGCGACAGCGTAAAGCCCTTTAGAACAGATAGGTGCTGAAGTCCCAGGGCTTGATTCAAAGATGGCCGCAATGATAATATCGAATAAGAATTTGTATCTTATGAGATGTGTTACAATGTTAACTTTTAATGAACACACATGCAGCATAATCACAGACTCTAATGAGTCAGGTGATCGAGGCTGGTTAGGAATAAAACTCCAGAAATGTGTAGAGAACAGCACTTCTTGACAAAGGGGAGATGACTCCCTGAAATGTGTTGAAACTGTTCAGTTGCCACCTTCCAGAATCTGGTAATATCGGAGATTTGAGCTTTCTTGAATGTTTCACATTGACCTGTCTGCAGGTGGTTTTTTGAGAACAGCATGTTTTCATCAGCCTCCGGTGTTCTGATGCTTGTGAAATTTTTTATGAGAGAACCTTTTTATGTTTTTGTATACTTTTTATACATTTAAAAATTCAGTTTTTCTGGATATCGGCCTACCGACCCTGTTTTGATATCTACTCAGTCTCACCTGAGTTTACATCAAGGGGAGAGAAAAGATACCTTTACAAGAATGTGGGGCAGAACACAATGTAAGTGTCATACCAAAGGGAGATCTGTTTGCATACAGTTAAAGTATTCGTTTATTAAAGATACCTTTATGTGCATGCGGGACAGAATTATTCTGTAAGTGTTTGTCTGAGAGAGGAAAAAGAAAACCTCTAAACTACATGGGATTCTATCTCTGCTGCATTTTTATAGCGTTGGGTTCTGGCTCTTGTCTTTGTTTTGTATATGTTTTAGAGTTTTTTTGGGTGTACTCTTTTACTAAAGAACCAGCAGCATTGAAAGCGCAAGGCTGCTTCCAATTTCTGTTGATTCGCAATTATAATGTTGTATGCTATGGCATGATTTTTTGCCACTGCGCATGCATGCATATATATATTTAGGTCGCACTCTCATATACAATATCCATCCAATGGGGTGTCACCAGAGATACTCTAGAAGGGTATCCAAATTTAGAACTGAAGAATAGAGCACTCACCAGGATTTTTCATATAAATTAGCAAAAAAAGATTTTTTGTTCAGACAGGATATACTCCGCTTAGTTTCAGCATAGGTTATTTCATCTCAAACGTTTTCGGTCATAAAATGACTGTCATCAGGGGACACACTGCCGCACATCAGCTGTCACATCCATTTCCCAGGGCACCAGCAGCAATACTTCCATGCCTCCCCAGCTCCTTGTCTACCCCTAAAAGAAAAATGGCACCAAATGGGCACTAGCCGCGTCACTATGACATCACAGCAAACAATACCTGCACGTATATTCATATACAATCAGTGGCGTAAGTTCATCACAGTCGCCCGGAGGCAAGATAAATATTTGTGCCCCCCTATTTCCTATATTAAGATAAATATATGTATGTGTGTGTATATATGTGTGTGTGTGTGTGTGTGTGTGTGTGTGTGTGTGTGTGTGTATGGAGTGTTCTGAAAACAATTTATATACTGTATTTATACATTTAATTGTATTTTATTTTATTTTAAATCACACATTTCTTAGCAGTCATACCCAGGATTAGAACCCATGACCTGTTACACTAACAGCAGACACTTTACTGATGGAGCTATTTGCTCCTGTACAGGAAGGATGAGAATTCTAACTATATGAAGTTACGTGTAATTGTCAGAGAAGTATCTTCATATAGTTAAAATTCTCATATTTCCTATACAGGAGCAAACAACTTCATCAGTAAGGTTTCTGTTTCCAATGTAATAGGCTGTGGTTTCTAATCCTGGGTATGATACTTGTAAAATGTGTATATTCAGTATAATAAAGAGGGTGTGATTTGTAAGGTGCAGGGACCAGTGAGGAAGTCGGCCACTGAAAAAACAGCGACAGCTATCAATTAACTTAATTCAATGGTGTCACAGAATGAGAGGAGAGGTGCCCCCCTTCAGAGCAGGAGCCCGGCGGCAGATGACTCCGTTGCCTCCCAGAGTTCTGCCTCTGTATACAATATTCATAGCTATATGGTGGCTCACATAACCTCAATGCAATTAGCTCCAAGCCACCCACCGCCTCCAAACTATACTTACACTTCGAGCGCTGCGGCACGGTGCTGATTTGCACCCAGCCGCTAAATGGCACTCAACTTCCACGTTCTGGAACGCATAGCCAAGTTCCGGTCGCTTTGGAACTACACTGTATACAGTGCATCCAGAAAGTATTCACAGTGCTTTACTTTTTCCACATTTTGTTATGTTACAGCCTTATTCCAAAATGGAATAAATTCATTTTTCCCCTCAAAATTCTACACACAATACCCCATAACGACCATGTGAAAAAAAAAATTTAGATTTTTTTTCAAATTTATTAAAAATAAAAGTGAGTGACAGGCAGGGGGCATTTGTGTGAACTGAACGGAGGAGTGGCCAAACGCAAGCATGTTGCGATTGTTTTGGGGCCGTGCCTGAGTTTGTGACTGCGATCCCGTACACAGTTACAATAACTCTGTCGTCTTACTTCGACTGCCATTCTGTGTGATCCTACGGTTACTCGGAAGGTAATTTGACTGATTTGTCTTCGATCACTGCGTCATTGTACACGAGCGGCGGGTCTGAGATGCCTCCAGCGAGTGTCTCAATACAAATCCCAACGATTGTGACATTTGCATATTTTCGCACAACCGCTGTGTACGGAATCGCAGTTGCAATAATATTTGTGGACATAGGGGGTAATTCCAAGTTGATCGCAGCAGGAAATTTTTTAGCAGTTGGGCAAAACCATGTGCACTGCAGGGGGGGGGGGGGGCAGATATAACATTTGCAGAGAGAGTTAGATTTGGGTGGGTTATATTGTTTCTGTGCAGGGTAAATACTGGCTGCTTTATTTTTACACTGCAATTTAGATTGCAGATTGAACTCACCATTATTATTATTATTATTATTATTATTATTATTATTCATAAATGACTCCATTAGTTCACATTATTATACATTTGCGTTGATAAAACTCTCTTAAAACTCTCCTAACATAACGGTAATCAAATTTTCATCAAATGTTCTAATATACAGCTGCAGTATGTTAATTTTATTACTGTGTAAACTGTCAGTGCCACTTGTGACAGGATCTCATTAGAAATGACAACAGTTTAATTAATTATAGTAGTAAAAGGAGGAGTCCCCGTGTTCTTGTCTCGTGTCTCGCTCCCCTCACTGTGGCAGATGGAACAAACAGTCTGCCGTTCAGTTGGCGCACTGATGTGGAAACAAGAGCATACTATTGGATTTTAAGTGACTCAAACACTAGACAATGGCACTCGCTGCAAATGAGGCTGCTGACTCACAATAAAAGCCAACACGACCTCCTTTTGTTACCAGTTCCCTTAAGTGGTTGTTAATTGTTATATTACCTTTAGTTCAGTGGCAGTGTAGCAGCTGATGTGTCAGAATGGAAACATTCATGGTATACTGCTCTCTTTTATACAGTGGATGGAACGTTGGTCAGTCTTTTAGTTAAATAGAAAAACAACACTTCATAAAGGATGAGGGAAGACACTTGTCTGTAACACCAGTCCTTGTAGTGTTCTAATCACACGTCGTCATAATTCACGTGTCAACCTTGAAATTTATTGGTTAATAATAGTACAAAACAAGTAAATAATTAAGATCAGTAAACAAACTGTAAGTCAAACTATTCTATTTGTTCTCAACATAATTACTTTTTACTTATAATTTTACTTAATGTTTATTCGCCTTTTGCTGCCAGTGCCAGCTGCCCTGACGTCCTTTTGTCACCTGCGCACACTGGTTGTCTTTAGTAACCAGGTGGCGAGCAAAGCGGAGCGAACCACCGTGCCGGAAGCGTGGCGAGCGAGCGAGCGAAGCAGTCCGTTTGGGTCCCTTCTTTCTACCTTGCTCCTCCCCCCTCTCCTGTCACGTGACAGGTCCTTTAGCCCACTTGAATTTACACCTAACCTTGAGTGGATAGGGTTAAAATTACACAGTTCATCTAGAATCACATCCTATCGCTCCCTTCCCCTGTTTGCTGACCAGCGATTTCCAGTATTCTCTCCCTAGTTTGCCCACTTCACTAGAAAGTGGGAGGGATGAGTGATAGTTACCCATTCTTCTAGAGTCCAGGTTACCCGAAAAATTGAGAGTAGATAATGCTCCTCAGATGCTCCTCTCCTTTGTTCTCATCTCAGTGTTGGCACCCTTCATGTGCAGTGCCCCCTTCTTGTAAGTGAGTACCTTACTGCTGCGTTTCTTACTTTAGTATTCAGGACAGGATGCATTCAGCAACCAACAGCCAACATCCCGAAGGTATCGGGGTTCACCTTCCAATTAGGGCCCGAGGGGGTAAGCTAGGGACATGCACTGGAGGGGATTAGCCCTAGCTGCCACACCCAGAAAGGGTAAGGGGACGGGGGACGGGGTAAAGTCTTACCCCCTCCGAAGTCTGGATCTTCAAGGTCGTGATGTCACTGTCTGTCATGTGACCCCCAGCATCCCGACTGCTGGAATGCCATACCGAACCCTGCAGGACGCGGTAGCTGCAGCATCTTCTGATCGTCAAACTGAGAGAGTGCCGCTAGGCTGTGACATCACATCCTGGTGCCATGCTTACACTGACATTAGCTTGTAGAGGCGCCATGGAGATATTAAAAACACATTAAAATACCTTAATACCTAAATATTTATTCCCACATACTAATAAATAAACCCCTAAGAAAATAAGTTCACATAAAAAGCATGTAGATCGTAAAATATATATTTAGGTAGTGATAATACAAAGATCCAATTTATGGTTGACTGTAGAAGGATAAAATACACAGAAAGATGGAACATGTCACGTGAGGGTGACAAATCCAATATGGACATGTTGTCACTTTGTATGGTGGTTGGTGCCTGCTTAGTTGTCTGTGTTATATTGCAGGCACTTCAAGTACTTCAGAAACAAACACCTACAATCAAGTAGTCCCCTGGCGCTAACCAGATAATTGAATCTAATTATAATAAACGTATATGTCCCAAGAAAAGAATCTGATGCAGCTCACTGTAAAACAGGGGGACCTCTCCACCCCCTGTAAAAAATAGTTACCACAAAAAAAACAAAAAACACAGACAGCGCTAGCAGATTTCTTATTAAAATACTAATTTATTTGTTTATTTATTCTATTATCATTTAACTTTAAATAAATAACATTCTCATCTCTAAGGCTAATTGCATGCAATTATAAAATTTATGTCTAAAATAATGGCCTAATAAATGAAACAATCACAGCATGATTAGTGATAATTCTCTGTTCTCTATACCACTTAATACTCCCTTGCTGCACAGACCATCCAGCTTTAATCAATCACCTCACACTGTTTCACTTGGATATTATAGAATGTAACAACTTAGTGTTTACTTCAATGATACAAAGTATACCAACTATAATTCAGATGTTAAAATGTCTCTATTCCACTCCAAATTGGAATTTGTACTTCACTGACACTTTTGTAACAGAAGAATCACTTGTTTAAAACCAAGTTGTATATTGATACTATTTGCTTCCAACAGTTCATATAACGTGAAGATATTCAGATAGCTGTTTCCTTACTCCTGTAGAATCAATGTTAATTTTGTGCACAACCACAATTGGTTAATAATTGATTAGTTGGTTAGCCATGCATGCATAGACTAACTTATCTCAAAGCAGCAGAGTTAATAAAGTGTCTCGGCAGACGTTTAAAACATGGCCATGTTAACTGAGGAAGCCGCCGATGCCGATAGGCGGAGAAACGCGTCTTTTCTACCCGTCATACCTGTGATCGCCGTGCCGAGAGACGGCTGCTGTGCTGGGAAGGAACCTATGGTCTCCGGATAAGGCTTTGGTTAAAGGTATTTGGCACCAGAAGCCGGGAGCTTGGTAAAACGAAACCCAGGAGTGATTGCGGTAAAGATGGGATTTTAACATGGCCATGTTTTAAACGTCTGCCGAGACAAATATGTGACAAATCAGGAGAGACAAATGCTGGAACCATAATCTCCTGATTAAGGTGGAACAAAGAAACCACCTTAGGTAAATATCCGGGACGAGTCCTAAGAACCGCCCCGGTCACGGTGAAAAATCAGATATGGGGAACTACAAGACAAGGCACCCAGATCCGACACTCTTCTAGCAGAGGCAATAGCCAGCAAGAACACCACCTTAAGGGAAAGCCACTTAAGGTCAGTTGAACCAAGAGGTTCAAATGAAGGCTCCTGCAACACCTCCAAAACCACCGACAAGTCCCAAGGAGCCACAGGCGGGACATAGGGAGGTTGGATACGCAACACACCCTGAGTTAAAGTATGAACATCGGGTAAAGTCGCAATTTTTCTCTGAAACCACACCGACAAGGCATAAATATGACCCTTGAGGGAGGCCAGACGCAGGCCTAAATCTAGGCCCTGCTGCAGAAAAGCCAAAAGTTTGGCTGTACTAAACTTGGAAGCGTCATAATTGTTAGATGCGCACCAAACAAAGTATGAATGCCAGACCCTATGGTAAATCCGAGCAGAAGCCGGTTTCCGGGCCCGCAACACAGTTTTAATGACCTCTTCAGAAAAACCCTTAGCCCTCAAGACGGAAGCTTCAAGAGCCACGCCGTCAAAGATAGCCGAGCTAGGTCCTGGTAGACACAAGGGCCCTGAACGAGGAGGTCTGGGCATTGTGGAAGTAGAAGTGGATGCTCTGACGATAGGCCTTGCAGGTCTGAGAACCAGTGCCGTCTGGGCCACGCCGAAGCTATGAGAAGCAGAGTTCCTTTTTCTTGCTTGAACTTCCGAATTACCCTGGGCAGGAGTGACACCGGAGGGAACACGTACGGCAGCCGAAACCTCCACGGCACTGCCAACGTATCCACGAATGCTGCTTGAGGATCCCTTGTCCTTGCTCCGAAGACCGGAACCTTGTGATTGTGTCGAGACGCCATCAGATCCACATCTGGAAGACCCCACCTTTCCACGAGAAGTTGAAACACTTCTGGATGGAGGCCCCACTCGCCGGCATGCACGTCCTGACGACTGAGAAAGTCCGCTTCCCAATTCAGGACTCCCGGAATGAATATTGCCGGTAGATGGCGTTCTGCCCACTGTAGAATCCGTGAGGCTTCCTTCATTGCCAAACGGCTTCGAGTGCCGCCTTGATGATTTATGTAAGCCACTGTGGTGGCGTTGTCCGACTGTACTTGAACAGGACAGTTCTGAATTAAATGCTGGGCCAGGTTCAACGCATTGAAGACCGCCCGCAACTCCAGAATGTTGATCGAGAGGAGAGATTCCTCCTTGGTCCACCGACCCTGTAAGGAGTGCTGCTCCAGCACCGCGCCCCATCCTCTTAGACTGGCATCTGTTGTCAACAGGACCCAGTTGGATATCCAGAAGGGACGGCCCCTGCACAATTGTTGGTCCTGGAGCCACCAGAGCAGCGACAGACGGACCTCCGGAGTCAATGAGATCATTTGAGACCTGATCCGGTGAGTCAGGCCGTCCCACTTGGCTAGAATCAGCTTCTGGAGGGGGCGAAAGTGGAATTGAGCATACTCCACCATGTCGAATGCTGACACCATGAGGCTCAGCACTTGCATCGCCGAATGTATTGACACTTGCGGACGAGAAAGGAAGCAACGAATCCTGTCCTGAAGCTTCAGGACTTTCTCCTGAGACAAAAACAACTTCTGGTTGCGAGTGTCCAACAGCGCTCCCAGGTGCACCATGCTCTGAGCAGGGACAAGGGAGGATGTCTTCCAGTTGATGAGCCACCTGTGGGCTTGTAGAAACCGGACCGTCATATCCAGATGACACAGGAGAAGATCTGGGGAATTTGCCAGGATTAACAAGTCGTCCAGATACAGCAGTATCCTGACCCCTTGACGGCGGAGTACCACCGTCATCACCACCATAACATGAAGACTCGCGGAGCCGTTGTTAAACCAAAAGGTAACGCCCGAAACTGGTAATGTAGGTTGACAATAGCAAACCTCAGGTATTGTTGATGTGACACTGCTATAGGAATATGCAAGTAAGCATCCTGTATGTCCAGGGAGACCATGTAGTCCCCAGGTTCTAAGGCCAGAACTATAGAGCGAAGGGTTTCCATACGGAACTTGGAAACACAAACCTGTTCAGTGCCTTGAGGTTGAGAATGGGCTGGGAGGACCCATTCGGTTTCGGGACTAGAAACAGCGGAGAATAGTACCCCCGGCCTCTCTGAGCAAGAGGCACCTGTACTACGACTCCTGTATCCAGGAGGGTCTGTACCACCGAATGCAGAGTGTTTGACTTTGTCTGGTCCGATGGGACGTCTGTCTGGCAAACTCGATGAGGGGGTCGGTTTTTGAAGGCTATGGCGTAATCTCGAGTGACGACTTCCCGTACCCAGGCATCTGAAGTGGTCTTCAACCATTCCTGGGTATACCCTAGAAGCCGGCCCCCCACCCTGGGATCTCCCAGGGGGAGGCCTGCCCCGTCATGCGGCAGGCTTATCGGTCTTGGCAGCTGGCTGACGGGCAGCCCAGGCTCTTTTGGGCTTCGGCTTACCAGGTTTGGAAGTGCGGGCCTGCTTATGGTACGCCTGACCTTTTGCTTTACTTGAAGGACGAAAGGGGCGAAAGGACGTGCCCTTGGCCTTCGACACAGAAGGAGCTGTATTAGGCAGACAGGCAGTTTTGGCAGTAGCCAAGTCAGCCACTATCTTATTTAAGTCCTCCCCAAACAGAATATCTCCCTTGAAAGGGAGTACCTCCAGGGTTTTTCTAGAGTGCAGATCCACAGACCAGGATCTCAGCCACAATATCCTGCGAGCCAGGACTGACGTAGTAGAGGCCTTGGCTGCTAGGATACCGGCATCAGAAGCCGCCTCTTTAATATATCGAGAAGCTGTGACAATAATATGACAAGCATTGTCTAGCATGGTCAGAGGAGATTTCAGCTTCTAACTCCAAGGCCCATGCTTCAATAGCCTCTGCAGCCCATGTAGCTGCAATAGTGGGCCTTTGTGCAGCACCCGTGAGGGTGTAAATCGCTTTCAGACAACCCTCTACACGTTTCTCCGTAGGCTCTTTTAGAGACGTGACGGTAGTGACAGGTAGAGCTGAGGAAACCACCATCCTAGCCACATGTGAGTCTACTGGAGGAGGCGTTTCCCAATTCTTAGACAGCTCTGGCGTGAGGGGATAGCGAGCCAGCATCTTCTTTTGAGGCACAAACTTCGTACCCGGGCTTTCCCTGGGTTCCTGACGTATATCCACTAGGTGGTCAGAGTGAGGTAAAACCTGTTTAACCACCTTCTGATGCTTGAACCTATCTGGTTTGTTAGGAGGAACGGGTGGCTCGGGATCATCCGTAATCTGCAGAATCAACTTAATAGCCTCTAAAAGATCAGGAACATCCACATGTGAACTACCCTCCCCATCAGCCGTCTCTGAGTCAGAACCTGTGGGGTCAGTGTATGTGCTGTCTTCATCAGACGAGGTGTCAGTGACAGCGTGGATTGTGAGGAGACTAGCGCTCGCTTAGAGGACCTCTTGGACTTAGGCGAGCGTTGGTCAGACTTTTTAGTAGTCAGGGACTGGTTCAACTTCTTTAATTGTGCAGATAAATCATCCGCCCACGGCGGGTTAGCTGCGGGGACCACATACAGTTGTACCGGCATTGGGGGTCCCATAGGGGGTGTTAGTTTGTGAACTAGCGTATGCAGAAGCGTGGAAAAAGCGGCCCACGGAGGGTCAGTATGTGCCTCCGCTGCCACAGTCCCACTGGGGGGCAAAGAGCCCCCAGAACCAGAGCCCACAGCTGCTATATTCTCCTCATATGGGTCTGTGGCTGTAGCAACCCCAGCAGTGTGCTCAGCCCCAGAACCGTTACCCTCAGAAGCAGACATGATATAACTTGCAGTATGAGGTAACACAGTACAATTATTAGCAGCACTATATCCTTAAACCCAAACCCCTGCGCAGTGTAGTCAGCACCAGCAGAGATAAAGGAGAGATATGGTGACTAAATCACAGAGAAAAATACGTAATACGGTATATCTTTGTTAAAATCCTATATTAAATAACACCTGACGCACCAAGCCCCCTCAGGTTATAGAATATAGGGATAGCAGGTTGAGTGAAAGACACGAAATGGACACCACTCAGCTATCAATGCACACACACAAATAGTCACAGTCTGTACAATGCAGAGGTTATTACAGACAATAATACTGCACTGGACTAGCTTACACAGCTATATAGTCAAGAGATATAACACTACACAGTAAGAACTGGATGAATATCACAGGGTAATTGTACTATAAAACCCTGACTAAATGCACTCTTTCTTAACTATCACTGACTAAAAAGGCAGGTAGAATACTTAAGTGTCATGTAAAGTCACAGCGCTGACAACCAGGCGGCTTTATATAGGAGGATTTGCCCAAGCAGTCCCAGGAACAGTGAGCTGAGGAGTAATGGCGCCGCAGACACTGACAGGGAGTGAGGAAAAGACAGAGATGCAGCTCCAGGGTGGGAACACTTGCTAGAAATGGCGCCCTGGGGCTGGGGGAGGGGCTTCAGGTCTAAGCCTTATCCCCCTTGCTGGCAAAACCACTGGGTACTGTGGGCGATATAAAAATCGGTTTTGAGAGAAAACCTGACCTGCGCCCATGCCCTGGTGATCTAGTGGGATCGCCTGTACTGCCGCAGTGTCCACCGCCAGCGCGCGCGGCCCGCCTCCCACTGATCGCGGCGGATAGCGATAAAGACCGGGTCCCGTGAGCGGGACCCACTTACCACCTCCCGAAGCGCGGCCACGCGATCCTGGAGAGCCCCAGCCGTGTGTGCCTAACGTAAAGTAAACCGGAGCCTCCGCTGTAGGTAACCGGCAACCAGGGCTCGGGAGTGTACAGCGCCGCTGGGGAGAGCTGTAGCTGCAGCAGAGAATGTCACAAGACATTTACCACCGCTGCTGCCCTGAAGTCTTCACTTTTTCTTCTGAAAAAAGCTTTTCTTAGGGCTGCATGGAGCAGCCCCTCTGTTAAGTGCCTGCTTACTGCAGCACCAACTTACAAAACTGAGCTCCTGTGCTGGGAGGCGGGGTTATAGAGGAGGCGGCGCTGTGCATTCTGTGAACAGTCAAAGCTTTGAGTCTGTTGGTGCCTCGGATCAAGATCCTACTCTACACTCCATTGTCCAGACTTGTGGAGCCCAGTGTACCCCGCAGCAGAAAAAAAAAAAGCTCAATGTTTGGGCTGCAGGGGCAGGTGTTATTATAATAGGGTGTAGCATGTTATGCCGGCGGTCAGGCTCCCGGCGGCCAGCATACGAAAAGCTGTCGGTAAGCCGGCGGTCGGGATTCCGGTGCCGGTATGCTGGTCGTCGGGAGCCCGGCCACCGGCAAACTGAAGACCACCCATTATAATATGTCAATCTATCATATAAATTATGATACCCTAGCCTGACCCCAGCCACCTACCTCTCACACATATATTCAGCCCTGCCTCAGCTACCTCCCTCTCACACACACATACCCAGCCACCTACCTCTCAAACATATATGCTTCTGCCCCAGGCACCTCCCTCTCACACATATAGATACCCTAGCACTCCCTTAGCCACCACAGTAAATAACCTTATGGCAGCTCCACCTTACTCATCCATAGATATATCCCAGCCAACTCCATCTCTCTCTCTCTCTCACACACACACACACACACACACACACACACACACACACACACACACACACACACACATTAGAGGTGGGGCCTAATGACACTATAATATGCTAATTACATCATTTTAGCTCCGCCCATATGCAATTATTGTTAATACCATAATTTTCCCCCAGAGGTGAGACACAATACTTTTTGTTAGATACCACTGCTGTTAAGCCCTGCATTACCACTGCATTTCTGCATTACTCTGTACCTGCTGTTTAAAGACTCTCTACACCCTCCCTCCCGCACCGCCGCTACCTACACCCTCCCTCCCGCACCGCTACCTACACCCACCCTCCCGCAGCTGTACCTACACCCTCCCTACCTCCCGCACCGCTACCTACACCCTCCCTCCCGCACTGCTACCTACACCCTCCCTCCAGCGCTGCTCCCTACAACCTTCACTGGTTACTACTGCAATCCCGGGATCCCAGGAATCCCAGGATTGACAGTTTTTCAATCCCGAATCCCGGGATTGAAAAAACGGCCCGGGATTGGCCTCCCTACCAGTGGCGTAAGTTCATCCCCGTCGCCCGGAGGCAAGTTAGAGCTTGGTGCCCCCACCCCTCGAAAAAAAAAAGGTGCCAGGACAGAGGTGACAGGGCAAGTACGGAGATGAAAGGGAAAGTCCAGTGAGGTCAGGACAGACTAAGACAGAGGTGACAGGGCCAGGACGGAACAGAGGGGCAGAAGAGATGGTGACAGGACCAGGACAGAGGGGACAGGGAGAGTACAGGGATGACAGGGCCATGACAGAATATAGGGGACAGGAGAGAAGTGTGTCGGGGACAGGACAGAGGTGACAGGGCCAATACAGAGATGACAGGGACAGTCCAGTGGGGAAGAACAAAAATGACAGGATCAAGATAGAGACCCAAGATAGAGGTGATAGGAACAAGAGAGAGGGGATAGGACCAGGACATAGGTGACAGGGCCAGGACAGAGAGGACAGGGACAGGACAGTGGTGTCATGGTCAGAACCAGGACAGAGATACCAGGACAGAACTGAAGGGATAGGAGAGAGGGTTAACAGGGCCAGGACAGAGTTGACAGGGACAGGGGTGGCAGGGACTCGACAGACGGGACAGAACGGAAGGGTCAGCAGAGAGAGATGACAGTGCCTGCAGCACAGAGGTGACAAGGACAGGACAGGGGTGACAGTGACAAGAAAGAGGGGAGACAGGGCCAGCACAGAGGTGGCAGGGATGGGACAGTACAGGGGTAGGAAAGAGGGGTGACATGGCCAGCACAGGTGTGACAGGGTCAGGACAAGGGTGACAGGGACTGTACAGAAGGTTCAGCTGAGAAAGATGACAGGACCGGTAAGAGGTGAGAAGGACAGGACAAGGGTGACAGGAGAAAGGGGAGACAGGGCCAGCACAGGAGTGACAGGGATAGGACAGGGGTGACAGGAATAGGACAGGGGTGACAGGGACAGGAGAGAGGGGAGACAGGGACAGCACAGGGGTGACAGGGATAGGACAGGGGTGACAGAGATAGGACAGGACAGGGGTGACAGTGACAGGAGAGAGGGGAGACAGGGCCAGCACAGGGGTGACAGGGATAGGACAGGACAGGGGTGACAGGGACAGGAGAGAGGGGAGACAGGGACAGCACAGGGGTGACAGGGATAGGACAGGGGTGACAGGGATAGGACAGGAAAGGGGTGACAGGGACAGGAGAGAGGGGAGACAGGGATAGGACAGGGGTGACAGGGACAGGAGACAGGGATAGGACAGGACAGGGGTGACAGGGACAGGAGAGAGGGGAGACGGACAGGAGAGAGGGGAGACAGGGACAGCACAGGGGTGACAGGGATAGGACAGGACAGGGGTGACAGGGACAGGAGAGAGGGGAGACAGGGACAGCACAGGGGTGACAGGGATAGGACAGGGGTGACAGAGATAGGACAGGGGTGACAGGGACAGGAGAGAGGGGAGACAGGGATAGGACAGGGGTGACAGGGATAGGACAGGACAGGGGTGACAGAGACAGGAGAGAGGGGAGACAGGGACAGGAGAGAGGGGAGACAGGGACAGCACAGGGGTGACAGGGATAGGACAGGGGTGACAGGGACAGGACAGAGGGGAGACAGGGCCAGCACAGGGGTGACAGGGATAGGACAGGGGTGACAGGGATAGGACAGGGGTGACAGGGACAGGACAGAGGGGAGACAGGGCCAGCACAGGGGAGACAAGGATAGGACAGGGGTGACAGGGATAGGACAGGGGTGACAGGGACAGGAGAGAGGGGAGACAGGGACAGCACAGGGGTGACAGGGGTAGGACAGGGGTCACAGGGACAGGAGAGAGGGGAGACAGGGACAGCACAGGGGTGACAGGGATAGGACAGGGGTGACAGGGACAGGACAGAGGGGAGACAGGGCCAGCACAGGGGAGACAGGGATAGGACAGGGGTGACAGGGATAGGACAGGGGTGACAGGGACAGGACAGAGGGGAGACAGGGCCAGCACAGGGGAGACAGGGATAGGACAGGGGTGACAGGGATAGGACAGGGGTGACAGGGACAGGAGAGAGGGGAGACAGGGACAGCACAGGGGTGACAGGGATAGGACAGGGGTGACAGGGACAGGAGAGAGGGGAGACAGGGACAGCACAGGGGTGACAGGGATAGGACAGGGGTGACAGGGATAGGACAGGAAAGGGGTGACAGGGACAGGAGAGAGGGGAGACAGGGATAGGACAGGGGTGACAGGGATAGGACAGGACAGGGGTGACAGGGACAGGAGAGAGGGGAGACGGACAGGAGAGAGGGGAGACAGGGACAGCACAGGGGTGACAGGGATAGGACAGGACAGGGGTGACAGGGACAGGAGAGAGGGGAGACAGGGACAGCACAGGGGTGACAGGGATAGGACAGGGGTGACAGGGACAGGAGAGAGGGGAGACAGGGATAGCACAGGGGTGACAGGGATAGGACAGGGGTGACAGGGATAGGAGAGAGGGGAGACAGGGACAGGAGAGAGGGGAGACAGGGACAGCACAGGGGTGACAGGGATAGGACAGGGGTGACAGGGACAGGACAGAGGGGAGACAGGGACAGGACAGTGGGGAGACAGGGCCAGCACAGGGGTGACAGGGATAGGACAGGGGTGACAGGGACAGGAGAGAGGGGAGACAGGGACAGCACAGGGGTGACAGGGATAGGACAGGGGTGACAGGGATAGGACAGGGGTGACAGGGATAGGACAGGACAGGGGTGACAGGGACAGGAGAGAGGGGAGACAGGGCCAGCACAGGGGTGACAGGGATAGGACAAGGGTTACAAGGATAGGACAGGACAGTGGTGACAGGGACAGGAGAGAGGGGAGACAGGGACAGCACAGGGGTGACAGGGATAGGACAGGAGAGAGGGGAGACAGGGACAGCACAGGGGTGACAGGGATAGGACAGGAGAGAGGGGAGACAGGGACAGCATAGGGGTGACAGGGATAGGACAGGGGTGACAGGGATAGGACAGGGCTGACAGGGATAGGACAGGGGTGACAGGGATAGGACAGGGGTGACAGGGATAGGACAGGGGTGACAGGGATAGGACAGGACAGGGGTGACAGGACAGAGGGGAGACAGGGCCAGCACAGTGGTGACAGGGATAGGACAGGGGTGACAGGGACAGGAGAGAGGGGAGATAGGGACAGGAGAGAGGGGAGACAGGGACAGCACAGGGGTGACAGGGATAGGACAGGGGTGACAGGGACAGGAGAGAGGGGAGACAGGGACAGGAGAGAGGGGAGACAGGGACAGCACAGGGGTGACAGGGATAGGACAGGGGTGACAGGGATAGGACAGGACAGGGGTGACAGGGACAGGAGAGAGGGGAGACAGGGCCAGCACAGGGGTGACAGGGATAGGACAAGGGTTACAAGGATAGGACAGGACAGTGGTGACAGGGACAAGAGAGAGGGGAGACAGGGACAGCACAGGGGTGACAGGGATAGGACAGGAGAGAGGGGAGACAGGGACAGCATAGGGGTGACAGGGATAGGACAGGAGAGAGGGGAGACAGGGACAGGAGAGAGGGGAGACAGGGACAGCACAGGGGTGACAGGGATAGGACAGGGGTGACAGGGACAGGAGAGCGGGGAGACAGGGCCAGCACAGGGGTGACAGGGATAGGACAAGGGTTACAAGGATAGGACAGGACAGGGGTGACAGGGACAGGAGAGAGGGGAGACAGGGCCAGTACAGGGGTGACAGGGATAGGACAGGGGTGACAGGAATAGTACAGGGGTGACAGGGACAGGAGAGAGGGGTGACAGGGACAGGAGAGAGGGGAGACAGGGACAGGAGAGAGGGGAGACAGGGCCAGCACAGGGGTGACAGGGATAGGACAGGGGTGACAGGGACAGGAGAGAGGGGAGACAGGGACAGCACAGGGGTGACAGGGATAGGACAGGAGAGAGGGGAGACAGGGCCAGCACAGAGGTGGCAGGGATGGGGGTGAGAACAGGGATGGTTAGAGAGAGCCAAGCTTAGTAAAAAGGACCCTGTAAGCGGTGACAGCAGCAGGTGTTCTGTAACATTACCTACTGTACATGAGTAACAGGACAGAGGACACTCAGCCACTTCCCAGCCACGCACCCTATCCCATACCTTTGCCTCTCCCCTCCCCGCGCTGGTCTTCTCTTGTTTCCGCCGGGATCACTTGGTACAGCAGCAGTGGAGGCCGAGAGCCAGGAGGGGGTGGAGCGTGCAGGCGGGCACCTATAGCGCTGGCCGCTGCCCGGCTTGCTGTATGTGGCTGTGCTGTGGCAGTGTGTGAAGGCGCGGAGGCAGCGTGTACAGCGCAGGGACTAGTAACAGGCTCCGCCGTACTATCATCACCCAGCATGGCTTCCCCGCTGTTCCCCACCACTGGCAGTGCTGCAGCTAGTGGTGGGGAACAGCGGGGAAGCCGTGCTGGGTGATGATAGTACGGCGGAGCCTGTTACTAGTCCCTGCGCTGTACACGCTGCCTCCATTGACGCGGCTGCCCTCCATCTGGCAGCTAATGTATCTACTATATTTAAAAGGGCACTGAACGGCCGGGGAACAATGGATGAAGTGCCCCCTTCAGGGCTGAAGCCCGGCGGCAAAAGACTCCATTGTCTCCGGCAGTTCCGCCCCTGCTCCCTACACATAGTTAGCGATATCGTTCAGTGTGTATGCACTATATCATTAACGATGCGCAATCCCATGGGTCGTTAACGATATCGCCTATTTTCTGAACATGCAGGTCAATCTGGGGATATCGTCAAAAGCTGCATGTTCACGGTTGTGGCAGGATGATGTCACTAAACGATATCGTTCAGTGTGTATGCACTATGTCATTTGCCCGGGAGTACAAGGACAAACACTGACAATATTGCTCATGAAGCATATCGTCTAGTGTGTACGCACCTTTAGACCTGGTAAAAAAGGCTGAAAGATCGGCCACATGCACAGTTAAGTTTAAACATGGAGATTAATTCTAGAGATGAAGGCCCCTTTCTAGAACTGCCCAACTTAGTTTGCAATTATTATGCTACCTACAGTACATTTAGTCTGGAGCACTTAAGTAAAATACCTACTTTATATCATTGAAATGTATACATATTGGAGGACTGTGTGCCCTCTATTGGGCAAGAGGAGAGTGGGAGGAGAAACGCTATAGTTCTTCAGAATTATTACAGGTGTATTAAAAAAAAATGAATAGGACCTGTAAAAACTCCGGTTAGATCATGTCCTCAGAATCCGCAGCTACAACAATGGCTGTGTTTTTTTAAGTTCTGTTCTCTTGAAATGTGTTAACTTCCAATTCCTGGTAAAACTGGAGTTTTTCTTCTAGCAAGTAGCAACCCAATGGGCCAGCTATTGTGCAACTCAATGGTTTAATTAGACTCCTTCAAAACACTCACATTTATCAATTAGTTAATGGGTTAAAGAGGGTCTTATTGTTGGAGCGAGGTCATTCGGAATCTAGAGGTTTCACGAGGGCAAAAACCTGAAGAATAGCCACAACGATATACTAATTACCCTCACCAGTTCTGGGCTGTTCAATTAGCTGTGTGCACAATTGTCCTTGCTTCCTCCATACGCCTTTCAGCGCTTGATCTTTATAAATATACATTAATTAAAATGAATGCACATTTCTTTTTTTAAAGCCTATGTCGAGACCTCTGTCAGTCTCACTGTATTCCCAATGTGGAACTTTACAAAAGCGAGGCACAAAATGGCAAGTGCACAATGTAGCTTCTAATCAGTCACTTTTCCCTTGAATATATGCTAATTACACGCTATCTACACATTTTTATTTTTTAGTCAAATAACATTCTGCTGATTGCAAAGTTTTTACATCTTTGGTGAATAGATTATACAATGTTCCGTGTTTTGTAAGACTAGCAACTTCTTAGAATTCTTTCAAAATTTTCAAACGGATATGTAATCAGACTGCTTTTATAGGAATACAGGATAGTTCCTGATGCCTGTGGTCTACAATAAGATAATATTATAGGAAGTAGCGTGCAAGTCCATCATTTGCCTACAAGAAACATCTAGAATTTGAGGTTAATTAAAAAACCAGTGAACTAATTTCCTGAAGGGTACAATAAAAATATATGTATATGCAAATTTGTATATAAAGAATTCAGATACAGTATGTGGAAATGGCTGCTGTGAACAATACCCAACAGACTATTTAAAATGAAAACACCTCCATTGTTCATGTTTTTCTAGATACAGTAAGACCTTTCTTATACCTCTTTTCCACCAAAATGCTGAGTCCGACCCAGGTTTTTCGAAATACTGTTCCAACCCGTGTCACAGCCGAGTCAGATCCCATTCACACCACAGGATGGACCCAGTATATTAGTGGGTAGGCCGCTTGCAAAATGCACCCGTGTGCAGTCTCGCTGTTCTACCGGCGTTTGGAGATGATATCTTCAAGTGCTGGTAAACCAGCTTAAGGTATACTGTAGATTTCAGGGTTGGATTCCTGGTAACGCCACTGGTTTTTTTTTCTTAGACCCTTTCCCACCAAATTTCAACCCAGGTTAAACGTTTGGTGCAAAAGGGGTATTAGATATGTGTGTAAAATATTTCTGTCCTCAACCACTGTACTGCAGCTTTAAATATAATTTGTTAGAAAGGAGAAAAGAAGGCTACAGGCATATTTGTCACTATCCCCCAAAAATACCCGAGGACTGTGACCGCACACGGTCACGGAAGCTGAACACCAATCTCTGGTTGCAGCAGTGCGCAGGTAAGTTTTATATTTTCTGTTTTTTTACTTTTTATTTTCATCAGTGATCAGCCTGTGGGCTACTTAGACACACATGGCTCATCACAGGTGCTGCCTGTCAATGGTGTCACAAGGTGGGTGTGGGGGGTGCGGCCCGCACCCGGCTGTCACCCGCCAAGTGATGACACCAAAATGCCGGCTCCTGCTCAGTGACAGGAGCCGGGTGCTGCACTGTAACAATACTTGCAGCACCTGGCTCCAGTCACTGTGTAAAAGCCGAAACTGGCGCGCACTCACACACACACCGGGCAGGAATCACTGGGGGGGGGGGATGCCCCACGCTGCAGGCTGAGGAGAGGGGATGGGGGGGAGAAGGAGTGGGCATGTATGAGGCATAGATGCACTTCCCAGGGGGCAGCCAGGATCTCCTTAACTCCCTGGAGTGCCGAAAAAGGGATCCGTCCATGAGGCCACACCCCCTTGTGCTAGGTCAGCCACCCGTTTTGCGGCTTCCCGCACTGGGTGTCATCAGAGGAAGTGACTCCCCTGCTGCCTGTCAGAGCAGAGCTGGAATAAGGGAACCGGAGTGAAGCCCTAATAATGCCATCTGAAAATGGTGTTATTATCACAGGGCTTCCTCCAGTATTATTTTGCGATTTATTTTTAATAAATTTGGGCATATCACATTTCCCATTGCAAGTATGGGAAATGTAATCTGATTACTTTAAAAATATATATTTTAGGCTTGGAGAAGAATTCACAAAATTGCCTTTTCATGTATTCCTGTGATACTAAAATAATGAGAAATGGGTATGAAAACACAATTTATTTTATATTATTTTAGAAAAAAATAATACTGTTAAATATTCCACAAAGAGAGAGCATAAAAGCAGATAGTTACTGTACTATCTAGAAACTAAAGTAAATTGCAGGTATAGTTTTAAATGAAAATAAATAAATAAAGGGAACACTAAAACAACACAATGTAACTCCAAGTCAATCACACTTCTGTGAAATCAAACTGTCCACATAGGAAGCAACACTGATTGACAATCAATTTCACATGCTGTTGTGCAAATGGAATAGACAACAGGTGGAAATTATAGGCAATTAGCAAGACACCCCCAATAAAGGAGTTGTTCTGCAGGTGGTGACCACAGACCACTTCTCAGCTCCTATGCTTTCTGGCTGATGTTTTGGTCACTTCTGAAAGCTGGCGGTGCTTTCACTCTAGTGGTAGCATGAGATGGAGTCTACAACCCACACAAGTGGCTCAGGTAGTGCAGCTCATCCAGGATGGCACATCAATGCGAGCTGTGGCAAGAAGGTTTGCTGTGTCTGTCAGCGTAGTGTCCAGAGCATGGAGGCGCTACCAGGAGACAGGCCAGTACATCAGGAGACGTGGAGGAGGCCGTAGGAGGGCAACAACCAGTGTCGGACTGGAGCGTGAAGGGCCCACCGGGGGTATTCATTGGTATGGGCCCATGATTATAGGTGTGGCCAGCCTCCAAAAGGGGTGTGGCCAGCCACCGCAGAGGTTTGGATAACCATTATAGAGTACCTGGTCTGGACTCCTTGAAAATTTATATAGTAATTAATGCTAGTGCATGCATGATAATGTGCCAGATTAATGACAGCAATGTACTGTAGAGAATACATCATAATCCTGTGCAGTATAAGGTAACATATGTATAATATATAATTCAAGTGCACAGTCTAGGACCTGATACCTAGAGGAGGAGGGCCCCCCAGGCAGAGGGGCCTACCGGTGGTTTCCCCTGTACCCCTGTGGGCCAGTCCGAGCCTGGCAACAACCCAGCAGCAGGACCGCTACCTCCGCCTTTGTGCAAGGAGGAACAGGAGGAGCACTGCCAGAGCCCTGCAAAATGACCTCCAGCAACCATGTGTCTACTCAAACGATCAAAAACAGACTCCATGAGGGTGGTATGAGGGCCCGACGTCCACAGGTGGGGGTTGTGCTTACAGCCCAACACCGTGCAGGACGTTTGGCATTTGCCAGAGAACACCAAGATTGGCAAATTCGCCACTGGCGCCCTGTGCTCTTCACAGATGAAAGCAGGTTCTCACTGAGCACATGTGACAGACGTGACAGAGTCTGGAGACGCCAAGGAGAATGTTCTGCTGCCTGCAACATCCTCCAGCATGACCGGTTTGGCAGTGGGTTATTAATGGTGTGGGGTGGCATTTCTTTGGGGGGCCGCACAGCCCTCCATGTGCTCGCCAGAGGTAGCCTGACTGCCATTAGGTACCGAGATGAGATCCTCAGACCCCTTGTGAGACAATATGCTGGTGCGGTTGGCCCTGGGTTCCTCCTAATGCAAGACAATGCTAGACCTCATGTGGCTGGAGTGTGTCAGCAGTTCCTGCAAGACGAAGGCATTGATGCTATGGACTGGCCCGCCCGTTCCCCAGACCTGAATCCAATTGAGCACATCTGGGACATCATGTCTCGCTCCATCCACCAATGCCACGTTGCACCACAGACTGTCCAGGAGTTGGCGGATGCTTTAGTCCATGTCTGGGAGGAGATCCCTCAGGAGACCATCTGTCACCTCATCAGGAGCATGCCCAGGCGTTGTAGGGAGGTCATACAGGCACGTGGAGGCCACACACACTACTGAGCCTCATTTTGACTTGTTTTAAGGACATTAGATCAAAGTTGGATCAGCCTGTATTGTGTTTTTCCACTTTAATTTTGAGTGTGACTCCAAATCCAGACCTCCATAGGTTAATAAATTTGATTTCCATTGATAATTTTTGTGTGATTTTGTTGTCGGCACATTCAACTATGTAAAGAACAAAGTATTTAATAAGAATATTTCATTCATTCAGATCTAGGATGTGTTATTTTAGTGTTCCCTTTATTTTTTTGAGCAGTGTAACTGTATATACAAAAGATATAACATATATATTACAAAAAAAAACCATGTATGCAGATGTGTTGTCTACTAGTTAAAAGCCTGTAAAAATGACGGACACCAAAGCTGGATTATAGGTGTTGGCGGTCGCTACTCACACAGTCGTTGCCGGGTTTCTGGAAGTCCTGCTGCTGGGAGCCGGGGCTATGTCATGCTGAGTGTGTGTGTGTAGCATTATATATATATATATATATATATATAGATATACCATCCAACATTTTACACACAAGAATCATTACAAATTCAAAAAGGGGCATGGCCACGGGTAAAGGGGGCGCTGCTACGCCCCTTTTCCTATACTTTCAATGATAGTTTGGAGAACCAAAAATCGGTACAGACCATAAAAAAGAGGTACTGTACCTGGTAAAAAGGTACAGTTGAAGGGTATGTATGTATGTATGTGTGTGTGTGTGTGTGTGTGTGTGTGTGTGTGTGTGTGTGTGTATACATATATATATATATATATATATATATAAACAAAAACAATAACCAATTGCGCTTGGTATAACTTTAAAACACTCAGATTTTAGTATTTCCAGTAGCTGTTCTTCCACGGTGTGGATTCTTATAACTGGTATCACCTGCAAGTATACCCTCACACCAGAGAACACACCCGAACAAAAAAAGGAAGGAACAAAGGCCTTTATGGATATAAAACATCCATAGCCCATATATATAGGACCAACTTTTAATAGAGATGGATAATTCACCCAGAATGGTTGTAGGATGGTAAAACCAAGCATAAACGCATACGCCTTTAAGGGTATTCAGCTAGTTAATGAACCTGGTTGCAGACTCTTTTCAGTTTTTATGCAGGGTCTGTTAAATTTGAACCTGCAGCCACCAGGAAAGAGACACAAGTAACAGCCACATCCAATTCAAAAAGATTTTGGATGTGGCTGTTACTTGTGTCTCTTTCCTGGTGGCTGCAGGTTCAAATTTAACAGACCCTGCATAAAAACTGAAAAGAGTCTGCAACCAGGTTCATTAACTAGCTGAATACCCTTAAAGGCGTATGCGTTTATGCTTGGTTTTACCATCCTACAACCATTCTGGGTGAATTATCCATCTCTATTAAAAGTTGGTCCTATATATATGGGCTATGGATGTTTTATATCCATGAAGGCCTTTGTTCCTTCCTTTTTTTGTTCGGGTGTGTTCTCTGGTGTAAGGGTATACTTGCAGGTGATACCAGTTATAAGAATCCACACCGTGGAAGAACAGCTACTGGAAATACTAAAATCTGAGTGTTTTAAAGTTATACCAAGCGCAATTGGTTATTGTTTTTGTTTATGTTATTCTTTGAAAGTTCACTAACAGGGACTTTCTCCATATTGCTGCTGGTGGGTTGAGCGCATTTGGAAGACATTTTTTTGTATTTATATATATATATATATATATATATATACTGCACTATGGGGGTCATTCCGACCTGATCGCACGCTAGATTTTTTTGCAGCACTGCGATCAGGTCAAAACTCGCAAAACTGAGCATGCGTATGCACCGCAATGCACAGGCGCGTCATACGGGTACAAAGCGGATCGGTGCTGGGCGATGGATTTAATGAAGAATCCATTCGCACAGCCGATCGCAAGAAGATTGACAGGAAGAAGGCATTTATGGGTGTCAACTGACCGTTTTCAGGGAGTGGTTGTAAAAATGCAAGCATGGCCAAGCGTTTGCAGGGCGGGTGTCTGACGTCAATTCCGGGACCGGACAGGTCGTAGTGATTGCAGCGGCTGAGTAAGTTCAGACCTACTCGGAAACTGCACAAAACTTTTTTGTACCGCTCGGCTGCACATGCGTTCGCACACTTGAAAAGCAAAAATACACTCCCCCGTGGGCGGCGACTATCTGGTTGCAGCACTGCAAAAAATAGCTAGCGTGCGATCTAGTCGGAATGACCCCCAATATACACTAGTACTGGCACGTGTAAGCTCACCAGTCGCCGGACAGCTCCCGGACAGTCTGGGGGTAGAGGACACCGGTACAGGTTGTGGGAGGGGCGAGCACAGGACCCTGCTCCTCCGCTGGTGGGCAGTATATATAAAGCGGTTGAGCCGCTTTTCTGCCTCCTACTGACCCGCATCATCTGCAGCTCCAGCTCCGACACCTCCTTCTCCTGGTCACCGCACTGCTCATCCCACACAGGGTATCACCCTTTCCTGCCAGCCTGATTCACCTTCCTACCCCCTCCAGTAAGTGGCCACACATGTCCCCGGTGCCTCCGCTTTGAGACCGTCTGGTGATTCCTCCATCTGTTTCCTGGTTACTGCTGCTACTTGTTGCCATGTCCCGAGACGGCAAGTAACCTGGGGTTGCAGCATAGTTTATGGAGGTGTGGGTGCAGAGTACGCGGTATATGGCGGGATCAGTATATGGAGTAGGCGGCGGGCGCATGCCCTTTATAAAGAGGGCACTGTATGGAGGGGTATGGGGGTGTAGTGTCTATATAGGGGCAGTATATGGTGGAAGGTACAGTGTACATTTAATTAATTAGCAGCAGGCTGTGTCATCTCCCTGAATGATCACTTTTACTTTCATTTGATCCATGTGGCGGCCTCTATTGGCCATCGGCGTGCATAACAGAGGTGAGGAGCAGTTAGCCTTTTATTAAATAGGATAATGATATTGAATTAAAAATAAATACAAAAATTAAGATAATTAGTCATGTTTCACTTTTATGGAAATTTGAAACTAGAATCAGTGATTTTAATATATTTTTGACTTCTATACCTGGAGTAAAATAATTAGTTGTTATAGAATTTGCTATCGAGCTTATTACACTAGCTTATTACACAGAAGGTTGCAGCAGTAGGTAACTAGCGACTAAGCAAACTCCACCTCATATTAGTGTCATTGTTTCTGGTACATACTTATGGAGGCGCTAGCCAAGAGAGAAGGCGCCGTAGCTATAATGTCTCAGAATTGATGTAAAAGTAAATGCCTCATTGAGCATAATGCATGGGTTATCTTTGTAAAGGTAAGACTATGGGGTCACATACAGAGCACAGGACAAGCAAATGTGCACTTGTTTGCACTGTAATGTGACTACTTTTATCAGTGTGCGTGCAAACAGTCGGCTCATGTAGATATGGAGGCATTTGCGCTGCTAGCAGACTCAAATTTACATGTTTATGTTCAGATAGATGTATTTCTTTGGGTGTCGATCATTAGAGCGACAGTGTCTAGGTCGACCACTATAGGTCGACAGTCACTAGGTCGACAGGGTCAGAAGGTCGACATGTTCTAGGTCGACAGGTCAAAAGGTCTTCATGAGTTTTTAATGTTTTTTTGGTGTCATTTTCTTCGTACAGTGACCGTGGACCCCAATTAGTGCACCATGTCCCCTCGCATGGCTCGCTTCGCTCGCCATGCTTTGGGCAAGGTTACCGTTCCAATCATAGTCCACGTGGATCGTTAAGTATGAAAAAGTAAAAAAAAGAAAAAAAAATGAAAAACTCATATCGGCCTTTTGACCTGTCGACCTAGAACATTTCGACCTTCTGACCCTGTTGACCTAGTGACTGTCGACATATAGTGGTCGACTTAAACATTGTCGACCTAGACAATCCCATTTCTTTATATGTCCAGTTTAAAAGCAGAAGAATTTCCACTGGATGCATGTTAGGTAAGCAAGTCTGTATACTCATGTGCCACAGTGCCATAGATAGCAGAGAGAGGAGGGCTATTACATTGTTTAATGGGCGCCCATAATTGTATTTCCCCCTATCACTTTAGCCAGGGCGGTATACAATTGTTTGGGCGGCCATTGGGCCTAATCCAGACCTGATCGTAGATGTACAAAAAAACACACACTTACGATCAAAATCTTTAACATGCGGGGGGACGCCCAGTGCAGAGCAAGTCCGCATCGCATGCTGGGTCCTGCCCCCTCCCCGCAGACATGCAAAAGCATCGCACGCGGCGATGCTTTTGCACCTGCCGAGTAGCTCTTTTGGCCACAGCGGCTGTGTGTGACGCAACCGCCACGACCCGCTCCAGCAATGGTCCAGACACTCCTCCGTCGTCCGGACCACACCCCACCAATGCTGCCGCAACGCCGTCAACATGATCCTGACTGCCCTGCGACCGCCTCTGCCTGTCAATCAGGCAAAGGCGATCGCACAAGTGAGATGCCATCGCATCTCACTGTCTGCGCACGTGCAGTGCGGCTTCTGCGCGTTCACACCCTGCACTGGACTTTAGCCTGCGTACACTGCTGCTGCAGCGACCAGGTCTAAATTAGGCACATTGTTTTATGGAGCTGATTGTGCCCAGAATTCCTGGGTTTAGCCGTACAAAACTGCTAAACCCAACCATGATCTACATTTATTATCACACTATTTATAGTTCCACTCAGTGTTCTTGCACTTTCCAAAAAGGTTATTACTGCAACTTTCATAATACCCCTTTCACACTGAAGCCCCGGGTCCGACCCAGGATACTGATCATGGGTCGGAGCCGAGGTTTCAGCTATACTTACCTGTTTCACACCAACGTCGGGGGCCCGGGGCATAGGTGCTCACATTGGACACTTGGAGATGATACTCCTGAGCCTGCCAATCAGCAGCCTTTTAAGCATGACCCGGGTCATCAATGACCTGCGTCTGCCTTTTCACACTGCAGCCGCGTCGGACCCAGGAATAACCCTGGTAGTAACCCAGGTAATGGACTCGGGATGCACGACCTGGGTCAACCCTTTTACACCGAGCCTGGACCCAGGCTGAGCGGGCTGACCCCGACAATAACCTGGGTTCTCAGCTCTGTGTGAAAGGGGGCGTGGTATGTTATGCCGGCGGTCGGGCTCCCAGCGGCCAGCTTACCGGCGCTGGAATCCCGACCGCCGGCATACTGACAGCTGGGCGAGCGAGCTCATTGCGCTCGCCACGCTGCGGGCAAGGTGGCACCCTATTCTCCCTCCAGGGGGGTCGTGGACCCCCAAGAGGGAGAAAAGGTGTCGGTATGCTGGTCGTCGGGAGGCCGGCCGCCGGCAAACTGAAGACCACCCGTGAAAGTGGTATAAGTGATTCTCCAGCTGCCATATGGTGAAACGGGTATATCTTATTTTTTTCTCACCTCTATTTGATAGTTGATACGGTTAATTCAATGTGATAATGATTCACTTAGAAATGTCCCCAGAGTACACAGACTTTCCAAATACTCACTTGTTCTCAGTCGGCTACATGTAGTAAGAAATAGAACGCAGCCCAGCTAATCCTGCACTGGGTTATTATATGTGGATGCATTTTGTTAGAATAGGGACCCAGTTTCCTTAAACATAGAAAGAAACATAACTTTATTATTATTATTATTATTATTATTATTATTATTTTTATTATTAATTATCGTGTAACTTGGTCATCTTGTTCCCGCTGTTATACGTATGTAAACGTGATCCTTATTTCTGGAACATACTGTATTATAACTGCAATTAAGCACTCATGTAAAATGAGCAATCAATGCAGACCAGTCATTACGTGTCCTCTGTAGTGTAATCAGCAGTAACTTGTGCATTGTTGTGGCTAACAAGACTTGTATTACGAGGTACTGCTGCTCCGAAGCTCCTTATAAATGGTCTCTTTGTGCTGAATTATTAAGCAGACAATTCCTGCTGTACAATATCCCAGTTCAAGGCAGGTGGAAGTAGGAGGTGGCATCTGTCTAAATATTAAATGCCACGCTTATCCCATCTGCTGTAATGACTGTGTTGTCACTGCTTGGCTTCGGCTATGTCTATTCTGCAAAAGCACAAGTCGCCCATATGCCCCAGAGTGTTACACGTGCCATCAATGTGATACTGTCTGCAACGCACGTCCTGAAAAAGAGGGAAAGCGCTGAGGTTAAAGGTCAGGCACGTGTTAGGTTCAGCAGGTGTCAGTCAATACAAACAGGCTGATCTGGCCATACTGACCAATGATAAGAGACCTTGAGAGTCCATGGTAGGATGGGGAACTGTGCCAATTGAATTTTTCAGGGTGTGTTTCTTGCAGACCAGGCAAATAAGAAGATTTAAAGCACATGGCAGTTCATTTTATAATCCTGTCTTAGCCCAGCATGGCTTAGTGATCGCTCTCTGACAGATGATGGGCGAGTGACAGCTGGAGCATCTTATACAACCCCATACAATAAAATTAAAATGAAATTAATGACACACTTGGAGTGGTTTGTTGTACAACAACCATACAATCTGTTCAGAGCACGCATTGGTGTTTGTTCGCCCATACAGGTCAGTCATGTCTTGGGTTCTTTCAGCAGAAATCAATAAAGCCAAGCTGTAGAATTACAATAAAAATATTTTTTACACTGTTAATTTTCTCTGCATTGAGCAACACGGTGTTATGCTCTGTAAGTAAAGGATGTGTACTTTACACATGCTAACGTTATCTCACATACACATTTTTGTGGGTTTTCATTTCTTTTTATAGACTTAGAGATGCTACTTCACCTCCTTAGATGCTTGGGGCACTGAGAGCTGGTGACCCCTGTGCCATGCTTTGGCAACATAGGAAATCTAACATTATGCTAATATTAAGCCTTAAGCCCGTCATTTGTGAGTAGTATGCTATTCTTTAATTACTGTACATGTCAATATGAAAAAGTACATTTATATAATGTAAATATAAAAATCGCTGTGGTGTATATTTTCTGCATTGTTTGATGTACCATCTCAGACACAGGTGCAGTGCAGGTCATGTTCCAGCTCCTGAGTGGTACATCAGCTTCACCTGCTCCGGCTGGGGACTCCAGCTTCACCAGCTACAGCAGGGAACATCAGCTTCACCAGCTTCGGTGAAGGACATCCGCTTCACCTGCTCCTGATCAGCCTTGATTTTTATTTTCTGTGTTTTTTAAATAGACCACTGGGATCAATCTTTGTCGGAATGACCGAAAAATAACATTCACATCTGGCCCCACTATCTTACCATAGGGGGCACAGCTCTTCCTGCCCACTGTCTGCTTCCCTTGACTTCTGCTTTTCTGGCAGTGCAACTAAACATGGGGTGAACAGCCAATACCTCTCCTCTGCTGCTGCATACAGACTGACATGCTCAGTAGTCCTACTCTCCTTCTTTGCTACCCAGCGAACCAACTGTGCCAAATGCTGTTATCTGAAAGGGCTACACTGCTCCCCCCTCCACATACTGCTCCAATACTACTCTGTCCTCCACAAACTGCTTCAACACTTCTCTCCTCTCTCTCCACATGTTACCCTACACTGCTCCCCCCTCCACAAACTGCTCCAACACTGCTCTTTCCCTTCCACATGCTACCCTACACTGCTCCTCCTCCAAATACTGCTCCAACACTGCTCTCCCCTCTACAATCTGCTCTAACACTGCTCTCCCCTCCACAAACTGCTCCAACACTGCTCTTTCTCTTCCACGTGCTACCCTACACTGCTCCCCCCTCCACAAACTGCTCCAACACTGCTCTCTCTTCCACAAACTGCTCCAACACTGCTCCCCCCTCCATATGCTACTCTACACTGTTCCCCCTCCACATACTGCTCCAATACAGCTCTCCTCTCCACATGCTACTCTACACTGCTCTCCCCTCCACATGCTGTCCCAACACTGCTCTCCCCTCCACACAGAGGCAGAACTCTGGGAGGCAACTGAGTCATCTGCCGCCGGGCTCCTGCTCTGAAGGGGGGCACCTCTCCTCCCATTCTGTGACACCACTGAATAGTGCTAATTGATAGCTGTCGCTGTCTTTTCAGTGGCCGACTTCCTCACTGGTCCCTGCACCTTACACATCACACCCTCTTTATTATACTGAATATATACATTTTACAAGTGTCACACCCAGGATTAGAAACCACAACCTATTACACTGGAACAGACACCTTACTGATGAAGCTGTTTGCTCCTGTATATGAAACATGAGAATTTTAACTATATGAAGATACTTCTCTGACAATTACACGTAACTTCATATAGTTAGAATTCTCATGCTTCCTCTACAGGAGCAAATAAATCCATCAGTAAAGTGTCTGCTGTTAGTGTAACAGGTCATGGGTTCTAATCCTGTGTATGACTGCTAAGAAATGTGTGATTTAAAATAAAAGACAATGAAATATATAAATACAGTCTATACATTTTTTTCAGAACACTCCATACACACACACACACACACACACACACACACACACACACACACACACACACACACACACACACACATTTTATATATATATACTTATATATATGTATGTATATATATATATATATATATATAATTATATATATATACATATACATACATACACACGCACACATACATACATATATTTATCTTAATATAGGAAACAGGGGGGCACCAATATTTATCTTGCCTCCGGGCAACTGTGACGAACTTACGCCACTGCCTCCACATGCTGTCCCAACACTGCTCTCCCCTCCACAAACTGCTCCAACACTGCTCTCCCCTCCACATGCTGCTCCAACACTGCTCTCCCCTCCACATACTGCTCCAACACTGCTCTCCCCTCCACATGCTGTCCCAACACTGCTCTCCCCTTCACAAACTGCTCCAACACTGCTTTCCCCTCCACATGCTGCTCCAACACTGCTCTCCCCTCCACATGCTGCTCCAACACTGCTCTCCCCTCCACATACTGCTCCAACACTGCTTTCCCCTTCACATACTGCCCCACCACTGCTCTCCCCTCCACATACTGCCCCAACACTGCTCTCCCTTCCACATGCTACCCTAGCACTGCTCTCCCCTCCACATGCTACCCTCACACTGCTCTCCACTCCACATACTACCCCAACACTCCCTTTCCTCCACATGCTACCCTAACACTGCTCTCCTCTCCACAAACTACCCTAGCACTGCTCTTCCCTCCACATACTGCCCCGCACCCTCTCCTCTCCTCAAACTGCTCCAATACTGCTCCCTCCACATGCTACCCTAACACTCCCTCCCCTCCACAAACTGGCCCAAAATTGCTCTCCCCTAACACTGCTTTCCCCTCCACATGCTACCATAACACTGCCCTCCCCTCCACATACTTCCCCAACACTGTCTCCCCTCCACATACTGCCCCAATACTGCTTCCTCTCCACATACAGCCTCAACACTCCCTCCCTCACCACATGCTACCCTATTACTGCTCTCCTTTCCACATGCTACCCTAACACTGCTCCCCCCTCATGTGCTGCCCCAACACTCTCTCCCCTCCACATGCTGCCATAACACTGCTCTCCCCTCAACATGCTACTCTAACACTGCACTCCCCTCCACAAACTGCTCAAACACTGCTCTCCCCTCCAAAAACTGCTCCAACACTGCTCTCCCCTCCACATGCTACTCAAACTGCTCTCCCCTCCATATGTTGCCTCAACACTGCTCTCCCCTCCACATACTGGCCCAATACTGTTTTTCTCTCCACATACTACTCTAACACTGCTCTCTCCTCCACATGCTACCCTAACACTGCTCTCCCCTCAACATGCTACTCTAACAATGTTCATATCTCCTCAAACTGCTCCAACACTGTTTTTCCCTCCACATACAGCCTCAGCACTCCTTCTCCTCCACATGCTACCTTACCTCTGCTCTCCCCTCCACCTGCTAGCCTAACACTGCATTTCTCACCTCAAACTGCTCCAACACTGCTCCCCCTCCATATGCTACTCTACACTGCTCCCCCTCCACATACTGCTCCAATACTGCTCTCCTCTCCACATGCTATTCTACCCTGCTCTCCCCCCCGTGCGCTGCCCAAACACTGCTCTCCCCTCCACATGCTACCCTAACACTGCTCTTCCCTCCACAAACTGCTCCAACACTGCTCTCCCCTCCGCATGCTGCTCTACACTGCTCTCCCCTTCATATGCTGCCGCAACACTGCTCTCCCCTCAACATACTGCTCCAACACTGCTCTCCCCTCAACATGCTACTCTAACAATGTTCATATCTCCTCAAACTGCTCCAACACTGCTCTTCACTCCACATACAGCCTCAGCACTCCTTCTCCTCCACATGCTACCTTAACTCTGCTTTCCCCTCCACATGCTAGCCTATCACTGCTCTTCCCTCCACAAACTGCCCCAACACTCTCTCCCCTCCACACGCTACCCTAACGCTGCTCTCCCCTCAACATGCTACTGTAACAATGTTCATCTCTCCTCAAACTGCTCAAACACTGCTCTTCCCTCCACATACAGCCTCTGCACTCCTCCTCCTCCACATGCTACCCTAACACTGCTCTCCCCTCCACAAACTGCTCCAACACTGCTCTCCCCTCCACATGCTACTCTACACTGCTCTCCCCTCCATATGCTGCCCTAACACTGCTCTCCCATTCACATGCTGCTCCAACACTGCTCTCCCCTCCACATACAGCCTCTGCACTCCTTCTCCTCCACATGCTACCTTAACTCTGCTCTCCCCTCCACATACAGCCCCAACACTCCCTCCCATCTACAAACTGGCCCAATACTGCTCCCCCATCACATGTTGCATCAACACTACTCTCCTCTCCACATGATGCCATAACACTGCTTTCCCCTCCACAAACTGCGCCAACACTTCCTCCCCTCCACAAGCTACCCTAACACTGCTCTCCTCTCCACATAATGCTCCAACATGGCTCTCCGCTCCACATACTGCCCCTACCATCCCTCTCTTCCATGTGATACCCCCCTCACATACTGCTCCAACAATCCCTGCCGTCCAAAACTGCTCCAACAGGGTTGTCCCCTCCACATGCTACTCTAAAACTACTTTCCCCTCCATAAACTGTCCCAACACTCCCCTCCACAAATGCACCAACATTGCTCCCCTGCAACATGGTACCCTGACACTGCTTTCCCCTCCACAAACTGCCCCAACAGTGCTATCACTTTGGCATACTGTTGAAACTTCTCTCCTCTCCACATGCTGCCCCAACCAGGGCTAGCAACAGAAATATTGGGGCCCAGTACACTGATATCTCTTGGGTCCCCTCAACCCCCCTTAACTTGGCAGAGTGGAGTTTTAAAAAACTAATAGTATATTTATGTATTTATCTATCTCTATATGGGCGGGATGTATTAAAATACATCGCAGCCCCTCACCGCCTACCGCAGCAATGCTAATTGCATATGTACTAACATATGCGAGTAACATCGCAATGCGGTGACTGAGGCCCCCCGCAGTACCTGTGAGAAGGTGTGCGGGGGGTCTCCGTCACCTCCCTGGGGTCTCCATCACCTCCCAGGCCATCATGCAGGCAGCAGTCAGTCCCGGGCTCCTCCTCCTTCTCCCTGCAGCCGGAAGGACCGAAAACAGGGAGGGGGGATTCCGCACTTTCCCTCTAGTACATACTGATAGAGATATATATATATATATATATATATATATATCCGAAGAAAAGTACAGGTACTCACCACTTTCAAAATAATTGCGAATTTATTGTACCTCACAGGTGCATCTTCAACTGAGATTAAGCAGTAATTTAGAACAGCATATCAGCAGCATGTTGACGTTTCGGCTCCATCTGAGCCTTTGTCAAGACAGACAAAATCACAACCGGTCTTCACCCAGCAGCCCATAATGCACAATAACCACATGGACCACCTTTATAGCGGAGACATATCACATGCCCCTCCCATCCACTTACACACAGGACGTTAAGCAAACTCATGGTAAACCACCTCAAAGAAGCATATTGCGCCCATTATAAAAAATGTATAATGGTCCTTACGCGTACATAGATCATTTCCACAACTGCCAACACTTGAAAAGCATCCAAAATATACTAAAACCAGACTGCGGCAAACGGAAGTGACATGCATTCCACCGCCGGTGGAATGCACCCACGTGACCGGAAGTGCGTCAGACGGCTATCAGAAACAATATCCATAATAAAGGTGCCCAAATTTCCTTAGGATCGGGACATAATAATAACATAGGCGGTCATTCCGAGTTGATCGCTCGCTAGCTACTTTGAGCAGCCGTGCAAATGCATTGTCGCCGCCCACCGGGTAGTGTATTTTTGCTTTGCAGAAGTGCAAACGCTTGTGCAGCAGAGCGGCTGCAAAATCATTTTGTGCAAAACAAGACCAGCCCTGTAGTTACTCTTCATGTGCGTTGATTCTAACGACGGAGGGACGGCTTTTGACATCACACACCCGCCCAGCATTCGCCCAGCCACGCCTGCGTTTAATCCGACACGCCTGCGTTTTTCTAAGCACTCCCTATAAACGGTCGGTTGCCACCCAGAAACGCCTACTTCATGTCAATCTTCCTGCGTTCTGCCGTGCGACTGAAAGCATCGCTAGAACCTGCGCAAAACCACAAAGGACTTTGTACCCGTACGTCGCGCGTGTGCATTGCGGTGCATACGCATGCGCACAAATGACGATTTTTAGCCTAATCGTTGTGCTGCGAACAACGGCAGCTAGCGATCAACTCGGAATGAACCCCATAGTCTCCACTATATAGGGGTCCATAGGTACACCAACATTAAAAACATCACAACAATAAGACTTACAAACAAAACACCATTACAATGAAATGCAATGAGTATAGCATAAAACCAATTACACAATCAATTTTCTGTCAAAATATTATTAGACAAGCATAGCCCTATCCTAAAAAAGTATTAAATGGATTTGCCCCCGTGGGGCCAAGGTGTCAAGCTCTTATATCCATTTTACTTCACGTTGCCTTAATTGCCTTTCTCGATCACCACCACGTGGCAATTTCGGTATATGATCAATCAGCATACACTTCATACTAGAAATTGAGTGTCCCCTCAAGGCAAAATGTTGTGCCATCGGTTTATCAGACACTTTTGTGGCCAGTGCAGCTCGAATGGACGTGCGATGATTGGCCATCCTATCATGAAAGTTCCTTGTGGTCATGCCCACATAGTAATAGCCACTCGGACACACGATAATGTAAATCACATGATCCATGGTACAATGTTACCTGTGTCGGATCTTCATTTGTTGGCCACTATGAGGGTGAGCGAAGCTTTGTCCAACCATCAAAGACCTGCATGTGGTGCAATTGGGACACAGAAAACAGCCATTCTTGGCACTCTGCCACCAAGTATCTGTAGTCACTGTTGGTTGCAATGTTGGACGCATCAACATTTGCCGCAGGTTTCTTCCACGTCTGTATGCACATAACGGTGGCTGCTGGCTAAACCCCTTAAAAGATGTTTTCTTTTCAATGTGTCAGACCTCCTCCACCTGCGCCCTGCCCAACCCACATAATTTACCCTAAACTGGACGTGCAGGGTGGTGGGTCACTTACTGAGTAGAGGTGAGATGCGGGGCAGGGCAGGCATTGAGTCCTGCGCAGCATGACCTCTGACGTCACGTCACACTGCTCAGTGACACATCCAGGGGCAGGGGAAGCCAGGCAGCGTCTGAGCCTTCTGAGGACACGCAACACTGCCCAGCATAGAAAAAAGTAAGGTGGTGGCCAATCCCGAAATCCCCGGGATTGGAAACTCCAATCCCAGGATTGAATCCCAGACAAATTTAGGATGGGATCCCGCTGATCCCGATCCCGGGATTGGCCACCATACCATCCAGTGAGGTCACGTGTGATAGGGGTTGGGAATAGCGGCAGCTGTGAATGATTGGACCAGTAGCGCCAGCCCCGGTGTCCTGCTAGCTACAGCCCAATTTACAGTTTGCAAGCATTTTGGGATGGTGACAGTAAGTGTTCCAGAAAATGGGGGCATGTGTGTCCTGTTTTCTAGACATGTCAAAGCTGTATCCTCATATGCCATTTCACTGGCCCTAGCAATGTAGTTTTGCTAGACATCATGAGTAGCCTGGGGGTTATTCAGAGGTCCTATGGTCGCATTGCTGATCTGGTGCTGGGTCTTTCAGCACAGCAGTGGACCAGAGAAGCCAGCAGTGGGCATATTTATACACCACATACATCATGTGGCATTTGCATATTGTTGCACTGCTGCTGCGTACATTTGCGTCCACCTCCTTTCTTCACAGGTAAAAACACCATCCTCATGCTTGTGTATCTGAGTCTATCATCTCTCTCTGGCTACACTTTTCACACCCCAAGAAAGTTTGTCTGCAAATGTCTGTGATCTGTCTTCAATGCAAAATCCCCTCTGTTAATTAGCTGAACTTCTGATTGCACACCTCCCCCTTTGCCAACTAATGTAGGGGGTCATTCCGAGTTGATCATAGCTGTGCTAAATTTAGCCCAGCCACGATCAGGCACTCAGACATGCGGGGGGGGACACCCAGCACAGGGCTAGTCCGCCCCGCATGTCAGTGCCGCCCCCCCCCCCCTCGCAGTAGTGAAAAAAGCATCGCACAGCGGCGATGCTTTTACAATTCAGGAGTACCTCCTGGCCAGCGCAGCTCCTGTGGCTGGCCGGGAGAACCTCTTCGCTGCCCTGGTCGCAGCAGCTGCGTGTGACGTCACGCAGCTGCTGCGGCCCACCCACCAGTGGCGCACTCAGGGGGGGTTTCCGAGTACCCAGAAACCCCCCTCCACTAAAGGAAAAAAACATTTTTTTTTTTTTAAGGCTGCATGAGTATTATTAATGACTGTCTAGCGTCCTCTGCAGCCTGCTGTCTTCCTGGTGGCACTTGCAAGTGCAATAACAGTTTACTTTATTTTAATTATAGTACATATATATCCATGTGCCTACATATATACACATGTATACATACATACATACATACATACATATATATAAACACACACACACACATATGATATATATATATATATATATATATATATATATATATACATGTGTATATTAGAGATGAGCGGGTTCGGTTCCTCTGAATCCGAACCCGCCCGAACTTCATGTTTTTTTTCACGGGTCCGAGCGACTCGGATCTTCCCGCCTTGCTCGGTTAACCCGAGCGCGCCCGAACGTCATCATCCCGCTGTCGGATTCTCGCGAGGCTCGGATTCTATCGCGAGACTCGGATTCTATATAAGGAGCAGCGCGTCGCCGCCATTTTCACACGTGCATTGAGAGTCATAGGGAGAGGACGTGGCTGGCGTCCTCTCCGTTTAGAGAAGAGAGAGACACAGTAGAGACGAGAGAGACACAGTAGTAGTAATTTTGGGGAGCATTATTAGGAGGAGTACTACTATACAACTATACTACTTGCTGAAGTGATATAGATTAGATAGTGTGACTGTAAGTGTATTGTATTATCTGACTTGTGGGGGAGACACTGACAGTGGGGAGCAGTTAGAGTCTGAGAGCAGGACTCAGGAGTACATATAACGTACAGTGCATACTTTTGCTGCCAGAGTCAGTGCCACACTGCCATTGTTGTGACCACACTGACCACCAGTATAATAATATATTTTGTGATTGTCTGCTTAGGACTCGGAGTACTAGTTGCAAGTTGCAACGTGAGTGACCTGACCACCAGTTTAATAATCAATCACCACCAGTTTAATATATATATATATATATATATAATTGTATATAATATATATATATATATATATATATATAATATTGTATACCACCTACCCGTGGTTTTTTTTTTTTTCATTCTTCTTTATACATACTACTATAGTAGCTTACTGTAGCAGTCTGCGGTGCTGCTGACCTGACAGTGTCCAGCAGGTCCATCATCAGTCATCACATAATAAATATATATAGTACCTGTCCGGCTGCAGTACTAGTGATATTATATTGATTTCATCTCATTATCAATAATTTATCATCCAGTCTAGACTCTATATTAGCAGCAGACACAGTACGTTAGTCCACGGCTGTAGCTACCTCTGTGTCGGCACTCGGCAGTCCATCCATAATTGTATACCACCTACCCGTGGTTTTTTTTTTTCCTTTCTTCTTTGTACATACTACTATAGTATAGTAGCTTACTGTAGCAGTCTGCGGTGCTGCTGAGCTGACAGTGTCCAGCAGGTCCGTCATCAGTCATCATTACCTAATAAATATATTATCTACCTGTCCGGCTGCAGTACTAGTGATATTATATATACATACATATATATATTGATTTCATATCATTATCATCCAGTCTATATAAGCAGCAGACACAGTACGTTAGTCCACGGCTGTAGCTACCTCTGTGTCGGCACTCGGCAGTCCATCCATAATTGTATACCACCTACCCGTGGTTTTTCTTTTTCTTTCTTCTTTGTACATACTACTATAGTATAGTAGCTTACTGTAGCAGTCTGCGGTGCTGCTGAGCTGACAGTGTCCAGCAGGTCCGTCATCAGTCATCATTACCTAATAAATATATTATCTACCTGTCCGGCTGCAGTACTAGTGATATTATATATACATACATATATATATTGATTTCATATCATTATCATCCAGTCTATATTAGCAGCAGACACAGTACGTTAGTCCACGGCTGTAGCTACCTCTGTGTCGGCACTCGGCAGTCCATCCATAATTGTATACCACCTACCCGTGGTTTTTTTTTTCTTTCTTCTTTGTACATACTACTATAGTATAGTAGCTTACTGTAGCAGTCTGCGGTGCTGCTGAGCTGACAGTGTCCAGCAGGTCCGTCATCAGTCATCATTACCTAATAAATATATTATCTACCTGTCCGGCTGCAGTACTAGTGATATTATATATACATACATATATATATTGATTTCATATCATTATCATCCAGTCTATATTAGCAGCAGACACAGTACGGTAGTCCACGGCTGTAGCTACCTCTGTGTCGGCACTCGGCAGTCCATCCATAATTGTATACCACCTACCCGTGGTTTTTTTTTTTCTTCTTTGTACATACTACTATAGTATAGTAGCTTACTGTAGCAGTCTGCGGTGCTGCTGAGCTGACAGTGTCCAGCAGGTCCGTCATCAGTCATCATTACCTAATAAATATATTATCTACCTGTCCGGCTGCAGTACTAGTGATATTATATATACATACATATATATATTGATTTCATATCATTATCATCCAGTCTATATTAGCAGCAGACACAGTACGTTAGTCCACGGCTGTAGCTACCTCTGTGTCGGCACTCGGCAGTCCATCCATAATTGTATACCACCTACCCGTGGTTTTTTTTTTTCTTTCTTCTTTGTACATACTACTATAGTATAGTAGCTTACTGTAGCAGTCTGCGGTGCTGCTGAGCTGACAGTGTCCAGCAGGTCCGTCATCAGTCATCATTACCTAATAAATATATTATCTACCTGTCCGGCTGCAGTACTAGTGATATTATATATACATACATATATATATTGATTTCATATCATTATCATCCAGTCTATATTAGCAGCAGACACAGATCGTTAGTCCACGGCTGTAGCTACCTCTGTGTCGGCACTCGGCAGTCCATCCATAAGTATACTAGTATCCATCCATCTCCATTGTTTACCTGAGGTGCCTTTTAGTTGTGCCTATTAAAATATGGAGAACAAAAATGTTGAGGTTCCAAAATTAGGGAAAGATCAAGATCCACTTCCACCTCGTGCTGAAGCTGCTGCCACTAGTCATGGCCGAGACGATGAAATGCCAGCAACGTCGTCTGCCAAGGCCGATGCCCAATGTCATAGTACAGAGCATGTCAAATCCAAAACACCAAATATCAGTAAAAAAAGGACTCCAAAACCTAAAATAAAATTGTCGGAGGAGAAGCGTAAACTTGCCAATATGCCATTTACCACACGGAGTGGCAAGGAACGGCTGAGGCCCTGGCCTATGTTCATGGCTAGTGGTTCAGCTTCACATGAGGATGGAAGCACTCAGCCTCTCGCTAGAAAAATGAAAAGACTCAAGCTGGCAAAAGCAGTAGCACCGCAAAGAACTGTGCGTTCTTCGAAATCCCAAATCCACAAGGAGAGTCCGACTCCAATTGTGTCGGTTGCGATGCCTGACCTTCCCAACACTGGACGTGAAGAGCATGCGCCTTCCACCATTTGTACGCCCCCTGCAAGTGCTGGAAGGAGCACCCGCAGTCCAGTTCCTGATAGTCAGATTGAAGATGTCAGTGTTGAAGTACACCAGGATGAGGAGGATATGGGTGTTGCTGGCGCTGGGGAGGAAATTGACCAGGAGGATTCTGATGGTGAGGTGGTTTGTTTAAGTCAGGCACCCGGGGAGACACCTGTTGTCCGTGGGAGGAATATGGCCATTGACATGCCTGGTGAAAATACCAAAAAAATCAGCTCTTCGGTGTGGAAGTATTTCAACAGAAATGCGGACAACAGGTGTCAAGCCGTGTGTTGCCTTTGTCAAGCTGTAATAAGTAGGGGTAAGGACGTTAACCACCTCGGAACATCCTCCCTTATACGTCACCTGCAGCGCATTCATAATAAGTCAGTGACAAGTTCAAAAACTTTGGGTGACAGCGGAAGCAGTCCACTGACCAGTAAATCCCTTCCTCTTGTAACCAAGCTCACGCAAACCACCCCACCAACTCCCTCAGTGTCAATTTCCTCCTTACCCAGGAATGCCAATAGTCCTGCAGGCCATGTCACTGGCAATTCTGACGAGTCCTCTCCTGCCTGGGATTCCTCCGATGCATCCTTGAGTGTAATGCCTACTGCTGCTGGCGCTGCTGTTGTTGCTGCTGGGAGTCGATCGTCATCCCAGAGGGGAAGTCGTAAGCCCACTTGTACTACTTCCAGTAAGCAATTGACTGTCCAACAGTCCTTTGCGAGGAAGATGAAATATCACAGCAGTCATCCTGCTGCAAAGCGGATAACTGAGGCCTTGACAACTATGTTGGTGTTAGACGTGCGTCCGGTATCCGCCGTTAGTTCACAGGGAACTAGACAATTTATTGAGGCAGTGTGCCCCCGTTACCAAATACCATCTAGGTTCCACTTCTCTAGGCAGGCGATACCGAGAATGTACACGGACGTCAGAAAAAGACTCACCAGTGTCCTAAAAAATGCAGTTGTACCCAATGTCCACTTAACCACGGACATGTGGACAAGTGGAGCAGGGCAGGGTCAGGACTATATGACTGTGACAGCCCACTGGGTAGATGTATGGACTCCCGCCGCAAGAACAGCAGCGGCGGCACCAGTAGCAGCATCTCGCAAACGCCAACTCTTTCCTAGGCAGGCTACGCTTTGTATCACCGCTTTCCAGAATACGCACACAGCTGAAAACCTCTTACGGCAACTGAGGAAGATCATCGTGGAATGGCTTACCCCAATTGGACTCTCCTGTGGATTTGTGGCATCGGACAACGCCAGCAATATTGTGTGTGCATTAAATATGGGCAAATTCCAGCACGTCCCATGTTTTGCACATACCTTGAATTTGGTGGTGCAGAATTTTTTAAAAAACGACAGGGGTGTGCAAGAGATGCTGTCGGTGGCCAGAAGAATTGCGGGACACTTTCGGCGTACAGGCACCACGTACAGAAGACTGGAGCACCACCAAAAACAACTGAACCTGCCCTGCCATCATCTGAAGCAAGAAGTGGTAACGAGGTGGAATTCAACCCTCTATATGCTTCAGAGGTTGGAGGAGCAGCAAAAGGCCATTCAAGCCTATACAATTCAGCACGATATAGGAGGTGGAATGCACCTGTCTCAAGCGCAGTGGAGAATGATTTCAACATTGTGCAAGGTTCTGATGCCCTTTGAACTTGCCACACGTGAAGTCAGTTCAGACACTGCCAGCCTGAGTCAGGTCATTCCCCTCATCAGGCTTTTGCAGAAGAAGCTGGAGACATTGAAGGAGGAGCTAACACAGAGCGATTCCGCTAGGCATGTGGGACTTGTGGATGGAGCCCTTAATTCGCTTAACAAGGATTCACGGGTGGTCAATCTGTTGAAATCAGAGCACTACATTTTGGCCACCATGCTCGATCCTAGATTTAAAGCCTACCTTGGATCTCTCTTTCCGGCAGACACAAGTCTGCTGGGGTTCAAAGACCTGCTGGTGAGAAAATTGTCAAGTCAAGCGGAACGCGACCTGTCAACATCTCCTCCTTCACATTCTCCCGCAACTGGGGGTGCGAGGAAAAGGCTCAGAATTCCGAGCCCACCCGCTGGCGGTGATGCAGGGCAGTCTGGAGCGACTGCTGATGCTGACATCTGGTCCGGACTGAAGGACCTGACAACGATTACGGACATGTCGTCTACTGTCACTGCATATGATTCTCTCACCATTGAAAGAATGGTGGAGGATTATATGAGTGACCGCATCCAAGTAGGCACGTCACACAGTCCGTACTTATACTGGCAGGAAAAAGAGGCAATTTGGAGGCCCTTGCACAAACTGGCTTTATTCTACCTAAGTTGCCCTCCCACAAGTGTGTACTCCGAAAGAGTGTTTAGTGCCGCCGCTCACCTTGTCAGCAATCGGCGTACGAGGTTACATCCAGAAAATGTGGAGAAGATGATGTTCATTAAAATGAATTATAATCAATTCCTCCGTGGAGACATTGACCAGCAGCAATTGCCTCCACAAAGTACACAGGGAGCTGAGATGGTGGATTCCAGTGGGGACGAATTGATAATCTGTGAGGAGGGGGATGTACACGGTGATATATCGGAGGATGATGATGAGGTGGACATCTTGCCTCTGTAGAGCCAGTTTGTGCAAGGAGAGATTAATTGCTTCTTTTTAGGTGGGGGTCCAAACCAACCCGTCATTTCAGTCACAGTCGTGTGGCAGACCCTGTCACTGAAATGATGGGTTGGTTAAAGTGTGCATGTCCTGTTTATACAACATAAGGGTGGGTGGGAGGGCCCAAGGACAATTCCATCTTGCACCTCTTTTTTCTTTAATTTTTCTTTGCGTCATGTGCTGTTTGGGGAGTATTTTTTGGAAGGGCCATCCTGCGGGACACTGCAGTGCCACTCCTAGATGGGCCCGGTGTTTGTGTCGGCCACTAGGGTCGCTTATCTTACTCACACAGCTACCTCATTGCGCCTCTTTTTTTCTTTGCGTCATGTGCTGTTTGGGGAGGGTTTTTTGGAAGGGACATCCTGCGTGACACTGCAGTGCCACTCCTAGATGGGCCAGGTGTTTGTGTCGGCCACTAGGGTCGCTTATCTTACTCACACAGCTACCTCATTGCGCCTCTTTTTTTCTTTGCGTCATGTGCTGTTTGGGGAGGGTTTTTTGGAAGGGACATCCTGCGTGACACTGCAGTGCCACTCCTAGATGGGCCCGGTGTTTGTGTCGGCCACTAGGGTCGCTTATCTTACTCACACAGCTACCTCATTGCGCCTCTTTTTTTCTTTGCGTCATGTGCTGTTTGGGGAGGGTTTTTTGGAAGGGACATCCTGCGTGACACTGCAGTGCCACTCCTAGATGGGCCAGGTGTTTGTGTCGGCCACTAGGGTCGCTTATCTTACTCACACAGCTACCTCATTGCGCCTCTTTTTTTCTTTGCGTCATGTGCTGTTTGGGGAGGGTTTTTTGGAAGGGACATCCTGCGTGACACTGCAGTGCCACTCCTAGATGGGCCCGGTGTTTGTGTCGGCCACTAGGGTCGCTTATCTTACTCACACAGCTACCTCATTGCGCCTCTTTTTTTCTTTGCGTCATGTGCTGTTTGGGGAGGGTTTTTTTGGAAGGGACATCCTGCGTGACACTGCAGTGCCACTCCTAGATGGGCCCGGTGTTTGTGTCGGCCACTAGGGTCGCTTATCTTACTCACACAGCTACCTCATTGTGCCTCTTTTTTTCTTTGCGTCATGTGCTGTTTGGGGAGGGTTTTTTGGAAGGGACATCCTGCGTGACACTGCAGTGCCACTCCTAGATGGGCCCGGTGTTTGTGTCGGCCACTAGGGTCGCTTATCTTACTCACACAGCTACCTCATTGCGCCTCTTTTTTTCTTTGCGTCATGTGCTGTTTGGGGAGGGTTTTTTGGAAGGGACATCCTGCGTGACACTGCAGTGCCACTCCTAGATGGGCCCGGTGTTTGTGTCGGCCACTAGGGTCGCTTATCTTACTCACACAGCTACCTCATTGCGCCTCTTTTTTTCTTTGCGTCATGTGCTGTTTGGGGAGGGTTTTTTGGAAGGGACATCCTGCGTGACACTGCAGTGCCACTCCTAGATGGGCCCGGTGTTTGTGTCGGCCACTAGGGTCGCTTAGCTTAGTCATCCAGCGACCTAGGTGCAAATTTTAGGACTAAAAATAATATTGTGAGGTGTGAGGTATTCAGAATAGACTGAAAATGAGTGTAAATTATGGTTTTTGAGGTTAATAATACTTTGGGATCAAAATGACCCCCAAATTCTATGATTTAAGCTGTTTTTTAGTGTTTTTTTAAAAAAACACCCGAATCCAAAACACACCCGAATCCGACAAAAAAAATTCGGTGAGGTTTTGCCAAAACGCGGTCGAACCCAAAACACGGCCGCGGAACCGAACCCAAAACCAAAACACAAAACCCGAAAAATTTCCGGCGCTCATCTCTAGTGTATATATATGTGTACTGTATGTGTGTGTATATATATATATATATGTATGCATGTTTAATATGCTATGTATATGTGTATATGGGTTCACTACGATCTCCCGGCGGCCGGCCTCCCGGCGACCAGCATACCGGCGCCGGGAGGCCGGCCGCCGGCTTACCAACAGTGTGGCGAGCGCAAATGAGCCCCTTGCGGGCTCGCTACGCGCGCCACACTATTCTATTCTCCCTCCAGGGGGGTCGTGGACCCCCACGAGGGAGAATAAGTGTTGTATGCCGGCGGTCAGGCTCCCGGCGCCGGTATGCTGGTCGCCGGGAGCCCGACCGCCGGCATACTGAAGACCACCCGTGTATATGTATGTGTGTGTGTATGTATATATATATATATATATATATATATGTGTGTGTGTAGATATATGTATATATATATATAGGTATGATGCCTATCCCACCTGTGGCTCAGGTATATCTGGAAAGGACAAAGGCGGCACTCCAAGGGCTTTGAAAAATGGTAATTTATGTGTAAAACATAACAAGTCAAAAAATGTGCAAACGATCAAAAAAACATGGTGGTCTTACGTCTTACAACGTTTCAAGGCAGCAAGCCTTTTCTTCAGGTAAGGAGACCCATGTGTAGAGTGTAGTGAAAAAGAAGCGAGAACCAAACATACCAACAAAGAAACTCACCTTTTAAGGACATGCTGAGACAGGTGTTCCCGGCGTCCGTGTTCGGGACTTCCGGATGCGGCGCCCGAGTGGCGCATAGCTGACGTCATCGTTGCTAAGCAACGAGAATGCGCACAGGCGCCGGGGAGACCCGTCATGTCTAAAGAAAATAGAAGTGGTGCTAAACTGGAATGTATGACACCCAAAGAGGGTGAACGATGAACGTGCCTGTGACAAAAACATTAAGGATTTAGAGAGGTTAAAAAGACTGTAGCTCCGCTGAAAGTGCACAAAGGGAATCTAGCATAAAAAGGGAATGTAACATAAAAAAGACAATTAAAGAGAGACGCCGTGATATCGGCCAGTGTGATGCATGCAAGATGATTATACATGTGAATGGCCCGAATGGGCTAGCAGGCTGTAATGAGATCAGGATGAATCCCCACTGGGCTGCAGCACCCTGACAGAAGGAAGATGAGGAAAAAATATATAATGGACGGGGGAGGGGGAGGGAAGCGAAGTAGGGGGGGGGGAGGTGAAAAGGTAAAGGGGTGGGGGGATGGGAGGGGGGGAAGGGGGGTTGGGGGGGGGGGGGGGAGATACGGAAGGGTGGTGGGATAGACGGAAGGGGAGGAGGTTAGTGATGGGAGAAATGGAGAGGGAAGGGAGAAAAGGGAAGGATCAAAGATGGTAGATATAGTGTTAGAGGAACACTTGTCGAGTAACTTGTTTACAAAAACACATTCCAAGTGAATTTTTCGTTAAGTCCATTTGGTGACAAAGTGTCCAACAGGAAAATCCACTTCGATTCACATCTGGATAGTGCTGTATGGCGGTCGCCCCCTCTCACGGGGTTGGGGATGTGGTCGATGATCTTATATCGCAAGCTGGCGAGTGGGTGGCCTTGAGATTTAAAATGACGTGCAACCGGTTGGTCCACAGATTTGCCCATAAGAGATGCCTTAATGGCCGATCTATGCAGTGCCATCCTGTCCCTGAGGTTCCGGATTGTCTGTCCAACGTATAGTAAGCCACATGGGCAAATGATAATGTATACGATAAAAGGTGTCGTACAGGTGACTACGTGTCTGATTTTGAATTGCTTGCCTGTGTGTGAATTGTTGAAGCTGTGGCCTGTTTCCAAATATTTACAAGTGGTGCAAGCTGCGCACCGGTAGCATCCTGGTCTCTTGACTTGCGTCAAAGCGCTAGGGGTTGAGATGATGTTCGTTTTCACTAATAGGTCCCTAAGATTAGGGCCCCTCTTGTAACTAGGCATCAGAGATGTATTTCTGAAACAGGGTAAGTCCTTGTCGCCTGACACGATAGGCCATAGGCCTTTGGTGGCGCGTGGAAGTACTATACTGGCTGTAGAATACTGGGTGACAAATGGAATTCGGGATTGCAGTGGCTTTTGAGAAACTTTGTATAACAATTGTTCTCTAGGGATTTGGAGAACTTCATTTTTGGCCTGTTGGAGCTCCCTGAGTTTATATCCTCTGTGGGCAAACTTGAGGATCATCTGTTCCAGGGTCATCACTAGAGTGGTACGGTCACTAGAGATTCTTGCTGCACGAAGCATTTGTGATCTGGGTAGACCACGTTTGAGTGCTGGGGGATGGCAGCTGCTGTGGTGTAACAGCGTGTTACGATCCGTGGGTTTGGAGAATAATTTAGTGTGGATGGAATTATTCTTAATTTCAATGGTGACGTCCAAATAATTGATGCTTGTGAAGCTGGTCTGATATGTGAATTTGATGGGTGAATTACGTGAATTGATGTGCTCAATGAGAGTGATCAATTCAAATTCGGTACCTGTCCAGAAGATCAGTAGATCATCAATATACCGTAAGTAAAGAGCTATTTTGTTGGTTATCTCTCTTGATGAGAAAAAGAATTCCTCTTCTTGTAAAAACATCCTGATCTCATTACAGCCTGCTAGCCCATTCGGGCCATTCACATGTATAATCATCTTGCATGCATCACACTGGCCGATATCACGGCGTCTCTCTTTAATTGTCTTTTTTATGTTACATTCCCTTTTTATGCTAGATTCCCTTTGTGCACTTTCAGCGGAGCTACAGTCTTTTTAACCTCTCTAAATCCTTAATGTTTTTGTCACAGGCACGTTCATCGTTCACCCTCTTTGGGTGTCATACATTCCAGTTTAGCACCACTTCTATTTTCTTTAGACATGACGGGTCTCCCCGGCGCCTGTGCGCATTCTCGTTGCTTAGCAACGATGACGTCAGCTATGCGCCACTCGGGCGCCGCATCCGGAAGTCCCGAACACGGACGCCGGGAACACCTGTCTCAGCATGTCCTTAAAAGGTGAGTTTCTTTGTTGGTATGTTTGGTTCTCGCTTCTTTTTCACTACACTCTACACATGGGTCTCCTTACCTGAAGAAAAGGCTTGCTGCCTTGAAACGTTGCAAGACGTAAGACCACCATGTTTTTTTGATCGTTTGCACATTTTTTGACTTGTTATGTTTTACACATAAATTACCATTTTTCAAAGCCCTTGGAGTGCCGCCTTTGTCCTTTCCAGATATACCTGAGCCACAGGTGGGATAGGCATGATACCTGCATTATTCTAAGGACGGCACCGAGGCACATGCTCTTTTCAAATAGAGTGCCGGATGTATACATTGATATATACTATTGGGAATTGGCTACGTTTCCTAAGTATCAAGGCACCTCAGTCACACCCCAATTAGGGTGACTACAAAAGACCTTTTTCAGCTTTTATGCTTTATTTGTCTATTCTTTTGCGACTACTGAACCTACCAGCGATTTTACAAATCTGTCGCTCCAGCTGTAGTTAATTCAGCAGCTGTATCTGGCAATCAGTGTGAATCTCCACACAGGCTGACATGACATCACCCACCACATCGGGGCCTCTGTCATTCATCGAACTTAAACAACACCTGGCAGAGACACTCAGTTACAATGAAACACAAGCTTCGCAGATCCTGTTTGGCACCGACCTCAACGTCCAACCAGAACCACCTTCTACGGAGGAGGTCTTCCAAACACTCCTGAAATTGCGGAATAAGGAGACCGACTACCTCCTACATGGCACATCATTATCCGACTACTATCGAGCCAAAATGATTCCACGCGGCTTCAGAATTAGAAACATGCCAACTATCGGCCGCAATAGTGCCGATTTTTGCCATAAATGGATTTCCATTCTCAATAAATGTAGCTCAGATCTAATGTTATTGGTCATCGACGAGGCCCGCACTATTCTAACCGAGACCAGATCCAAACTTGCGGAGGCTACCCTGAAATTCAAACCTCAATTAGACGATAAGAGACTACAAGCACAATGGGACCGATTGGAACAACAGTGCAACACCTACAGACAAGATCTTTTAAAATTCAAACAGAAAAAACTGACAACGGTCCAAGCCGATTATGAAGACCAAAGGGTATATCGATGGCTCAACGGTACAGATCCACCACCCCGCTCTAGATCTCGGATCTCTTGGAAAGACAGAAATCCACCAAATAGGAGAAACAGGTCACAATCTAATAGCGACAGTGATTTTTTAGTCACCGATTCGGAAGACCCCCAGACAACACGGACGGTCCCTTTAGCCAGGGCTACACGTTCAAAAGTCGACATGCGCGACCAGGAAGAACGCGACGTGGGGGCCAAAACCAAAGGATCTTCCAAGCCTCCCATCAACAGAGGGAGGAAGTAACGTTTAATTTATCATCCCGTATTTTTTCACCCACTGAATTAAATGTGTTAAACAAGGGTTTGTCCTTTGTTCCTACCCACCCTCACCGGGATCTTGATTGGAAGATTGATCTATATGGCCTTCATAGGTCTTTAAAAACCAAGGAATTCTTCCAACATCAACGTGACAATGTGCCCCCTCATCAAACACCGACAGTGTATAAAAAAACCAAGTTTGATCCTGTCTCGACAAATGCTTCTTTGAAGACCTTCAACCGCCTGCTAGATACAGCAGTCACTAAATTCCACGCAGCTCAACCCACTGTTCATACCAACCTGACTCGAGCTGAGCAGAAAGCACTCCAGGATTTGTCGAAGTACCAAGACGTCATCTTCCGCCCTGCCGACAAGGGGGGCGGCATTGTCATACAGGATTCTAAAAAATACATTTCCAACATCGACCTCCTTTTACAAGATTCCTCCACGTACCATCAGCTTCCCCTGAACCCCACGGAAGGGTTCAAACGGGATCTGGATGGTGCTCTGTTGGAGGCTCATCAAGCTGGACACCTCGATAAGAAAATGTACAATTCATTACTCACTCCTTTTCCTATCACTCCAGTGCTATACACCATCCCCAAACTTCACAAAAACCCGGTGGATCCACCCCCCAGACCTATCATTTCAGCACGGGGGTCACTACTTCAGCCCATCTCACAGTTTTTAGACCAGCTTATTCAACCATACATTATGGACCAGCCCACGTTTCTCAAGGACACTACACAACTCCTCACCAAACTCAATCATTTCAAAACAATACCAACTAACATGCTGTTATGCACTCTCGATGTCAAGAATCTATACACTGTAATTCCTCATGACAGCGGCCTAGCCGCCATGGAAGTATTCCTGTTCCGACACCATTTCGACGCCATCCCAATTCCTCTGTTTTTGTCTTTGCTGTCAAAAACTCTAAAACAAAACTATTTCCTACACAACGGACAGTACTTCATTCAAACAACCGGGTGCGCGATGGGGTCCTCTGTGGCCCCCTCGTTCGCTAATGTATTCATGTTTTTACAAGAAGAGGAATTCTTTTTCTCATCAAGAGAGATAACCAACAAAATAGCTCTTTACTTACGGTATATTGATGATCTACTGATCTTCTGGACAGGTACCGAATTTGAATTAATCACTCTCATTGAGCACATCAATTCACGTAATTCACCCATCAAATTCACATATCAGACCAGCTTCACAAGCATCAATTATTTGGACGTCACCATTGAAATTAAGAATAATTCCATCCACACTAAATTATTCTCCAAACCCACCGATCGTAACACGCTGTTACACCACAGCAGCTGCCATCCCCCAGCACTCAAACGTGGTCTACCCAGATCACAAATGCTTCGTGCAGCAAGAATCTCTAGTGACCGTACCACTCTAGTGATGACCCTGGAACAGATGATCCTCAAGTTTGCCCACAGAGGATATAAACTCAGGGAGCTCCAACAGGCCAAAAATGAAGTTCTCCAAATCCCTAGAGAACAATTGTTATACAAAGTTTCTCAAAAGCCACTGCAATCCCGAATTCCATTTGTCACCCAGTATTCTACAGCCAGTATAGTACTTCCACGCGCCACCAAAGGCCTATGGCCTATCGTGTCAGGCGACAAGGACTTACCCTGTTTCAGAAATACATCTCTGATGCCTAGTTACAAGAGGGGCCCTAATCTTAGGGACCTATTAGTGAAAACGAACATCATCTCAACCCCTAGCGCTTTGACGCAAGTCAAGAGACCAGGATGCTACCGGTGCGCAGCTTGCACCACTTGTAAATATTTGGAAACAGGCCACAGCTTCAACAATTCACACACAGGCAAGCAATTCAAAATCAGACACGTAGTCACCTGTACGACAACTTTTATCGTATACATTATCATTTGCCCATGTGGCTTACTATACGTTGGACAGACAATCCGGAACCTCAGGGACAGGATGGCACTGCATAGATCGGCCATTAAGGCATCTCTTATGGGCAAATCTGTAGACCAACCGGTTGCACGTCATTTTAAATCTCAAGGCCACCCACTCGCCAGCTTGCGATATAAGATCATCGACCACATCCCCAACCCCGTGAGAGGGGGCGACCGCCATACAGCACTATCCAGATGTGAATCGAAGTGGATTTTCCTGTTGGACACTTTGTCACCAAATGGACTTAACGAAAAATTCACTTGGAATGTGTTTTTGTAAACAAGTTACTCGACAAGTGTTCCTCTAACACTATATCTACCATCTTTGATCCTTCCCTTTTCTCCCTTCCCTCTCCATTTCTCCCATCACTAACCTCCTCCCCTTCCGTCTATCCCACCACCCTTCCGTATCTTCCCCCCCCCCCCAACCCCCCTTCCCCCCCTCCCATCCCCCCCCCCCTTTACCTTTTCACCTCCCCCCCCCCCTACTTCGCTTCCCTCCCCCTCCCCCGTCCATTATATATTTTTTCCTCATCTTCCTTCTGTCAGGGTGCTGCAGCCCAGTGGGGATTCATCCTGATCTCATTACAGCCTGCTAGCCCATTCGGGCCATTCACATGTATAATCATCTTGCATGCATCACACTGGCCGATATCACGGCGTCTCTCTTTAATTGTCTTTTTTATGTTACATTCCCTTTTTATGCTAGATTCCCTTTGTGCACTTTCAGCGGAGCTACAGTCTTTTTAACCTCTCTAAATCCTTAATGTTTTTGTCACAGGCACGTTCATCGTTCACCCTCTTTGGGTGTCATACATTCCAGTTTAGCACCACTTCTATTTTCTTTAGACATGACGGGTCTCCCCGGCGCCTGTGCGCATTCTCGTTGCTTAGCAACGATGACGTCAGCTATGCGCCACTCGGGCGCCGCATCCGGAAGTCCCGAACACGGACGCCGGGAACACCTGTCTCAGCATGTTCTTAAAAGGTGAGTTTCTTTGTTGGTATGTTTGGTTCTCGCTTCTTTTTCACTACACTCTACACATGGGTCTCCTTACCTGAAGAAAAGGCTTGCTGCCTTGAAACGTTGTAAGACGTAAGACCACCATGTTTTTTTGATCGTTTGCACATTTTTTGACTTGTTATGTTTTACACATAAATTACCATTTTTCAAAGCCCTTGGAGTGCCGCCTTTGTCCTTTCCAGATATACCTGAGCCACAGGTGGGATAGGCATGATACCTGCATTATTCTAAGGACGGCACCGAGGCACATGCTCTTTTCAAATAGAGTGCCGGATGTATACATTGATATATATATATATATATATATATATATATGTGTGTGAAATACACTACAGTATTTTCCTATAAAGAATGTCCCATGATGGCTCCATCAATATTGTCTTTTTACGTGATATTTTTCTATTTTTCAATTTCATTTTTATTTTTAACTTTTTATTTTATTTTTCATTTTTTGTTCCTGTCGTCGGTTTTTTAATTCTTTAATTTTTCAATTTTTCTATACATTCTTTGAAACCAAAAATTATTATGGGATATAGGAACCCAATATACACGTGGGGGGTCCCTGAATAATCATATATTAATGACTGTGACGGGATCTACCCTATGTATATAATCAGGGCCGTTTCTAGACAATTTGGCTCCCAGTGCGAGATTTAAAAATGCGCCCCCCCCCCCCATTGCTATAAAAAAAAATTGCGTCCCCCCCCATATAGCTATAAAAATAAAAAGTATGCGCGCGCCGGAGGCGGCGTGGCCTCATCTGATATTATCACGCCCACCACAGGGGAAAAAAAAAAAAAAAAGTCCCCATTTTACACATTACAGCAGCCAAGTGTCCCCATTTTACACAGTGCGGCAGGCAGGTGTCCCCATTTTACAGAGCGCAGCAGGCAGGTATCCCCATTTTACACAGTGCGGCAGGCAGATATCCCCATTTTACACAGTGCGGCAGGCAGATATCCCCATTTTACACAGCGCGGCAGGTATCCCCATTTTACACAGCGCGGCAGGCAGGTATCCCCATTTTACACAGTGCGGAAGGCAGATATCCCCATTTTACACAGTATGCAGGCAGGTGTCCCCATTTTACACAGTGCGGAAGGCAGGTGTCCCCATTTTACACAGTGCGGCAGGCAGGTGTCCCCATTTTACACAGTGCGGCAGGCAGGTATCCCCATTTTACACAACGCGGCAGGCAGGTGTCCCCATTTTACACAGTGCGGCAGGCAGGTATCCCCATTTTACACAGTGCGGCAGGCAGGTATCCCCATTTTACACAGTGCGGCAGGCAGGTGTCCCCATTTTACACAGTGCGGCAGGCAGGTATCCCCATTTTACACAGTGCGGCAGGGAGGTGTCCCCATTTTACACAATGAGGCAGGTGTCCCCATTTTACACAGCGTGGCAGGCAGGTGTTCCCATTTTACACAGTGCAGCAGGCAGGTATCCCCAGTGTGGCAGGCAGGTGTCAAGTGGTGGGGGGGAAGGAAGGGGGAGAGAGATAGATATACTTACATGTTCCCGCTCTTCGGATCCCGCCGCCGGACGTCCCTCGCCCCGGCCGCCGCCCCCCGCCTCCTTCCAGGCTTCTCTCCTCCCTCTCCCCGAGCGCTCCTGCTCGGGGGGCGGGGCTTCGTGGAATGACGCGTTTGCGTCATGACGTCACGACACAAACGCGTCATTTCGCGAAACTCCGCCCCCTCGAGCAGGAGCGCTCGGGGAGAGGGAGGAGAGGGGAAATAACACTTAAAGTGCCGCGGCGGGCGCCCCGTGCGGTTGCACGGCTCGCCCGCCGCTAGAAACGGCACTGTATATAATTGGAATCTAGTAATAGAATTTGAATTATTATGTAATGATCGTCATAATGATACTCTGAATTTCCTACTTTCCACCAATAGAAACTTGCTCCCTCTGCAGTCATAATTGGATATCATACATATATACATGTGTCCCGCTTGAATCACCATAGGTGCTATGCTGCTAATTGTATATCACTAGTGGCATGTGACATTAAGATACATTTACATTTACATATATGTGGTATAAGCCTTATATCCCAAGAGTGGGATGTTTAAGTTGTGCGTTGGACCGTGTGGAATTGGCCACTGAGGTGGCGCTTTGACTGTGCAGAGATGCTGTGTCTCCCATGGTCCGTGAATCGACTTGCAGTAAATCACGTTTGTTTCCTTGGAAACCTGTTGCTATTAAGCGTCTTGAGGATTCTATCATGTGACCTCCTTACGCACCACGGCCATGAGAAACAGTCAGACGGCACGTAATGGATCTTAACTGAACGGTTACTAGGCAACCTCTGACGTATCACATGTGATTTACGTCCTGAGGATGCAGTACATGCGTTCCACGGACCGGAAATGCGGCCCGTAGTGGAACGCACGCCGTATGTAGTGCTCACAATGTGTGATTACAAGTTTTTGGCTGCATGAGGGGGTGAGTAAAATACTATTGACAGGGTGATTTGCTATGATATGATGATCTCCTGATTTTAATATATGTATGTTGAAATGTCTAGTATATCATATGTAACTGTTTTTGATATGGGGTGTGGGGGAGTTGCCGAGACTAATTGGAGGGAGGGATCTATATGGGTATATAGGTAGCACTAGTTCACCGTACTGGTATCTTGACAAAGGTCAGAACCATGACCGAAACGTCGATCTAATTTGTTTGCTACTGATGGCTTCAATAAAACTTGTGTCTGCTTAAAGACTGGTGAGTGCTCCCCTTATTTGGAATTATATATATGTGTAGATATATATATATATATATATACACACACACACACACACACACACACACACACACACACACACACAGACACACTAGTTTTACGGACCCAGCATATACTGGGTCACCTCAGTCCCCACCCCCGTGATTGGCTCCGCCCAGTTCTGGAAACCCCCCCATGCAAATCCTGCGTTTGCCACTGCCCCCTCCAATAGTCCGGCCATGCTTGCGTTGGCCGGACCGAGCCCCCCTAAATGGCAGCTTAAGGTCGCTGTCCACCCCCCTCCCACCCAGCGAACACCTCTGCCTGTCAATCAGGCAGAGGCGATCGCTAGGCAACGACGGCCTTCATCCATTTGGCGTGCGCCGGCGCATGCGCAGTACTGACCCGTTCGCACCGTTGTGATACACTGCAGCATGCGATTGGGTCAGAATGACCTCCATTGTGTGTAGCATTTAAGAACAATATTATCAAGGCCGGCAGTCAGGACTTAGCCTGCTTGCATTTGTGAAGTATGCATTTGTTAATAATGTATTTTAATGAAGTTAGAACCGGAGTTTGAACTGGATTTGGACTACGCTAGAATCTCTAATTAACTAGTTCCCCAAACACTGCAACTAAGGACCACTATGTGTCCTCTCCTCACCTCTGCCATGAGAACACCAGGACCAATGCATACTGCTCCTCTGTCCAAGAACATCATGACTGTCCAGTGCCCCCGGGACAACCCCTCAAGCTGAGCAGGAAACTGAGTGGCGTGCGCACCAGGACCAGACTTTGCTGGGTCATTTCCATTGGACATTAGTGTGCTCCCCACATTCTCACACCCACCCGCACTGCTCTCATGAGACCAGGACATTTATAAGCAAAATAATGTTAGTACAGTTTTCCTGCAAATGTGTTTTTCTCTTCTCTTTCTTCTAACAGCATACTTCCACCCCACTGTGTGCTATTCCTGTAATGTTTACCTCCATTGGTTGCACACCCTGCCAGCAGTAACCTATGCAGTGCGCCCCACATGGCTGCCTCAGATGGTTCCTCTGTGGGCAGGGTGTGCCTCCATGCAGGGTATAGCATACTCCTACACACGTGTCAGTTTTCCCATACACGCATTTGGCTCTTGTATGGCTCATCTCCCACTGTGTAACCTTTGAAGTGCGCCCAACATGGATGCCTCCTCTGGTGTGCTTGTGGATGGGATGAAAAATACATGGACCTGATGGTTTTGTTGGAACCCTACTCTGAACTTTAGGACTCTGCAATCTCCCCATTTTGTGTTATCTCTTCTAGGGGTGGACTATTCCACCCTGGGTAACACAACCCTTGAAGGTTATTATTACCCAAAATGCCTACACCAATCATGCATTATGCTTTCTGTGTAATCAAGGTTTGTTTTTTTTATGTCTGTGTGGTTTATCTTTTGATGTAATACTTAAATCTTCTGTATTATGTACATTGTTTGAGTTCAAGTTTGTGCCGTGGATGGCTGCCTCGGTGCTGCTCTGCCAAACAGCCTTTGTTTTTAGCAGGGCCGGATTAACAATGGGGTGGATGGAGCTGCAGCTCCAGGCCCCCCATTGAAAATAGGCCCACAGCAAACTGACAGCATTGACAGGAAAAAACTTTTTCCTGTCACATACTGCCAGCGGCCTCCTCTCTCCCATGCCCCCTTCTACGGCTCCATCGATCTCACCTGCCACGGAGCCGTGCAGGCAGTGTGCTGGCCGCCCCTCCCTCTCCAGTCTCTCCTTCTCCGGGGTCCTGCTGTCACTCACAGGCCCAAGCTCCGCCCCCAGACTGCACGGGCCACGGGGAGCTGCTGCTGCAGGAAGCCTGGCAAGTGCAGTGATGGCTTCTTGATTAATATGTTTATACAGTTTGTGTGATGTGTGTAGTGAATGTGTGTGTGTATATGTAGTGGTGGGTGGGTGTGTATAGTGTGTACTGTGTGTATATGTGGTGGTGGTGTGTGTGTACTTTGTGTGTGTGTAGTGTGTACTGTGTGTGTGTATATATATATATATATATATATATAGTGATGGGGGTGTGTGTGTACTTTATATGTGAAGTGTGTAGTCACTGTAGTGGGTTCTGTGTGTGTGTTTAGTGCGTATATATGGTGGTGGAGGTGTGTGTGTGTGTGTGTACTTTCTGTGTGGGTGTGTGTAGTGTGTATATGTGGTGGTGGGTGGGTGTACTTTGTGTGTCTGTAGTGTGTACTGTATGTGTATATGTGGTGGTGGGTGGGTGTGTTTGTGTATATGTGGTGGTGGTGGTGGGTGTGTATATAGTGTGTACCAGTGGTTGAAATGGAGTGGTATATTTTTTAATTAAATGAAAGTGTTCATGTTAAGCTTCTTTCGCAGGGAGCTGCGCCCTACCCCTTTTCTGAGTGACAGAATGCGCCCTGCTAATTACCAAAGGACTGCCTTCTCCACCCGCCGCGCTATCACTTCTCCCCCGCAGCACTGTTACTCCTCCCCCCGCCGCGCTGATAGCTCTCAGCTGAAGGCGGAGAAAGGGTCAGCATGCAGCGGGGAGGAGCAGCCAATCAGATCCTGCGGTGTCTCCTGCCAGTCCTCCGGCATGGTTTGATTCTGCCTCACCACGGCGCTGCGCGCTGACCTGGGCTCCGCCGTCAGCATCAAGAGACTGGCCCTGCTGATCCGGCACAGTGCCCTCCTCCGCAATGGTGAGTGCCGCTCTGCATCTGCCCTGTGCCTGTCCTCCCCTTCCTCCCAGTGCTCTCTACCTGGTGCAGTGTGCCTCAGTGCTCTCTACCTGGTGCAGTGTGCCTCAGTGCTCTCTACCTGGTGCAGTGTGCCTCAGTGGTCTCTACCTGGTGCAGTGTGCCTCAGTGCTCTTTACCTGGTGCAGTGTGCCTCAGTGCTCTCTACCTGGTGCAGTGTGCCTCAGTGCTCTCTACCTGGTGCAGTGTGTCTCAGTGCTCTCTACCTGGTGCAGTGTGCCTCAGTGCTCTCTACCTGGTGCAGTGTGCCTCAGTGCTCTCTACCTGGTGCAGTGTGTCTCAGTGCTCTCTACCTGGTGCAGTGTGTATCAGTGCTCTGCCTGGTGCAGTGTGTATAACGTGCTCTATCTGGCGCAATATGTATAACGTGCTCTACCTGTCGCAGTGTGTATAGGAGGTTCTACCTGGTGCAATGTGTATTAGGTGCACTACTGTGTGCTATAATGTGAATTTCGGCTTATTCAGTGTGCTATAATTTGAATTTCGTCTTATTCAGTGTTCTATAATGTGAATTTCTGCTCGTACCGTGTGCTATAATGTGAATTTCGGCTTATTCATTGTGCTATAATGTGAATTTTGGCTCGTACCGTGTGCTATAATGTGAATTTCGGCTCATACCGTGTGCTATAATGTGAATTTCGGCTCATACGGTGTGCTGTAATGTGAATTTCTGCTCGTACCGTGTGCTATAATGTGAATTTCGGCTTATTCATTGTGCTATAATGTGAATTTCGGCTCGTACCGTGTGCTATAATGTGAATTTCGGCTCATACCGTGTGCTATAATGTGAATTTCGGCTCATACGGTGTGCTGTAATGTGAATTTCGGCTCGTACCGTGTGCTGTAATGTGAATTTCGTCTCGTACCGTGTGCTATAATGTGAATTTTGGCTCGTACCGTGTACTATAATGTGAATTTCGGCTTATTCATTGTGGTATAATGTGAATTTCGGCTTATTCAGTGTGCTATAATGTGAATTTCGGCTCGTACCGTGTGCTATAATGTGAATTTCAGCTCGTACCGTGTGTTATAATGTGAATTTCGGCTCGTACCATGTGCTATAATGTGAATTTCGGCTCGTACCATGTGCTATAATGTGAATTTCGGCTCGTACCGTGTGCTATAATGTGATGTTAGGCGCCGAGGGTCCGCCCGTCAGTGCGGCCCGGCGCCTAGCAACTAGGGACGCCGCATGCGGACAGCCGCCGGCTCCCTAGCAACGTTAGACGCCGGGCGCACGGAGCCGCTCAGACCCTAGCAACGGGGACGCCACTGTCGAACCGCGTTCCCCGTTGCTGGGTCTAGATTAATCACCTCATTGGTATCCTGGCCGTGCAGCATGCAGCTGCACGGCATGATTGTTAATTACCCTGTCTGGCTCCTGATTGGAGAGCTCCCAGTTAAAAGCACTCTCTGGACTTCTCACAGACGCCGGTAATAGCTTCCTGTTTGCTGTGTCTGTTGCAGAGAGTTTTCCAGTCCTGTCTATCCGGTCGTTCTTGTCCTCAGTGGTCCAATACTCGGAAGTTGTCATCTTTTCCTGGAGTCCTGACCGAGCACCTTTAACATCCTGTGGTGTTCGTGAGTCGCGGCGTAGCCGTGTGTTGCGGCTTGACCGCTTACTATTTATTATTTGGTTATATTGTGTTTCTGAGCTTTTGCGGAGGATTCCGCTCCCACAAATCCACTCTGGTATCCAGCGGTGCTGGATAGGAGTAACGGATTCGTGGATTTTTGGTTGTCCTTTTCCCTGGCGGTTTGTCCGCACATACTTCTGGTTTAAGTTAGTTAGCTTGTAGCCCCTGGCCTGGTTGCTTAGTCAGAGGGCCCCTTGTTATCACCCTGTCTCGGATTTCCCTTTGTCTCCCATTAAGACCTGAGGGGGCATCGGAGTTGGGCAGACATAATCCGCCCTTCAAACGCGGCTGCCATGGGCTCAAGCAACCATAGTCTCGCAGGGGATTTCTGATAACACGGGCGAGACAACGGAGTTAGGGCGCCAGGGGTTACTAGGCTATCCTGCTCCCGTAACCAGCATTCCATTCCAGTACTCTGACCTCCGTCATAAGATCACCTCTGGTCAGACGTACTGGTATCATAACATTATTACCGGCCAGACTAAAATTTAAAATTAAACAGGGTTTGATTTTTTCCCTTATTTCAGTTTGGAAGATTTGTCGGCCCCATGAATCCCACTGGTGTAGGGCCAAATCCTGGCCAGCTTCTAGTTAGTCAGATTCAAGAACTTACTCAGATGGTTCAGGATCTATCCCTTCGGGTGAGGTCACAGGAAGATCTGTTACGGACTTCCCCGAGGGTCGTTCCTGAACCAAAAATGCATTTGCCTGACCGTTTTTCTGGGGATAGAAAGCAGTTTTTTAATTTTAAAGAGTCTTGTAAACTTTATTTTCGTTTAAGACCAGTCTCCTCAGGTACGGAATCTCAGCGGGTCGGAATTATTATTTCTTTACTTCAGGGGGATCCCCAGACCTGGGCTTTTGGTTTAAGAACAGACGATCCGGCATTGTTGTCTGTAGACGCCTTTCTGGGGTCTTTAGGGCTATTGTATGATGACCCTGATAGAGAGGCATCCGCCGAGAGTCATTTGCGTGCTCTCAGACAGGGTAAGAATCCCGCAGAGATTTATTGTACGGAGTTTCGCCGTTGGTCGAACGACTGTGGATGGAATGACCCAGCCCTGCGCAGTCAGTTTCGCCTCGGCTTATCTGAGTCTATAAAAGACAGTCTCCTTCAGTATCCCGCTCCTGAGACTCTTGATAAACTCATGGAGCTTTCTATTAAGATTGATCGTCGTCTCAGAGAGCGGAGGGCTGAAAAAGGAGCATCTGTCGGGTCTACTCCTGGTGTTTTTTCCATTCCTGTGGACATAGAGGAGCCCATGCAGATAGGTCTCTCCAAGCTGTCTCCTGAAGAAAGAACCAGAAGGCAAAATTCTGGTCTTTGTTTGTACTGTGGGAGTAAGGGACATTTTGCCCGTAATTGTCCGAACAAGTCGGGAAACGCCTCGACCAAGTGAATTGTGAGGGGGTTCACTTTGGTCTGCAGCTTATCTCCTCAAATAATTCACTGTTAGTCCCAGCTAAAGTTTCCTTTGGCAGCCTCTGTTCCTCGGTGTCGGCTTTTGTTGACAGTGGAGCTGAAGGGAACTTTATGGACTTAACGTGGGCCAAGGCCTTAGGTATTCCTCAGTTAGCCTTGGGTAGGTGTATCACCATGCATGGTTTAGATGGGAGTCCCTTGTCCAATGGGGTTATTTCTCTCTGTACACCTCCTGTACTATTTTCGGTAGGAGCTCTTCATTCCGAAAAAATTGAATTTTTCCTTACCCATTGCCCAGCAGTTCCAGTGGTTCTGGGTCACCCTTGGCTGGCCTTTCATAATCCCATCATTGATTGGCAGTCGGGGGAGATCTCACAGTGGGGTACCATCTGTAATAAGGAATGTATTACGCTTCCCATCAGAATAGCTGCTGTCATTCCCGCACCCATTCCTGTGGAATACCAGGATTTTGTTGATGTATTTTCCAAGGGCAATGCGGACATTCTGCCTCCCCATCGGCCTTATGATTGTGCTATTGAGCTAATTCCTGGTGCCACTTTGCCTAAGGGAAGGTTATATGCATTGTCCGGACCAGAAACTGTGGCCATGAATGAATATGTTAAAGAAAGCCTAGGGAAAGGATTTATCAGGCCGTCTAAATCCCCTTTAAGTGCAGGCTTCTTCTTTGTGGAGAAGAAGGATGGATCACTCAGACCTTGCATTGACTTTAGAGCCTTGAATAAAATCTCAGTAAAAAATACTTACCCTTTGCCGCTGATTTCTGTCCTCTTTGATCAGCTACGTTCGGCTGTGATTTTTTCTAAGATTGACCTGAGAGGAGCATATAACCTCATCCGAATCAAGTCAGGGGATGAGTGGAAAACGGCATTCAGTACTCAGTCGGGTCACTATGAGTATCTGGTTATGCCATTCGGCCTGTCTAACGCTCCGGCAGTTTTCCAGGATCTCATTAACGATGTGCTCCGTGATTTTCTTGGAAGATTCGTAGTTGTCTATTTAGACGATATCTTGATATATTCTGACTCTATTGAACAACACGTTACCCAGGTGCGTCAGGTTCTAAAAAAATTACGTGAAAATCACCTTTATGCCAAGCTGGAGAAGTGTGAATTTCATGTCACGGAGGTATCCTTTTTAGGGTACATTATTTCCCCTCGGGGATTCTGTATGGAACCGAAGAAGCTCCAAGCCATCCTTAGTTGGGCGCAACCCACCAACTTAAAAGCAATTCAGCGCTTTTTAGGGTTTGCGAATTATTATAGAAGATTTATTCACTCTTTCTCCGACCTAGTTGCTCCCATTGTGGCACTGACTAAGAAAGGAGCGGATCCAACCAACTGGTCACGTGAAGCTGAGTTATCTTTTCAGGCCTTGAAACAAGCCTTTGTCTCAGCCCCGGTCCTCAGACATCCCAACCCAGAATTGCCTTTCATTGTTGAGGTTGATGCCTCGGAGGTTGGAGTAGGGGCTATCCTATCTCAGAAGGATCCGGATTCTCTAGAATTACATCCTTGTGCCTTTATGTCCAGGAAATTCTCATCTGCTGAATCCAACTACGATGTTGGTAACCGGGAATTACTGGCTATTAAATGGGCTTTCGAGGAGTGGAGGCATTGGCTTGAGGGAGCAACACATACCATTTCAGTTTTGACTGATCACAAAAATCTTCAGTACATTGAATCAGCTAGACGGCTGAATGCCCGGCAAGCTCGTTGGGCTTTATTTTTTACTCGTTTCAAGTTTATTATCACCTTCAGGCCAGGTTCCAAGAATGCCAAGGCGGATGCCCTGTCACGCAGTTTTCTTCCAGTTCATGATAACAGTCCTGTTACTCCCATACTTCCGTCTTCAGTCATTCGGGCAGGCCTCACACAAGATTTATTTACCCAGTTAAAGCAGCTTCAACATCAAGCTCCTGGAAATACTCCTGCTGGTCGTCTTTATGTCCCTGAGTTTTTGAGAGCAACTGTTTTGACGGAGTTTCATGATAGCAAAGTTGCCGGGCATCCGGGGATCGCTAAGACTTTGGAATTAGTCTCCCGCTCAGTATGGTGGCCTGGTCTTTCCAAAGACATTAAGGAGTTTGTTTTTTCGTGTCAGGTCTGTGCACAGCATAAAGTTCCCCGTTCCTTGCCTATCGGTCAACTTATGCCCTTGAATGTTCCTCTCAGGCCATGGTCTCATATTTCCATGGATTTTGTGGTGGACCTCCCTCTGTCAGCCGGATGCCGAGTCATATGGGTGGTAGTTGACCGTTTTAGCAAGATGGCCCATTTCATTGCCCTTCCCCGATTGCCATCTGCCCAGGGATTGGCAGTTTTGTTCCTCCGCCATGTTTTCAGACTCCATGGGTTACCCACTGATATTGTTTCTGATCGGGGTTCACAATTCATTGCACAATTTTGGAAGTCTTTTTGTGCCTCTTTAAAGATGAAATTGTCGTTAACGTCTGGCTACCATCCCCAATCCAACGGGCAGACTGAGCGAGTTAATCAATCATTAAAACAATATTTGCGTTTGTACTCGGCCAAACTCCAAAATGACTGGTCCGAGTTTCTTCCGTTGGCGGAGTTTGCTTACAACAATGCCTGTCATTCCTCCACCAATGTGTCTCCATTTTTTACAGTTTTTGGTTTTCACCCCAGAGCTAATTCCTTTTTTCAACATTCCTCTGTCTCCTCACTGACCTTGACCGCTCATCTCAGACTCATTTGGAGAAAAGTGCACCTTGCTCTCAGAAAAGCAGCATTTCGGGAGAAAAAATTTTCTGACAGGCTCCGGCGGCCGTGCACTTTTAAAGTTGGAGATAGGGTGTGGTTGTCGACTCGCAACATTAGACTTCGACAAACCTCAGCCAGATTGGGCCCTAAATTTATTGGACCATTTCATATTATAAAAAAAATCAATCCAGTTGCTTTCCGGTTACGTTTACCAAGAACTCTCCGGATCGGAAATACTTTCCATTGCTCCTTGTTGAAACCATACGTTTCTTCCAGTAGATTTCCTCGGAAGATCTCTCAGGGGAAATCACCAATAGATGTACAGGGTCAGCAGGAGTTCTTGGTGGAGAAGGTTCTCGATTCCAAGTTGTCCCGGGGTCGGCTTTATTTTTTGGTACATTGGAGAGGTTATGGTCCAGAAGAAAGGTCTTGGGTCCTGGATGAGGATCTCCATGCCCCGAGGCTCAAAAAGGCATTTTTTCGAGAATTTCCTCAGAAACCTGGCCTTAGGGGTTCCTTGACCCCTCCTCAAGGGGGGGGTACTGTTAGGCGCCGAGGGTCCGCCCGTCAGTGCGGCCCGGCGCCTAGCAACTAGGGACGCCGCATGCGGACAGCCGCCGGCTCCCTAGCAACGTTAGACGCCGGGCGCACGGAGCCGCTCAGACCCTAGCAACGGGGACGCCACTGTCGGACCGCGTTCCCCGTTGCTGGGTCTAGATTAATCACCTCATTGGTATCCTGGCCATGCAGCATGCAGCTGCACGGCATGATTGTTAATTACCCTGTCTGGCTCCTGATTGGAGAGCTCCCAGTTAAAAGCACTCTCTGGACTTCTCACAGACGCCGGTAATAGCTTCCTGTTTGCTGTGTCTGTTGCAGAGAGTTTTCCAGTCCTGTCTATCCGGTCGTTCTTGTCCTCAGTGGTCCAATACTCGGAAGTTGTCATCTTTTCCTGGAGTCCTGACCGAGCACCTTTAACATCCTGTGGTGTTCGTGAGTCGCGGCGTAGCCGTGTGTTGCGGCTTGACCGCTTACTATTTATTATTTGGTTATATTGTGTTTCTGAGCTTTTGCGGAGGATTCCACTCCCACAAATCCACTCTGGTATCCAGCGGTGCTGGATAGGAGTAACGGATTCGTGGATTTTTGGTTGTCCTTTTCCCTGGCGGTTTGTCCGCACATACTTCTGGTTTAAGTTAGTTAGCTTGTAGCCCCTGGCCTGGTTGCTTAGTCAGAGGGCCCCTTGTTATCACCCTGTCTCGGATTTCCCTTTGTCTCCCATTAAGACCTGAGGGGGCATCGGAGTTGGGCAGACATAATCCGCCCTTCAAACGCGGCTGCCATGGGCTCAAGCAACCATAGTCTCGCAGGGGATTTCTGATAACACGGGCGAGACAACGGAGTTAGGGCGCCAGGGGTTACTAGGCTATCCTGCTCCCGTAACCAGCATTCCATTCCAGTACTCTGACCTCCGTCATAAGATCACCTCTGGTCAGACGTACTGGTATCATAACAGTACCGTGTGCTATAATGTGAATTTCGGCTCGTACTGTGTGCTATAATGTGAGTTTCAGCTCGTACCGTGTGCTGTAATGTGAATTTCGTCTCGTATCGTGTGCTATAATGTGAATTTCAGCTCATACCATGTGCTATAATGTGAATTTCGGCTCGTACCATGTGCTGTAATGTGAATTTCGGCTCGTACCATGTGCTGTAATGTGAATTTCGGCTCGTACCATGTGCTATAATGCGAGTTTTGGCTCGTACCGTGTGCTATAAGGTGAAAGGGGCACCAGTACTAGATAGTATAAGGGGTACTACTACACTGGACATGCCCCCTTTTGGGTGACCACGCCCCCTTTTCTGGAGCGAAGGCGCGCGCATAATTGCATCCTTGACTTTTCCATATCCCCACTTCAAAATGTCCACTTCGACCACTGGTGTGTACTGTGTGTGTTTGTGTATACGTGGTGGTGGGTGTGTGTGTGTGTACTTTATGTGTTTATATGTGGGGGGGTGTACTTTGTGTGTGTAGTGTGTACTATGTGTGTATATGTGGGGGTGTGTGTACTTTATATGATGGGGGTCTGTGTGTATATGCTATGTTTGGGAGGGCTACGCTAACACCTATTTGTTATATGAGTAGCAGCTGAGGAGGGAAGGGGTTCCACCAGCCCATAGAAATTGGATGCTTAGCGTATTTAACTGTCAGCGCTCACTCTTAAACAAATAATATCATATATGCAGTAGTGATGAGCGGGTTCGGTTCCTCGGAATCCGAACCCCCCCGAACTTCAGCCTTTTTACACGGGTCCGAGGCAGGTTCGAACCTTCCCGCCTTGCTCGGCTAACCCGAGCGCGCCCGAACGTCATCATCCCGCTGTCGGATTCTCGCGAGGCTCGAATTCTATCGCGAGACTCGGATTCTATATAAGGAGCCGCGCGTCGCCGCCATTTTCACACATGCATTGAGATTGATAGGGAGAGGACGTGGCTGGCGTCCTCTCCGTTTATAGAGAAGAGAGTAGAGAGTTAGAGACACTATTTAGTATTTACTAATTTTGGGGAGCATATTAGGACTGGAGTACTACTACTTGCTGATAGTGTGACCATTGACCACCAGTTTAATTAATCCGTTCTCTGCCTGAAAAAAAACGATACACAGTGTGACACAGTCACATACCATATCTGTGCTCAGCCTCAGTGTGCTGCATCATCATATGTAATACTGTATATCTGACTGTGCTGAGTGCTCACTGCTCACACAGCTTAATTGTGGGTGAGACTGGGGAGCAGTTAGAGCAGGAGTACATGAATAATATATTTTAAGTACAGTGCACACTTTTGCTGCCAGAGTGCCACACTGCCAGTGTGACTGACCAGTGACCACACTGACCACCAGTATATTGTGATTGTCTGCTTAGGACGGAGTACTACTTGCTGATAGTGTGACCAGTGACCACCACCAGTTTAATTAATCCGTTCTCTGCCTGAAAAAAAACCGATACACAGTGTGACACAGTCACATACTATATCTGTGCTCAGCCCAGTGTGCTGCATCATATGTAATACTGTATATCATTATCTGACTGTGCTGAGTGCTCACTGCTCACACAGCTTAATTGTGGGGGAGACTGGGGAGCAGTTATAGCAGGAGTACATATTTTAAGTACAGTGCACACTTTTGCTGCCAGAGTGCCACTGCCAGTGTGACTGACCAGTGACCACTGACCACCAGTATATTGTGATTGTCTGCTGACCACCAGTATATTGTGATTGTCTGCCTGAAAAAGTTAAACACTCGTCGTGTGGTGTTTTTATAAACGCATTCTGCAGACAGTGTCCAGCAGGTCCGTCATTACATAATATATACCTGTCCGGCTGCAGTACTAGTGTGATATATATATATATATTTTAATTTTATCTCATTATCATCCAGTCTATATTAGCAGCAGACACAGTACGGTAGTCCACGGCTGTAGCTACCTCTGTGTCGGCAGTCGCTCGTCCATCCATAATTGTATGCCACCTACCCGTGGTTTTTTTTTCTATCTTCTTGATACTAGTAGCTTACTTTAGGAGTCTGCAGTGCTGACAGACAGTGTCCAGCAGGTCCGTCATTACATAATATATACCTGTCCGGCTGCAGTACTAGTGTGATATATATATATATATATTTTAATTTTATCTCATTATCATCCAGTCTATATTAGCAGCAGACACAGAGTACGGTAGTCCACGGCTGTAGCTACCTCTGTGTCGGCAGTCGCTCGTCCATCCATAATTGTATACCACCTACCCGTGGTTTTTTTTTTATCTTCTTGATACTAGTAGCTTACTTTAGGAGTCTGCAGTGCTGACAGACAGTGTCCAGCAGGTCCGTCATTACATAATATATATATACCTGTCCGGCTGCAGTACTAGTGTGATATATATATATATTTTAATTTTATCTCATTATCATCCAGTCTATATTAGCAGCAGACACAGTACGGTAGTCCACGGCTGTAGCTACCTCTGTGTCGGCAGTCGCTCGTCCATCCATAATTGTATACCACCTACCCGTGGTTTTTTTTTCTATCTTCTTGATACTAGTAGCTTACTTTAGGAGTCTGCAGTGCTGACAGACAGTGTCCAGCAGGTCCGTCATTACATAATATATATACCTGTCCGGCTGCAGTACTAGTGTGATATATATATATATATATTTTAATTTTATCTCATTATCATCCAGTCTATATTAGCAGCAGACACAGTACGGTAGTCCACGGCTGTAGCTACCTCTGTGTCGGCAGTCGCTCGTCCATCCATAATTGTATACCACCTACCCGTGGTTTTTTTTTCTATCTTCTTGATACTAGTAGCTTACTTTAGGAGTCTGCAGTGCTGACAGACAGTGTCCAGCAGGTCCGTCATTGCATAATATATATACCTGTCCGGCTGCAGTACTAGTGTGATATATATATATATATTTTATTTTTATCTCATTATCATCCAGTCTATATTAGCAGCAGACACAGTACGGTAGTCCATGGCTGTAGCTACCTCTGTGTCGGCAGTCGCTCGTCCATCCATAATTGTATACCACCTACCCGTGGTTTTTTTTTCTATCTTCTTGATACTAGTAGCTTACTTTAGGAGTCTGCAGTGCTGACAGACAGTGTCCAGCAGGTCCGTCATTACATAATATATATACCTGTCCGGCTGCAGTACTAGTGTGATATATATATATATATATTTTAATTTTATCTCTTTATCATCCAGTCTATATTAGCAGCAGACACAGTACGGTAGTCCACGGCTGTAGCTACCTCTGTGTCGTCAGTCGCTCGTCCATCCATAATTGTATACCACCTACCCGTGTTTTTTTTTTCTATCTTCTTGATACTAGTAGCTTACTTTAGGAGTATACAGTGCTGACAGACAGTGTCCAGCAGGTCCGTCATTACATAATATATATACCTGTCCGGCTGCAGTACTAGTGTGATATATATATATATTTTAATTTTATCTCATTATCATCCAGTCTATATTAGCAGCAGACACAGAGTACGGTAGTCCACGGCTGTAGCTACCTCTGTGTCGGCAGTCGCTCGTCCATCCATAATTGTATACCACCTACCCGTGGTTTTTTTTTCTATCTTCTTGATACTAGTAGCTTACTTTAGGAGTATGCAGTGCTGACAGACAGTGTCCAGCAGGTCCGTCATTACATAATATATATACCTGTCCGGCTGCAGTACTAGTGTGATATATATATATATTTTAATTTTATCTCATTATCATCCAGTCTATATTAGCAGCAGACACAGAGTACGGTAGTCCACGGCTGTAGCTACCTCTGTGTCGGCAGTCGCTCGTCCATCCATAATTGTATACCACCTACCCGTGGTTTTTTTTTCTATCTTCTTGATACTAGTAGCTTACTTTAGGAGTCTGCAGTGCTGACAGACAGTGTCCAGCAGGTCCGTCATTACATAATATATATACCTGTCCGGCTGCAGTACTAGTGTGATATATATATATATATTTTAATTTTATCTCATTATCATCCAGTCTATATTAGCAGCAGACACAGTACGGTAGTCCACGGCTGTAGCTACCTCTGTGTTGGCAGTCGCTCGTCCATCCATAATTGTATACCACCTACCCGTGGTTTTTTTTTCTATCTTCTTGATACTAGTAGCTTACTTTAGGAGTCTGCAGTGCTGACAGACAGTGTCCAGCAGGTCCGTCATTACATAATATATATACCTGTCCGGCTGCAGTACTAGTGTGATATATATATATATATTTTAATTTAATCTCATTATCATCCAGTCTATATTAGCAGCAGACACAGTACGGTAGTCCACGGCTGTAGCTACCTCTGTGTCGGCAGTCGCTCGTCCATCCATAATTGTATACCACCTACCCGTGGTTTTTTTTTCTATCTTCTAGATACTAGTAGCTTACTTTAGGAGTCTGCAGTGCTGACAGACAGTGTCCAGCAGGTCCGTCATTACATAATATATATACCTGTCCGGCTGCAGTACTAGTGTGATATATATATATATATATATTTTATTTTTATCTCATTATCATCCAGTCTATATTAGCAGCAGACACAGTACGGTAGTCCACGGCTGTAGCTACCTCTGTGTCGGCAGTCGCTCGTCCATCCATAAGTATACTAGTATCCATCCATCTCCATTGTTTACCTGAGGTGCCTTTTAGTTGTGCCTATTAAAATATGGAGAACAAAAATGTTGAGGTTCCAAAAATAGGGAAAGATCAAGATCCACTTCCACCTCGTGCTGAAGCTGCTGCCACTAGTCATGGCCGAGACGATGAAATTCCATCAACGTCGTCTGCCAAGGCCGATGCCCAATGTCATAGTACAGAGCATGTAAAATCCAAAACACCAAATATCAGTAAAAAAAGGACTCAAAAATCTAAAATAAAATTGTCGGAGGAGAAGCGTAAACTTGCCAATATGCCATTTACCACACGGAGTGGCAAGGAACGGCTGAGGCCCTGGCCTATGTTCATGGCTAGTGGTTCAGCTTCACATGAGGATGGAAGCACTCAGCCTCTCGCTAGAAAAATGAAAAGACTCAAGCTGGCAAAAGCACAGCAAAGAACTGTGCGTTCTTCGAAATCCCAAATCCACAAGGAGAGTCCAATTGTGTCGGTTGCGATGCCTGACCTTCCCAACACTGGACGTGAAGAGCATGCGCCTTCCACCATTTGCACGCCCCCTGCAAGTGCTGGAAGGAGCACCCGCAGTCCAGTTCCTGATAGTCAGATTGAAGATGTCAGTGTTGAAGTACACCAGGATCAGGAGGATATGGGTGTTGCTGGCGCTGGGGAGGAAATTGACAAGGAGGATTCTGATGGTGAGGTGGTTTGTTTAAGTCAGGCACCCGGGGAGACACCTGTTGTCCGTGGGAGGAATAGGGCCATTGACATGCCTGGTGAAAATACCAAAAAAATCAGCTCTTCGGTGTGGAAGTATTTCACCAGAAATGCGGACAACATTTGTCAAGCCGTGTGTTGCCTTTGTCAAGCTGTAATAAGTAGGGGTAAGGACGTTAACCACCTCGGAACATCCTCCCTTATACGTCACCTGCAGCGCATTCATAATAAGTCAGTGACAAGTTCAAAAACTTTGGGCGACAGCGGAAGCAGTCCACTGACCAGTAAATCCCTTCCTCTTGTAACCAAGCTCACGCAAACCACCCCACCAACTCCCTCAGTGTCAATTTCCTCCTTCCCCAGGAATGCCAATAGTCCTGCAGGCCATGTCACTGGCAATTCTGACGAGTCCTCTCCTGCCTGGGATTCCTCCGATGCATCCTTGCGTGTAACGCCTACTGCTGCTGGCGCTGCTGTTGTTGCTGCTGGGAGTCGATGGTCATCCCAGAGGGGAAGTCGGAAGACCACTTTTACTACTTCCACCAAGCAATTGACTGTCCAACAGTCCTTTGCGAGGAAGATGAAATATCACAGCAGTCATCCTGCTGCAAAGCGGATAACTGAGGCCTTGGCATCCTGGGTGGTGAGAAACGTGGTTCCGGTATCCATCATTACTGCAGAGCCAACTAGAGACTTGTTGGAGGTACTGTGTCCCCGGTACCAAATACCATCTAGGTTCCATTTCTCTAGGCAGGCGATACCGAAAATGTACACAGACCTCAGAAAAAGAGTCACCAGTGTCCTAAAAAATGCAGCTGTACCCAATGTCCACTTAACCACGGACATGTGGACAAGTGGAGCAGGGCAGGGTCAGGACTATATGATTGTGACAGCCCACTGGGTAGATGTATGGACTCCCGCCGCAAGAACAGCAGCGGCGGCACCAGTAGCAGCATCTCGCAAACGCCAACTCTTTCCTAGGCAGGCTATGCTTTGTATCACCGGTTTCCAGAATACGCACACAGCTGAAAACCTCTTACGGCAACTGAGGAAGATCATCGCGGAATGGCTTACCCCAATTGGACTCTCCTGTGGATTTGTGACATCGGACAACGCCAGCAATATTGTGTGTGCATTAAATATGGGCAAATTCCAGCACGTCCCATGTTTTGCACATACCTTGAATTTGGTGGTGCAGAATTATTTAAAAAATGAGAGGGGCGTGCAAGAGATGCTGTCGGTGGCCAGAAGAATTGCGGGACACTTTCGGCGTACAGGCACCACGTACAGAAGACTGGAGCACCACCAAAAACGCCTGAACCTGCCCTGCCATCATCTGAAGCAAGAAGTGGTAACGAGGTGGAATTCAACCCTATATATGCTTCAGAGGTTGGAGGAGCAGCAAAAGGCCATTCAAGCCTATACAATTGAGCACGATATAGGAGGTGGAATGCACCTGTCTCAAGCGCAGTGGAGAATGATTTCAACGTTGTGCAAGGTTCTGCTGCCCTTTGAACTTGCCACACGTGAAGTCAGTTCAGACACTGCCAGCTTTTGCAGAAGAAGCTGGAGACATTGAAGGAGGAGCTAACACAGAGCGATTCCGCTAGGCATGTGGGACTTGTGGATGGAGCCCTTAATTCGCTTAACAAGGATTCACGGGTGGTCAATCTGTTGAAATCAGAGCACTACATTTTGGCCACCGTGCTCGATCCTAGATTTAAAACCTACCTTGGATCTCTCTTTCCGGCAGACACAAGTCTGCTGGGGTTCAAAGACCTGCTGGTGAGAAAATTGTCAAGTCAAGCGGAACGCGACCTGTCAACATCTCCTCCTTCACATTCTCCCGCAACTGGGGGTGCGAGGAAAAGGCTCAGAATTCCGAGCCCACCCGCTGGCGGTGATGCAGGGCAGTCTGGAGCGACTGCTGATGCTGACATCTGGTCCGGACTGAAGGACCTGCCAACGATTACGGACATGTCGTCTACTGGCACTGCATAGGATTCTCTCCCCATTGAAAGAATGGTGGAGGATTATATGAGTGACCGCATCCAAGTAGGCACGTCAGACAGTCCGTACTTATATTGGCAGGAAAAAGAGGCAATTTGGAGGCCCTTTCACAAGCTGGCTTTATTCTACCTAAGTTGCCCTCCCACAAGTGTGTACTCCGAAAGAGTGTTTAGTGCCGCCGCTCACCTTGTCAGCAATCTGCGTACGAGGTTACTTCCAGAAAATGTGGAGAAGATGATGTTCATTAAAATGAATTATAATCAATTCCTCCGTGGAGACATTGACCAGCAGCAATTGCCTCCACAAAGTACACAGGGAGCTGAGATGGTGGATTCCAGTGGGGACGAATTGATAATCTGTGAGGAGGGGGATGTACACGGTGATATATCGGAGGATGATGATGAGGTGGACATCTTGCCTCTGTAGAGCCAGTTTGTGCAAGGAGAGATTAATTGCTTCTTTTTTGGTGGGGGTCCAAACCAACCCGTCATTTCAGTCACAGTCGTGTGGCAGACCCTGTCACTGAAATGATGGGTTGGTTAAAGTGTGCATGTCCTGTTTATACAACATAAGGGTGGGTGGGAGGGCCCAAGGACAATTCCATCTTGCACCTCTTTTTTCTTTCATTTTTCTTTGCGTCATGTGCTGTTTGGGGAGTGTTTTTTGGAAGGGCCATCCTGCGTGACACTGCAGTGCGACTCCTAGATGGGCCAGGTGTTTGTGTCGGCCACTAGGGTCGCTTAGCTTACTCACACAGCTACCTCATTGCGCCTCTTTTTTTCTTTGCGTCATGTGCTGTTTGGGGAGTGTTTTTTGGAAGGGCCATCCTGCGTGACACTGCAGTGCCACTCCTAGATGGGCCAGGTGTTTGTGTCGGCCACTAGGGTCGCTTAGCTTACTCAAACAGCTACCTCATTGCGCCTCTTTTTTTCTTTGCGTCATGTGCTGTTTGGGGAGTGTTTTTTGGAAGGGCCATCCTGCGTGACACTGCAGTGCCACTCCTAGATGGGCCAGGTGTTTGTGTCGGCCACTAGGGTCGCTTAGCTTACTCACACAGCTACCTCAGTGCGCCTCTTTTTTTCTTTGCGTCATGTGCTGTTTGGGGAGTGTTTTTTGGAAGGGCCATCCTGCGTGACACTGCAGTGCCACTCCTAGATGGGCCCGGTGTTTGTGTCGGCCACTAGGGTCGCTTAGCTTACTCACACAGCTACCTCATTGCGCCTCTTTTTTTCTTTGCGTCATGTGCTGTTTGGGGAGTGTTTTTTGGAAGGGCCATCCTGCGTTACACTGCAGTGCCACTCCTAGATGGGCCAGGTGTTTGTGTCGGCCACTAGGGTCGCTTATCTTACTCACACAGCTACCTCATTGCGCCTCTTTTTTTCTTTGCGTCATGTGCTGTTTGGGGAGTGTTTTTTGGAAGGGCCATCCTGCGTGACACTGCAGTGCCACTCCTAGATGGGCCAGGTGTTTGTGTCGGCCACTAGGGTCGCTTAGCTTACTCACACAGCTACCTCATTGCGCCTCTTTTTTTCTTTGCGTCATGTGCTGTTTGGGGAGTGTTTTTTGGAAGGGCCATCCTGCGTGACACTGCAGTGCCACTCCTAGATGGGCCCGGTGTTTGTGTCGGCCACTAGGGTCGCTTAGCTTACTCACACAGCTACCTCATTGCGCCTCTTTTTTTCTTTGCGTCATGTGCTGTTTGGGGAGTGTTTTTTGGAAGGGCCATCCTGCGTGACACTGAAGTGCCAATCCTAGATGGGCCAGGTGTTTGTGTCGGCCACTAGGGTCGCTTAGCTTACTCACACAGCTACCTCATTGCGCCTCTTTTTTTCTTTGCGTCATGTGCTGTTTGGGGAGTGTTTTTTGGAAGGGCCATCCTGCGTGACACTGCAGTGCCACTCCTAGATGGGCCAGGTGTTTGTGTCGGCCACTAGGGTCGCTTAGCTTACTCACACAGCTACCTCATTGCGCCTCTTTTTTTCTTTGCGTCATGTGCTGTTTGGGGAGTGTTTTTTGGAAGGGCCATCCTGCGTGACACTGCAGTGCCACTCCTAGATGGGCCAGGTGTTTGTGTCGGCCACTAGGGTCGCTTAGCTTACTCACACAGCTACCTCATTGCGCCTCTTTTTTTCTTTGCGTCATGTGCTGTTTGGGGAGTGTTTTTTGGAAGGGCCATCCTGCGTGACACTGCAGTGCCACTCCTAGATGGGCCAGGTGTTTGTGTCGGCCACTTGGGTCGCTTAGCTTAGTCATCCAGCGACCTCGGGGCAAATTTTAGGACTAAAAATAATATTGTGAGGTGTTCAGAATAGACTGAAAATGAGTGGAAATTATGGTTTTTGAGGTTAATAATACTTTGGGATCAAAATGACCACCAAATTCTATGATTTAAGCTGTTTTTTAGGGTTTTTTGAAAAAAACACCTGAATCCAAAACACACCCGAATCCGACAAAAAAAATTCGGTGAGGTTTTGCCAAAACGCGGTCGAACCCAAAACACGGCCGCGGAACCGAACCCAAAACCAAAACACAAAACCCGAAAAATTTCAAGTGCACATCTCTAATATGCAGTTTACTTTTAAATTCTGGTATACTCCAATTTATTAGGTTATAAAGCATAAAAATTAAAAACACAATATTATTTACAGTTTATATGGTTTATATAATGCTGATGGTCCTAATACTCGGGACTAACTAGGGTTAAAAAAAATTTTTAAAAAAATACCCTCCTCAGGTCCAGATGTCGGCGGTGCTGTTGGCAGGTCCATGTGGCAGGCGGCTGTGCTATCGGCAGGTCCGGGCAGCAGGCGGCGGCTCCAGCAGGCGGTGAGTATGGGCGGGTTCGGGCATTCCAGGCCGGCGGCGAGGTTTATGCTGTGTGGCACAGCGTGACCTCTAACACCATGTCACGCTGCGCAGTGCACACAGCCGCACTGCCAGGGGCAGGGGGAGCCGATCAGCATCTGAGCCGTGTGCTGAATTGGCTCAGACGTTGCCTGGCATTAAAAAAAAAAAAAGCGTTGGCCCAAATACCGGGATTGTAAGCCCCATTTTAGGCCAAAATCCCAGGATACTGCCGATCCCGATCCCAGGATTGGCCACCATATGAGTAACCGGTGCAGCTGTGTGAGTATAGTAATGGGTGCTGCTGTGAGTACAGTAATGGGTGCTACTGGTCTTGCCCCCCCCCCCCCCCACATCACTAGTCACACCCTTGGTGGCCCCATATAATAGGCCCTTTGTAAATTTCAGCTCCAGGCCTATGTGGACCTTAATCTGGCACTGGTTTTTAGTCTTACATGTATAATATATCTAATATGTCGAGTCTATCGTATAGTTGTAATGTGCAGTATGAACTCATACGCTTTTTCCCCTTCTTATGCTATGTATTCCCCCTTCATGTTGCTGCTTGGCAATGCATTGTACCACAAAATATTTCTAGTGTACATGAGTACACCTGGCCAGAGGCATCACCAGGTGTGGGTAAACCCAGTGCGCTCTCTGCATTACTACACCCCCCTCACCCCCCCCCCCCTTCATCCCACACTCACCACGCTAGAGCAGCAGGCGGCTGAAGGGGTGTGGCCTAATTTAAAGGGGGCGTGGTCTCACGGGTCTCCTCTTCTTCACTCTGGGGGGGTGTATCCAGCTTCCTCAGATCTGCTGGCTGCCCCCGGAAACTAGGCAGCGTACAGTGCCGGCTCCTTTTCTGTGACAGGAGCCGAGTGCTGCAGAGGATTATTACACTGCAGCACTCAGCTCCTGTCACTGCAGAAGAGCCAGCACTTGGGGTCACCCCTTCCGTGGGTGACACCTGGGTGCGGGCCAGACACCCCGCACCCGCCTTCTGACGCCACTACCCCTGGCCAATAAAGCTGATTCTGATTCAATGTTTGGGTATATTCTGTATATGATATGAATATCTAAATGCTGTGACAGACATGTTTGACATGAAGAAGAACAACATATCGCAGATGCAGCCGGTTGGAAGCTGTGTCCGATCTGCTCGGAAGGCCAGATGTTTTGTGGTGTTTTGCCAAGCACCCCAGCGCTTCATGATGTAATCCAATCAGTGTGAACCTAGTGTCCGGCACTGGATTAACAATTTCTTGATGTCCACAGTCCACAATCAAAACAGATCTGCACCCAAAGATCAGCCCCTGTAAGGCCTAGCAACTTCACTTTTAATCTAGAACTATGGAAAACAGAGACAGTGTAGCCTTTGATCATCGGAGGTGACCCTAATGTACGCCACTTACTAAAGTGATATAAACTGCTAGTAGTGCGCTAATAATATACCGTGCACCTAACAAGACAAGTCTTTCTTTTTATGTATGTTTATGAACCTATTTAGGATTGTGAGGTATCACTTCAACGTAAATCATTTTACAATGAATATCTTTACTTCATAAGACAATGAGAGAGAGACCTCTCAATATTGATGTATAAGATAAGTAACCATAATCGTAGGTTCTGAGCAGGACCATAGCTGTTGTTCGGTTAAATTGCAACATTTGCATCAGACGATTAGATGAATGAAAGCCGTAATGTGTACCAATGAGTTACTGACAATTTTTGTTTTGTTTAATGAAATGGTTCCAAACGTGACAGCATTCATGAAAAGATTAATTACCAGGAGCAAAGGAGGAACGATGCCAGATTTTGATAGGATTTGTACATAAACCAAGAACCTGCTGTGCTCCCAGGTCCATAATGTGCAGTACTGATCTGAGAGCTATTGTTTCCTTCATTTGAAACAACAGACTTCAGCTGATGATCCAAAGGGCATTTAAATACAATTTGTGTAAGTAACACAACACACACCATTGGATATAATGGCTCTCTGACAAAACTGTCGAGAAATGTGGCATAAGATAAGTAGTTCTCGGCAGCGTTATAATCTTAATCAACATCCCAAGGTCCCAGTTCCCCTGTGTAAAATCATGAAGATTCAGGTTCTGTAATTGAGGCATGAAACTTGTCATTTTGTAGTCAGTGGTCGGCATGGCGCTGTCACAGGGAACGGAATCAGAGAGCTGTTAGTTGTCATTGTCTTTCCAGTTGAAATATTTAACCATGGTAGGCATAAACAAATCATTCCATCTGGTTAGTAAGAATGTAGATGCGTGAGGGATTTCATTGAACTGATTATTTCACCTAAAAACATAGGGGAGTATTCAATTGTCTGAAAAGTCAGTTGAGTGTCTGTTTTTTTCCTATTTAATAGACAGGAAAACACAGACACCCAACTGACTTTTCAAACAATTGAATTCCCCCCATAGATTTTGACGGCCGATAGGAACCACTTAGTCCATCTAGTCTGTGCATGCATACACTTACACACTGGTGTTAATTTTTTTGCTGGGAGACAATTAACCTGACAGTATATTTTCGGAGTGTGGGAGGGAACCCACGCAAGCATGGGGAGAATATACAAACTCCACTCAGTTAGGGCCATGGTAGGAATTGAACCCACAACCTTAGTGCCGTGAGGTATTAATGCTAACCAATACACCCTCCGCACTGCCCATGGTTATGGATCAATGGGTCGATAGTCAGAAGGTCGACAATGTCAAGGTCAGTGATTTTCAACCTTTTTTTACTCGCGGCACACCGAACAATATTTAAAAATTGCCAAGGCACTCCATCAGTTCCCAACAGACAAAAAACAAAAAACACACATTGGCCCTCATAGCAAAAAAAAAATCCACACATACATTGGCCTACACAGAAAAAACACATTGCTCCCCACATAAATCATATTGCTCCCCACATGAATTATTCACATTGTTCCCCCCATAAATCCTTATTCTCCCCACATAAATCCTACTGTTCCCCACAGGAGAAGAAAAAACCCAAATATTAGCCCCTACTGGTCAGCTGTCCTCCTCCCTATCCCTCAGTGGCGGGGGTTGTTCATAGTGGAGTGCTGCAAATACTGAGCAGCGGGCGGTCGGGCCGGTGTGGATGTGGGTGGGCAAGGAAAGCTGTGTATGCAGGCGGGAAGTGGAAGATGTGTATATATAGGTGGGTGGGCTGGCTGGATGGTGAGACGCGGCGGCCGGGACCTATGCTATCACACCGCCGTGTCTTCAAGGCATACGTCACGGCCGGAGCACAACTGATCCTCTATGAAGAGCCCGGGCCAACAGTTCACTCTGAAGGTGCAGGAAGCTGCTCTGGCTCCGCGGCACACCTTGCAACTGGTCGTGGCACACACTGGTTGAAAAGGCCTGGTCTAGGTCATCACCAAATGCTTGACATGCACAAGGTCAACATGGTGAAAAGGTCAAGAGGGTCGATAGGTCAACATGGAAATGGTCAACACATGAAAAGGTCAGCATGCGTTTTTAATTATTTTTTTTTTGTATCAAAATGTTCCTTCCAGCACGTGTACCCCCAATTAGTGCACATCGTCAACTCTGATGGCTTGATTCGCTCGCTATGCTTCGGGCAAGGTTCCTCGCTCTGCTACCGCTGCTATTCCCAATTGTAGTCCACGTGGATAGTATGAAAAAGTCCTGAAAATGTAAAAAAAAAATCCCAAAACCTTATGTCGGCCATTGTCACATCAACCTTTTGTCCATGTTGACCATTTGGTGTCGACCTATTGACTGTCTCTCTTGTCACTGTGAACTTATCATCCGGATACCACTGCCCACCTTGTTGCTTCTGCTATACTTTCAAGTATGAGATATTTCAGGCTGAATAAAGTCATGGTGAATGTTGGCAGGACCTGTTTCCTTAGTACATAAAGACAGACAGAAATATAGACTAAAACAACATAGGCATCCATGAATTATATATAGCAATATCCAGATGTTGTTTGATTCATGGATCATTTTAGTTAAATGCAATTTACACTCCAAGATAACCTTAATGTATATGCCTGTACACACTCTCCTGCAGGTGTAAAATATATTACTTTTTATTTCATCTTACTTCTATGCTCTTCAGCCATCGTGCAGCCCTAAAATCAGTAGTTGAATATAGGGATGGACATCGGTGCACACACCATCGATGGTGAAACTGTGAGCAACCATCATGGGTAGCAAACCTTATAATGAAGGATCATTGATGGTTTCACCCAATGATGGTTATCCCTGCTCTTTCATTCACTGGACTGTAGGATAACCAGAACATGGGGGCAGGGCTTTGTGTGTACATTGGGGTGGAGTTAGGCTTTGCATCCCGCCACCAACTGGGGGAGGGGGGACACCATCCTGGGGCTCTGTACCGTTGATGGTGGAGAACCATTGGTTCTCCTCCATCGAAGGTAATACTATCTATTATTGCCATTAAACCATTTGATGGTCGAATGCCATTTTCAGCTGAATGTAATTTTCAGACTGGGCTAGATGGCGCCCAATGGAGCAATTCAATTGTTGTTCTATTCGGGCGTGCATGCAGCCAGGGAGAAACATTTCAGCATGCAGTCTCCTGAGGTGCGAGCTGAAATGTGCGTAAGCTCCATGGTTTGGGTACTTTAGACAGGTTTAGCCGCTTTGCGTGACCTAACCCGGTTCTAATCGTATAAGGACTTGCGCAACCAACGGGGGCAACAATGCTTTGGGCGCTCACAAAACAATTGAATCGGCCTCTGTGAGCCTGATACAGAGTTGCACATAAAACAGCCACAAACACATATGCAGTCTAAGCTTATAAATTAATTAGAATATCCACATATACTCAGAGATGGACATATCTGTGGAACAGCATTGATCCATCCGCCTGTGACAGTAGCTGCCATTACTAACTGCATATGTTTACAAGACCTATTCTTGGTACAAGAGGTTCCTCTGAAATCAGATGGTTCTCCGCATAGACACAACTCTGAGTAGCCCACGGAACACTTATGTTCAAACGCCCGTGGCTGCCCAGTACCACCCACCCAACCACACAACCACTAGTGCAGATACTGCTGAGATCTGTATAACACTGAGGGCCTAATTCAGTCCTGATTGCAGCAGCAAAATTGTTCTCTAATGGGCAAAACCATGTGCAGTGCAGGGGGGGCAGATATAACATGTGCAGAGAGAGTTAGATTTGGGTGTGGTGTGTTCAAACTGAAATCCAAATTTCAGTGTAAAAATAAAGCAGCCAGTATTTACTCTGCACAGAAACAATATAACCTACCCAAATCTAACTCTGCACATGTTATATCTGCCCCACCTACAGTGCACATGGGGGCCGATTCAGACCTGATCTCTGCTGTGCGTTTTCGCACAGCGGGCGATCAGGTCTGAACTACCCATGCGTATGCACCACAATGCGCAGGCGCGACGGTCTGCAGCGCCGGTCAGCACCGGGATGGTGTGAAAAATCCCATGGCACTGGCGAACGCAAGGAGATTGACAGGAAGAGGGCGTTTGTGGGTGGCAACTGACCATTTTTGAGGAGTGTCCAGGAAAACGCAGGAGGGACCAGGCGTTTGGAGGGAGGATTCCTGACATCAGCTCCGGCCCCGATCATCGCAGCCAGAGCCGGATTAAGGGGGGGGGTCCTGGGGATACGTACCCCGAGGCCCCCTTTCCAAAAGGGCCCCCTGTCACACCACAGATCGGATCTCTCTTCCGATCCGATCTGTGGTGCTGCGCTGTCGTCCGCACTGCAGCCGTATAGACAGGACAGCTGAGCGACGGCTCAGCTGTCCAATAATGTATGACTGAAGTAGTCTGCCCCAATGGCTGAGCGACAGGCTGCTTCACTCATACATGATTGGAGAGCTGAGCCGTCGCTCAGCTGTCTGTGCAGTTGCCGGGGACAGGAGCGCAGTGTGATCGTGCGGTGGCTGGAATGTGACACCCCCCCCCCCCCCCACAACACCCCCCCACCCAGCCTCCCTTCCCTTCTCTTGATGAATAGGGGTCCCTCTGTCTTAAGTGCCCCGGGCCCCCCATGCTCTTAATCCGGCTGTGATCGCAGTGGCTGAGTAAGTCCTGGGCTGTGCAGAGATTGCACAAACTTCTGTTTGTGCAGCTCTCCTGCACATGCGATCGCACTCCTGCACAGCGAATTCCCCCTCCCCCTGGCGGTGACTACCTGATCGCAGGGATGCAAAAGACACACCCTAGCTATCAGGTCTGAATTAGCCCCATGGTTTTGCCCATTAGAGAACAATTTTGCTGCTGCAATCAGGTCTGATTAAGCCCTGAATTCCTGTAGTTTGCTAAAACTCTGGAGATCTGTCCACAGACAGACTTGAGTGCAACACTGTGATGCTCTGGTGCTCTAGCGCAGTACACATGGTGGCCAGCAGAGGTCCTATTTAAGTGTGACAGTAATGCAAAAATAAAAAGTGGGGGCCAGGGGTGGAAAATTATAATACTGACCCTAACCCAGTAAGAATGTTTCACTTCTACAATTTGTTTCATATGAGCTATCTTATACAGTGTGTTAAACAAAGACTCGTAGAAAGTGACACCATAGATTGCCCAGCATTGCGGAACATATACATCAGTCTTATGTTTGTCCAACAAAAATAAACTGAAATATTGGCTAACACATTAGATATTCTAAAAACCATATAACAATATTTTAAGTTCTATAAAACATGAGGCATAAATACCTTATCTTTATCAGCCTTTCACTACAATGGCCACGTTCGAACACACGTCAGTGGCAAATATAAAATACTTCATATTTGTACACACAGTACACTGTATTATAGTCAGCCCTATTACACCAGTCGCTGCTCCATCCCCACCCACACACGCTGTACCCTAGCAGAGGATTTTCTCACAAGGCTCAGCTGGATGACAGGTTCAAACCTTTCCTTTCCTTTTTTTTTTTTTTAAAGTAAATACATAATCGCACAAAATAAGCCAAACATAAATAAATACAATTGTAATGTAGAATTTACTAAGCTATATAAATTTATATATATGGAACTCAATCCTCATATGCAATAAGGAGAAAATCTACTCCCATGAAATATAAGGAAATAATAGACACTTTATTATTCCATGACCTTGTATAACAGACCTTGTAGAAAATAGAAATATGGACATGGAACTATCATTCACCATAGATATATATTCACGTGAAAGCAGGTAGTAGTAAGTCCTCCACATAGTATCGAGTGGACACCAGTTCCTCCAAAACACTATTAAAATGATAGTCTGAATTGTAACCTCCTTTATAATTGGACATCATGCTATCATCTGTAACATATATACGTATTAATTGCTGTGCACATATTTCCATTTACAAATGTCTTAGGCCCTCATTCCGAGTTGATTGCACAAAGCAACTTTTTGCTGCTGGTGCGATCAACTAATCTCCGCCTATGGGGGAGTGTATTTTAGCATAACAGGGCTGCGATCGCTTGTTCAGCCCTGCTATGCTAAACAATTTTCACACAAAACAAGACTAGCCCTAGACCTACTTACCCTGTGCGACGGATCCAGCGATCCTCCGTTCACCTGGACACGCCTGCGTTTTTCTTACCACTCCCCGAAAACGGCTGGAAACAGTGAGTATCCGCCCCAGAACGCCTCACGCCTGTCCATCTTCTTGCGATCGCCGCTGCGAACACATTTGCCGCTGGCATCACCATGCAACGACGCACGTGCGCAATGTGTCTGCTGTGCATGCGCATTTCCGACCCGTTTGCACCGCAGCAAAGAACCGCTGCGTGCGAACGGGTCGGAATGACCCCCTTAATGCCTACTTAATGACCTATCTGAAAGCCTTCTCTCTCTTTTTTAAATGTCCCTGTTCTCATGGAACTCTCACTGAACGTTACCATACAAAGGCAATAGCAAGTAGACAATGGCAGTGATACATAAACATATGGTGTCTGTTTCACACGCTAATAGTGACTGTTTAATTTGAAAACAGTTACAATAGTCCTAAATCCGCAGAGTCTCCGGGATTAATTATGGACACTAGACAGCAATCCTGATCCTTTCTCCTTTATGAAACTCATGGATAAGGATGATAGCATGGGATCAAAAAGACACCGGTTTTCTGTTGAGAAGAAAACCCCATATATCTCTTCTCTAGATCTGCCAATCGCCCCTAAAAAATCAAACCACTTATTGTAACAAGGTCAGTAATTAGGTGAAAAAGAAAAGCGCAGAGGCTGCCCACGAGTCTTCTGTTCTTGAAAGTTGTTCACAAGGCTTGGCAATTAGAGACTGAGAGTCATTTGTTATTTGGCTCAAAAATGCAAGTGTGGGAGATATGTCCGATGCCACAATAGACCGATGTGAAAGGCCTGTGTGTCTAATAAGCAACTTGTCGCTTTCTTTTTTTTTTTTTTTTAAATGATGGAAAGCAATGATAGGAGGCGATATATAGAATAACTTCCTGAGTAAAGAGAACTGCTCTGACAACCAAGATAGACCAGACTGACATGGATGGAATGATGCGTCAGGAACCGGTGCTGCAGTGTGACGTTATCCTGCAGAGCCTGCCGACACCCCAAGAGTGATGAAACCAGGAGGAACTTCCCATGAGGCCACACCCCCATAGTGATGCAGACAGCAGATCCCTGTGAGGCTACATTCGCAAAGCCATGCCCCCTTTTCAGCTGCGCACGAGAGGGGCTATTGGCCGCACTGGATGTCACCAACACCGGTGCAGCCACTGTCTGACAGCCAGGGAAATATGATCTTACAGTATACATGTCAGTTTGTACTAAAGCACATAGCAATAACTGAATTTAAATATCCTATTTTAAAGGTGGGGATGTTTATGTTGACACATAAAAACATTCTTTTCATTGCTTTATATGCAAATGAATGAAAGTCTGACAATAATGTTTATTTCATTCAGTAAATACTGATAGTTTAAAGGAGATGTAGTCAATGTGCCGGCTGTCTGGACCCCGGCGTTCAGGAGACTGACGGCGAAACCCGACATTAGGGGAAATGACGACTGTCGGAATCCCGACCGCAGCCCTAAATTCCCACTCGGGTGGAGGTGTGGACCACCACCCGAGGGGGAATATAATAGTGTGGCCACCGGGCCCAATGCCTGCCGGCAATACATACTGAATCGGTTTAGAGCCCTAATATGAAGTACTAATCAAATCAAAATAATTTTTCTCTATTAGCAAATTAGAGCACTTCACCTGATTGATAACGCCGACATCCCGCCCGCCGGCACTCCAGCCCCAACTAGGGTTGCCCTCTCATCCCTTTAATTCTGGACACATATTAATTACACAGGTTCTATGGCTGATTAAAACAAGGTGAAATGGAGTCTTCAAGTCAGCCAGCCACAGAACCTGTGTAATTAATGTGTCCAGAAATAAAGGGATGAGGTCGCTGCAACCATAGCCCCAACCCAAATCAACCATATGTTTACTTTTGGGTCTGAAGTTTTAGTCAATTCTACATATCATAAATGTAAAACACTGTGTGGAACATGCCTTTAAGCTAAGGCAGAAAATATTCGGGTTAAGCCTTCATAAACAGATGTGAGGTTTAAATAAGTCACTACCATATGAGCTTCTCCTTCCCTGAATAGTAAATTAATGGCATAGAGGCTTCAACAACTCATCTATCAGTTCACGGACTCATTTGCAAATGCATCCTATGTCTAATTTTTGGTTAGATATAGATACACCCTATAGCAGAGTATACCTAACCGGTATCTTTTTCTACCATTTATATTGTCAGTGGGATGGACACGTGCACCAGCACCCACTGACCCACACATGAGTGCAGTGTCGGACTGGGGCATGTAGGGTAGGGGCCCATGTTAGGGGTGTGGCCAGTCTGCAGAGGGGGTGTGGCCTGCCAGCTCATTGGCTTGGCTAACCATTAAAGAGTGCAACTTTGGGCCCCTTCATAAATATATACAGTAAATTCAGCTGCTGCCTGCCTGATAATGTACCAGATTAATAACAGCAACGCACTGTAGAAAATACACCATAGTCCAGTATAAGGTAACATATGTACAATGTATAATTCAAATGCACAGTCTGGAGCCAGATCCTTAGAGCAGGAGGTGGGCCCCCAGGCAGCGGGGCCCACCGGTAGTTTCCCCCCTACCCCTGTGGGCCAGTCCAAGCCTGCATGAGTGTTATGTATACAGTATCTGTGAAACAATCCCAACAGTTAGATATAGATTAGAGGTTATATTTCAGAATAGAAGCTTTGAGACTTTTTGTTTTGTTTTTGTTTTTTACATGTAATCACCCAAAAATGTTGAGAACATCTGACTTATCCTTAGATAGGTTTTTTTTGTCTGGGAAACCGTGATTGTCCCCAGGTTGCTGCATGCTGCTGTTATCTTCTAGCTCAGCTCATACAATGCCCATCTCAGCAGCATGTGACGCTCAGCCATGAGTGTAATGCTAACCCTACAAGCCATCAGACATCCACATTTTGTTGTTTAAGGGCTAAATATATTTAGGATGAAGTAAAAAATATAATTTCAGGAATGAGGACATGTTACTAATATTTAGTGAATTTATAGTATCATTCCATAGTTGGGGGTAGTTGGGGGTATTGATGAAAAGGAAGTAAAAGTAAGAAAATAGTTATCTGAGGATTCTATTGCCAGAATTATTAGCTCCATATACCTCAGCTTCTCTTTATTTAGGTATGCAAGCTCCCAAAAGGGGTTGATGTGCCAAACCTTTGATAGAGAATTACCAATCAATCAGCCATGGGTGATGCGGTATAGGTACTTACAGAAGTAAGTATTGAAGAAATTGGTGCAGGGTGCAGCGTGAGCGGTATAGGCCTCTCTGTGCCCAAAGACCCGTATGCACTGAGCACCCTGCACCCATTACAGATACGACACTGCAATCAGCTCCTGTCATTTTACAAACATATTTCTATATCCAATTTAGCCAAGGTAACTTGCTGTAGCTAATGATCTCCTTAGAGCCTATCCAATTAGCCCCAACTGCCAGAACACATAAGTCCAGATCCTATGTGTTTTTGGACAAAAATAGAATATATTTCGGATAACAAAAACATGAAATAATTGGATAAGGAGAAAATAATGGCGCAAAGGTTAAAAAAAAATCGGGGGGAAAAAACAATAGTTTTTCACGGACTCATTTTTTTTGGGGGGGCCTAATTGGATTTGAAAAATTACAGGATTGGTTGGTACGTTATCGAGCTCCACTTTATTGCTCTCCAAGCTTTGATATATCTCCGCTATATCACAGATTAACCAATTGGACTTTTCAATCAAAACTATTAAAGTTAGCGGCGGCTCCTACCTGGGTAGAGGAGGACGGCTGCCGCTGACCATGCTGCTGAGTCTCCGCCACCTTGTCCCCATAGCCTGGTCCCTGGCACCGCCCAGATCCCAGCACCGGTACTATGTAGTTCACAGACACCAGGATCCGGTACATGCTCAGTAGTGGTGTCTATGGACTACATCAGATGCAGTCCATAGAAGCTGGCTAGGGCTTATGAGGCAGGGAGTGGCTACCTACATGAAGCCAGCTCTCTGCTAAATGCAGTCTGGTCTGGCAGTCCCAGAGGGAGGAAGCACCTCCAAATGGGACTGCCCTGTGTGTCTGTGACTGACAGGTAGGACTTCCAATAGGAAGTTACTGCCAGTCACAGTGAAGCCAGTGCAGTCTCACGGACTGAATCTGGCTTCACTGACAGTGAGCTGGGTAGCGGATTGTAAAAACCACCACCGATTGTGTTTGAAACATGTTGTCTCTTATGTAGTAAACAGATGGAGCCACGTTCATCTTGGCTTCTCTGCTGCGCCTAGGTGCACCAAGGCTTAGTAGCATACGCCTTTTATCTATTGTTCTCAGCTGCAATACAATACAGAGAGAACAATACAGCAGGGGATTAAGTCATTGCAGCAGGGGATATCTCCGATTGCCCTGGCTCAATTAATCATATTAAAGGCCAAGATGAAGAGGGCTCCATCTGTATCTGTGTTTGTGTAAATATGAATAATAGTAAAGTCATTTGCTTGCGCCTGTTATAGAAGTTTTTTGCAGCTCTTACCCTTCTGTTTCATTGGTGAATCATTGGGGAAGTCTGTTTTGATTGCTGTCTGTTGCTTTGTTGTTTTTGTGTTCCCCCCGCTTTGGTTTCTTTTTCTTTTTTTGTCCCACATTCTGCATTTGAATTATTTATTTTTCACTTACTGGTCCCATAATTCTATCATTAAATAAGACCACACTATGCAGTAAACTCACTATCGGGGTATTTTTTGTGTTACCATTTACATGTTCATACAGATTTATAATTTCACAACTAAGAATAAAGACACAGACAACAATGCTGGCGTTTAAAATCTCTGGCAAATTTATTGTTACGGGTACTATATTTTAAATGGTGGCGACACTAAAGAATAGACAGGGAAAAACCAAACACACATACAAAACCAAGCGTTGGTTTTCAACTCTCCACTCCATTTTCCGCCCAGGACAATTGGTTTACGACATACCCCACTGTAAGGAGAGTGCACCCACAAAAGCCTAAAAACTTAACAACCAACCGTTTTTTCCGCCACACACCAACTGACCAATCACACAACAGGGGTGGGAAAACAGGCAGATATATAAGCCTAAACAGATCATTTAAAAGAGCAATAACATATAATTTAAAATGGCAACACCCAAAACCCCTTCTTGGTTTAAAATCACCTCAGTGCTTATAGAGTCAGCCTTTGATCGGACTTATTTATATAAACATGCAATTTTTGCAACCTTTCATAAAAACTTGAAAAGTGTTTTATTTTTTGTTAGATAATTGCCCGTAAATTTACTACCTGCAATTTTAGCTTACCATTCCACTTAGTGGAACAAATGCCACATTGGCAAAAATACTTTTATCTAACAAGCACAACACGACTGAGCCCCATATTCTCATTTTTGTCATCATAGACTTTGTTATCTTAGATTATCATTCTATAAATCATGAAATGAAATGGCACAGCCTAGACCGAGAGGCTTCATCATTACTGTTGGTCAAATCTTGCTTCTTTTTTCTTATTTAATTTATTGAGACTTAAAAGGTGATGTCATTACATGGTTCCAATATAAAGGGTAAATAACTTCTTGCATTGAAACCGTAGCAACCAATCAAATTTTGCTTAAATTAGTCTGACTGATCAAAGCAAATTTCTTATTGGTTGTTATTGGTTACGAGATATAGGCTTAAGTGCCTCTGTTATGTGATCCGTGTGTGCACATTATCCAAGGTGGTATATTGTGCTATATATCACTATGTTAATTGTATACAGTAAATTTGAAGCAGTGTTTTCAGGAATGACTTCATTGTTTTATGTTTTTAATGGTAAAGTAATATCTAAGTCACATTTTTTGTGGTTTAATATGATAATATAGAGCTCCACCTTTCTGTCTTTAGCATATGTTTCATTAGATCACTCAATGCAGAAATTCCACTATTTTTTTTTTTTTTAACTAACAAGTGGAGCAGTGGGTTCCAAAAAAAGGAGGTGTGGGTTTGCACAAGTCCGTACTTTACGGTTACATCAATCTGGCTGCACTGCCAGGTCCTTTTCAGTGACAGGAGCTGGGTGCTGCAGGACCAAGTCACTCTTCAGCTCCCAGCTCCCAGTCACTATGGAGGAACCAGCATTTTGATGCTACACCCTTGAATGGTGACACTCGGTTACTGTCCGCACACCCCTTATGATGCCTCTGAAGTGATGTGCCATTTAAGCATGCATCTGATAGTCATAGGGGGTAATTCAGCAACAAACTTGTTAGCAGTTGGGCAAAACCATGTGCACTGCAGGGGGTGGAAGATATAACATGTGCAGAGAGAGTTAGATTTGGGTGGGGTGTGTTCAAACTGAAATCTAAATTGCAGTGTAAAAATAAAACAGCCAGTATTTACCCTGCACAGAAACAAAATGACCCATCCAAATCTAACTCTCTCCGCAAATGTTATATCTGCCAGTGCCACACCTGCAGTGCACATGGTTTTGCACAACTGCTAACAAATTTGCTGCTACAATCAGGTCTGAATTACCCCCCCCCCCCCCCCCACCCCCATGTGCACTGTAGGTGGGGCAGATATAACATTTGCAGAGAGTTAGATTTGGGTGGGTTATTTTGTTTCTGTGCAGGGTAAATACTGGCTGCTTTATTTTTACACTGCAATGTAGATTTCAGTTTGAACACACCCCACCCAAATCTACTCTTTCTGCACATGTTACATCTGCCCCCACTGCAGTGCACAACTCTGAATTAGGCCCATTGTTCTTGGGGGGTGAGTCCGACCTGATTGCTAGCAGGCTACTTGTAGCACTGCTGCGATCAGGTATTCACCGCCTACAGGGGAGGGTGGAATCGCTGTGCAGGGCTGCGAACCGCTGTGCAGAGAGCTGCACAAACAAAAGTTTGTGCAGTTTCTGCACAACTCAGGACTTACTCACCCGCTGCGATGATCTTGTCAGTAGCTGACGTCAGGATCCCTCCCTAGAGATGGCTGGACACGCCTGCGTTCGCCCGGATAAACCTTCAAAACGGTGAGTAGACACTCCCGGCTGGCCTGTTCCTGTCAATCTTCTAGCGTTCGTTATCCTCTTACAGAATATTAACTACATTTCAAAACCTCTGTGGAGAACAAACTAATTTGGCTGCTGCAGGCTTACAGTTCTAAGCATTACAAGTAATGACAGAAGGGGTGTAGTATGGCTAACCGGCGGTCTCCTGACCGCCGGTCAGCTTACCGACGCCGGGATCTCGGCAGCATACCGACGCCGGGATCCCGGCGGGGAGGGGCGAGTGCAGCAAGCCCCTTGCGGGCTCGCTGCGCTCGCCACACTGCGGGTTCGGTGGCGACCTGCGGTCGCCACGGGTTCTATTCCCACTCTATGGGTGTTGTGGACAACCACGAGTGGAAATAGTCCCTGTTGGTCAGCATGCCGACCAGCGGAATAGTGAGCCGGCGGGATGGTGGAGGAGGTCATGTGACTGTCAGTCAGCAGACCGGCGGTCACATGAATACCACCCGACAGAAGACCTGTAGAGGGGGATAAAAGATGTCACAGTGCACACACAGACATATAGTTTCTCAAACGATTAACATATCAAGGGGTTTGGCCAAGTAACCATTTGTATTGCTTTTCCTACATTGTATCTGATCATCGTATGTTTATGGTTTTATACAACATGGACGACAGTGTGTGGACACCTGAATATCGGGGTTGGGGAGCTACTCATCTCTCCCCGGCCCGCACTGCTGTGTGTGACGTCACGCAGCCGCTGCGGCCCGCCCCCCGTTCGGTCAATCAGGCAGAGGCGATCATTGCGCAGCGACGCCCATTGGCCGTCTGGCACTGCGGCACCGGTACATGCGCATGCTCAGTTCTGACCCGATCGCACCGCTGCGATAAACTGCAGTGTGCGATCGGGTTAGAATGACCCCCATTATCTGGTGTACACAAAAACAAATACAATTTTACGCTGATTGTAGTAATCTGAAGCCCAGAAACTATATATTAAAAATTATTTATATACAATGCAAAGATTTGCCAGGAACCTTATGTCTTGAGTGCATTTGGTGGTTGGGAATCCTTACAGATGTAGAGCCCACCTGCATAAATCATTAAGAAGGAAACGTGATTCCCTGAGGAGTGCATTAAGGACCACAATATTCTTAAAAGATGTTTTTCACAGTGAAAAATTCAAATAAACATCATTTCAAGTGACTATAATTAAAATGTCCTTTTGGTGTTTTGTCTGCTTGAAAATGGAATGTGCACAAAGTAACCACAGAAAACCAAGGCTTGATATTTTTTTTCCTGAACGAAACGTACCATTTCTGCCAACCAACTAATTCTTCATCTAATGAATCTCATCTAATTTTGTGACCTGCAAAATTAAATTCCATGTTTTTATAACATGGTTGGCGGGTGTCTGTGTGGTTAAAGATAGGTATCACAGGTGTTCAGTGGCTTGGTGATGGACCTTTTCCTTAAGATGTTGTCCCCGTACCTTGTTCAATGTGAGTTATTCAGAGAGGTAGGATATATTGATAAGTAAACAGGAAGATCATTTAACATCAATCTATGTGGAGAATATTCTTTATTTTACCACAATGAATGCTGGATGGGAAAAGATTAATTGGTTCACACAATCAAGACAATCCAAAAAACAGTCAAGAACATTAATTCACTTTGTGGCATTCAATAAAGACTATTTCAATTGACAGCTCACAATACACTGGATGACTCAATGTGGTTTAGGCCTAACTCAAGCAGTGGTTATTAAAGATTCTGATTTATAATCAATCTAATTACAGTTATGCAAGTATTAATGCAATTCTTAAGACAAGAATAATAGGATCAAGAAAAAATAATAATTTGTAAAAAACTGATTAAAGTCACAGAGGCTCAGGAAAATACTATCTCTATTTTCCCTCAATATCCCTACATACAGTCTCGATCTTCACAGGCAATAAGAATAACGTTGGAGCTCATGGATTCTACAGTATCACAGTGTTGCATTGGGGTCCTTAGGTTTAAACTGAACTTGCAAAGGGAGGGGGGCCCTAGTTTGCACACCATAATTAAGTAATGAGGTACTACTCTGCTTGAGACTTAATACAATGTACAGAGGGAAAAAGATGCAGGTGCACACACTAGCTCACACTAGCTCACACTAGCTCAACCTGTAATAACCAGAGGCATTTAGCATAATCCTGGCCAGGGCTATGAGCTTACCCACCACACCAAGGTAGTCTCTCATTGGGTAAGTCTCTAACACTAACTACAGTGGTTCGGGGACAGGATACCCCAAAGCCACCCAGCCAGACAACCCCAGGGCACCACATGAGTGATACAAGTAAATGAGTTAAATAGGTAGGAGCAGCTACTGCTGCATGTGTGAGTAATGTGAACAGTGAAAAAGAATGGTGTGAAAGTGTTACACATATATAAAGTCAGGGGTGGGGAACCTTTTTTCTAACAAGGGCCATTTGGATATTTATAAAATCCTTCGGGGGCCATACAAAAATTATCAACCTAAAAATTAGCCTGCCCCAGTAGTTATGCCCCAAATCAGTAGTTATGCCCCCAGTCAATTATTATGCCCCCCAGTAGATATGCCCCCAGTCAGTTGTCATGCCCCATTAGATATGCCCCCAGTCAGTTGTTATACCCCATTAGATATGCCCCCTAGTAGCGCTGCTTACACACACACATTAAAAGAAGAAAAAAACACAATACTCACCAGCCCTGCTTTCGGACCACTGCCATCCGCCTGGCCTCCCGCTCCTCGGAACTATGGGAGAGACGTCATGACATATCTCCCATAGCGCCGAACAGCCGCAGATGTACACTGCCTGAGCCGCAAGTGGGAGCTCAGGAGTGAGCTCCTGCCTCCGGCTGCTGTTGAGGAGAAGGAGCTCTCATGCCTTCAGATATATATAGAAATACATAGGAAATACATAGAATCAGTTGCAAAGGGAGGGGAGCTCTAGTTTGCACACCATACTTAAGTAATGAGGTGCTAGAGAAAGAAAGATCACCACTTTCTTTCTTCTGACTTTCCTAGTAACAGTGGTGCAAGTATGCGGGTACGCTCGGGTACGAAGTACCCTTAAGAATATGACAGCAGGGACTCAGTACCACCTGCCACACACTTTGCACCCGTGACCACCATTACCACAATTATAATGCACCACAAAGTAACAAGACCATGGTGCTTGGCAGCATGACGACGCCTCCCACTTTGTCAGGGTTACTGGGAGCGCGACGGTGACCTCATGATGTCACATCACGCTTTCTCCTCTGGCGGCTGTGGCTGGCGTGAAGAGAGGAGCCTGATTGCGCTTTCCCGCAGCCTCCCTTGCAGGGAGCAGCAGTGCAGCTGTTTCCCTTCACTCGGCTCTTGTGACGCATCTTCACAGGCTGGGGTGCTGGGCATGTCTCTGGCTTCACTGTGTGGGGTAATTAATTTCTAATATAATGTGGACACTACTATATCTGTCTATTATTATGGGGATATTACTATATATTTCTATTAATATGGGGGTATTACTATATATTTCTATTATTATGGGGGTGTTACTATATATTTCTATTAATATGGGGGTATTACTATATATTTCTATTAATATGGGGGTATTACTATATATTTCTATTATTATGGGGTATTACTATATATTTCTATTATTATAGGGGTATTACTATATATTTCTATTATTATGGGGGTGTTACTATATATTTCTATTATTATGGGGGTATTACTATATATTTCTATTGTAATGTGGACACTACTATATATTTCTATTATTATGGGGTATTACTATATATTTCTATTATTATGGGGGTATTACTATATATTTCTATTATTATAGGGGTATTACTATATATTTCTATTATTATGGGGGTGTTACTATATATTTCTATTGTAATGTGGACACTACTATATATTTCTATTATTATGGGGGTATTACTATATATTTATATTATTATGGGGGTGTTACTATATATTTATATTGTAATGTGGACACTACTATATATGTATATTATTATGGGGGTTTAACTATATATTTCTATTATTATGGGGTATTACTATATATTTATATTATTATGGGGTATTACTATATATTTATATTATTATGGGGGTATTACTATATATTTCTTTTGTAATGTGGACACTACTATATATTTCTATTATACCAGGGGCACTACTACACTATATATTCCTGTTATAATGGAGGCATTATTATATATTGTTATTAGTGATTAGTGAAACGGCATCTTATTGGCTATCCAAACCACGTGACATCCGTGAGCCAATAAGATGCCGTTTTGAGAACCGAGTAAAACCGAATCTGCTCATCACTAATTGTTATAACATTGCGGGCATTAATAGATAAATTTATTATACTGGGGGCATTACTATATATTTCTATTATACTGGGGGTATCACTATATTTTTCTATTATACTGGAGGTAGTACTATATATTTCTAGCCTTGCCTCCAGAGTGCAAAGAAAAGGGGCTTTGTAGTGTCACCACGCCACTAGTGTCATGTAGCCACTCCCACTTGTGGCATGTGGCCACACCCCCTCAACACATGACCATGACCATTTTTGGCCCTCAGTACCACTAAGAAAATATTTCTACTTGCACCACTGCCTAATAACCTAGTAACTTTCGTCTTACTTACCCAACAACCTCTCTTATTCACTAATCAGCAGGTGCGAAGCAACACTTTAACTTAGTGACCCTGAGAGATGGACACAGTATATCGATAACTGCGTAATGACAGTGTGAATAAGATACATGAGGTCCTACTAATCTAATAAGTTCCTAAAACCAATTTAGGTCTCATTAATACCAGCATTTCTTGTACTGGTGTATCAAAGATACGAAATGCGCACTGTCTATGGCTACATTCTCTTGCCAATCTATCATTGATATAGACGAAACCAGAACATTACTATTTTTTTAGCTGTATGTTGAGTTTGTCTTTCACCTTTGGATACCAAATTAATATTATGTGAAAAAGAATAAAAGTTTTAATATTTTTAATATTATAATACTTAACTTTTCAGATTTCTAAACAAACAAAAGTGCGCCCACACAAGAGTCTTCTTTTCTCTCGAAACTGGTTTCTCATGTTATAAGATGATACCTTTTGCACCCAACAGGGCTGCCATCAGAAATCTGATGGCAGCCCTGATTAGCCTGATTAGCCTGATTAGCTGCCGGTCCGTGAGCTTTGATTGGCTCACCGCCGGCTCAATAGAAAGAATACAACTGCAGCTCTGTGTGCCTCCGTGGCTGCCTGCCCTGCCGGTGCGCAGGTAGCTGGCCTGTCTCCGCGATCCTTACGGCTGCCACCCGGGCCCCCTCTCAGTCAGGGCCCGGGACTGGAGTCCCCACCATGCCCCCTTGATGGCGGGCCTGGCACCCAATATAGACACTCCCATCCAGATGCCTACTTCCTGGATGCATCCCACCCAAATCCAAATCTCTCCGCACATGTTTTTTGCCCAGTTGCTTGATTTTTTCTGTACTTACAAACATGAATCAGACCCATTGTTCACATAAGCAAATGACTACCTGCAAATAGGTACATGAAGACCTTTTTGTCATGAGCCGGCAATTTTGATGCTTCATACTTGAGCTTTTAAGTACGAATTTATAGAAAATACTAAGTATATTTTCCCTTTAAACTAAACTGATGTAAGGGTTATATATACGGTACCTGAACAGTTTCTACGACACAGAGGCCTCATATATAAGTGTCACATAGTATAAAAGCATGCACATGTAGTTGATTTAGGCAGTAGCACATCATTAGCATTAGCATCGATAATGATGGAGCTGGAAGAATATTGAATGTCTTGTTTGCATGGCAGGGTTGTATTGTAACTTAGAATGGATAACCTGCCAGGTTACAGTAGCTGTGAAGGATTCCCTATGCTTTAATCTTCCGGTTTTTTTCACCTAATTAATTTCCCCCTTGCCTGCTCCAATGTTCCATGAGTGTATCTTGTTTGAAAGAGATTAAGAGTCATACACTTCATTAGTGAGGTGTAAATTATGAGAGGGACCCTCTCCACCCACCTGCTTAATTGGGTTAATGAAGCCTCTCTGTGGGCCTTCTCCTAATGCAGCAGGCTATTCATTTCTCTGTAGACCTTAACATTAATGTTTCTACAAGCACGGAAGTACACAGAAATTGCACACAAGGGTATAGCAAGGTTGCGCTCCCTTTGTTCCAACATTTGATATCACCATAAAACAAGACTTTTTGTGTGCAGCTAAATAGGTTATCAACTGTCCATGATTTTTTAAATGATTGATGAATTAGGTGTGCTTTAGCGATAACTGTAAAATGTAAACTTTTCCATCAATGCGCTTCCGTTTCTGCAACAGTATTTTGCATTGCACTTATCCAATGTCTAGTATATATCATCCTCAAATCGGAAACCTGCACTAGGCATATGGGCATACAGAGGTACACTTCCAAAAAGGCTAATCTTAAACATATGTGGAAGTCACAAAGGCATTTTTAGCACAATCCGCATTTTTATTGGAGATGTGATCAGTAGTTTTTATGTAAATTCGCAAAGTGAAACTTAATGGAGGTCATTTCGAGTTGTTCGCTCGCAAGGCGATTTTAGCAGTATTGCACACGCTAAGCCGCCGCCTACTGGGAGTGAATCTTAGCTTCTTAAAATTGCGAACGAAAGATTCGCAATATTGCGATTACACACCTCGTAGCAGTTTCAGAGTAGCTTCAGACTTACTCGGCATCTGCGATCAGTTCAGTGCTTATCGTTCCTGGTTTGACGTCACAAACACACCCAGCGTTCGCCCAGACACTCCCCCGTTTCTCCGGCCACTCCTGCGTTTTTTCCTGAAACGGTAGCGTTTTTTCCCACACGCCCATAAAACGGCCTGTTTCCGCCCAGTAACACCCATTTCCTGTCAATCACATTACGATCGCCTGAGCGAAGAAAAAGCCGTGAGTAAAAATCCAAACTTCATAGCAAATTTACTTGGCGCAGTCGCAGTGCGGACATTGCGCATGCACACTAAGCGGAAAAACCCTGCGATGCGAAGAAATTTTCCGAGCGAACGACTCGGAATGACCTCCAATATTTCTACAAGGATTTACAAACATCCTCTTGCCAGGAGTATGGGGGCTAGATGCATCATCGATTGGAAAGTGATAAAATGGAGAGTGAAAAAGTGCCAGCCAATCAGCTCCTAACTGCCATGTCACCGGCTGTGTTTGAAAAATGTCAGTTAGGAGCTGATTGGCTGGTACTTTCTCACTCTACAATTTATCACTTTCCAAGCGATGATGCATCTAGCCCTGGGTCTGATAAGTCCACCCTGGTGAAGAGCCAGAAGCAGTGTGATAGCATAAAGCTATCATGCTGCTTGCTAGGTTGGGTCCCCAGCACACTCTGAGCACACTTGGCGGGTGTGTGTTTCATGGGGAAGGGGAGGTGGGGGGGGGGGGGGGGGTGATGGAGCGGGAGCTGCAAGCTTGCTGTCATTATTAAATTGTGAATTAGTAGCCTATAGGCCAGTGATGGCTAACCTTGGCACTCCAGCTGTTGTTGAACTACATATACCAGCATGCCCTGCTACAGTTTTGTTATTTCGCCATGCTAAAACTGATGCAGGGCATGCTGGGATGTGTAGTTCAACAACAGCTGAAGTGTCAAGGTTAGCCATCACTGCTATAGACTATTAAAGGATAATGGCATCTGGCCCACAGGGGTACCAGGGAAATCTCCAGTGGGCCCCATCCCTTCCTCTGATGTTGGTTTCCAGACAGTACACTAAATTATACATTGTTACTCTATTAGAGGGTCAGTTAAATGATCTCTAATGGCTGTCCAAGCCTCTGTGTGGGCTGGTCTCAATTAATGGTAAGCATGGTCCCCTACTACTGCATTCCCGCGGTGGACCCTTCATATCCCAGTCCAACACTCTGCAGCCCCCATAGAAACCTATGGTGCTGCTGTTGGAGATGGATGGACCGCGGCAGATATCAGAGATATCTGCTTCAGTCCCTCCATGGTACATTCCAGAGATAATTAATATTTATAAGTACCCTCTGAAAACGGCTGTTATCAGGGAATGTCCTGCAAATATTATTTGATAAATAAGCCACACACTGTGATACATCTCTAAGGTGCATAGTTGACTTGTGTCTCCATGACCCTACTGCATTGAACATGCTTGTAAAAGCCCCTGACCCGCCTCTCCAAATGCAAGGAGTCGCAAGTATAACATATAATGTATAAAATATGGGTGCAAGCAGGGGCGAAAATAGGCCACCCCTACGCACAACATTATTGGTCGCCCCCATCACGTCACTGCCGGAGCCCGTCCCAATACCTCCAGACTGCCAAATCAGCCCCAACTTCACCCCCACCATCTCCTGCACCAATTACTGACCCCCCTCCTCCTCTACCCACCCCCTCCCATTGCAAAATAGAAAAATAAGTTGTAATGGCAAAACAAACAAACGAAAAATAATCACATGGTCTCATCTAGCCAGCCGCCTATCATGTCATGCAAGGGAGCCTGCTGTGCCGCTACCCAGTAAGTAGCACTCCTACGCATGTGCCTAGTGGAAAATCCACCACTGGGTGAATGTAAAACATGCAGTGTGACAGATTTTACACAAGTTGGCTGCAAGTGCACTCACTGGGTGAGATTCAAATGACATATCACGCTCAATTTCCTTCTAAAATGATCTCCGTTATTGCGCATATTGCACCCATAGTGATCAGGTTTAGCTGTGTAAAGGGTTGGGTGCCTCCATACTCCGGAGGTAGCAAGCTGAAATAATGATACCACGCCCCTGAGGGCAGAAACAGAATGGGTGTGAAAAGGGGTGAAAAGAATTGAATCTCCCCCACTGTGTCCATGGATTTAAATTCCGATATTTACCTGTAAGACAAGTTGTATGTATCTGTGCACCCGCACTGTCCTGATCCATAACAATACTTAGCACTTCTGGGAGAATGTTCTTGTGTCTCATCACACCAAAGTGAAAATGTTTCTTGTCTGGTGAAGTGCACAGCTCATCATCCGAATAACTTAATTTCAATGGAAATGTGTGCGACAGCACTATGGCCCTCATTCCGAGTTGATCGTAAAAAAACGGCAAAACTGCGCTTGCGTATGTACCACAATGCGCACACGCGTCGTAAGGGTATAAACAGCATCGTTGCTGTGCAATGCTTCTAGCGACGAATCCATTCGCACAGCCGATCGCAATGGAGATTGACAGGAAGAGGGCGTTTATGGGTGTCAACTGACCGTTTTCTGGGAGTGGTAGGGAAAGCGCAGGCATCCAGGCGTTTGAAGGGCAGGTATCTGACGTCAATTCCGGGACCTCCGACGCTAGAATCATCGCACAGGATAAGTAACTACAGGGCTGGTCTTGTTTTGCACAAAATGTTTTTGCACTGCTCGGCTGCACATGCGATCGCACACTTGCAAAGCTAAAATACACTCCCCCGTGGGCGGCAACTATGCGTTTGCACGGCTGCTAAAAGTAGCTAGCGAGCGATCAACTTGGAATGAGGGCCTATGTTTGATCATTTTAGTATAGAGGGCACAAGGGATAATATATAAAACAATAAATGATGCAAAATATAGTTAGATCTAAGAGACGACCCATTTCAGTCAGCACAAGCCCTGGGCTTGGGGGGCAGGGGAATAAATTGCTTTATATGATGTCAAATTTCAGATACCATTAGATAACATACTGTAGGCAAGTATGATAAAATGGCTCACTCCTAACAAGTTTCTTAAACCTTTGCATATACAGCATCTGTGATGCAGGTATTCTAAATTAAAAAATAGTTTTAGATGTCATTCATAGATTTATTGATCATTTATTAGTTCCGGTTTTGTTAGCTTTGTCAGTTTGACCTTGAAAAAGCTTCCCCTTAGAGCAGCGAAACACCTTGGTTATCATCAATTACATCCACCCACAGGACATCAATCTGCACCCAAACAGCCTTAACCAGCTCCGGAACTGATCCTAAAAGTTATAACAAACATGGACAGCACCAGCTCCACAGCTGCCTGAAAGAACGGTGTTGAGGACTGAGGGCCTAATTCAGACCTGATCACAACAGCAAAATGTTTCTCTAATGGGCAAAACCATGTGCACTGCAGGGGGGGGGGGGGGGGGGGGGCATATGTAACATGTGCAGAGAGAGTTAGATTTGGGTGGGGTGTGTTCAAACTGAAATCTAAATAGCATTGTAAAAATAAAGCAGCCAGTATTTACCCTGCACAGAAACAATATAACCCACCCAAATATAACTCTCTCTGCACATGTTACATCTGCCCCCCTGCAGTGCACATGGTTTTGCCCATTAGAGAACCACTGTGCTGCTGCGATCAGGTCTGAATTAGGGCTCCAGGCATTAAGCATACTTATTGCCATCTCGGTTTAGGAGGACATACCTTGGGCAGTGAGCACAAAAAGACATACCATGCAGTGCCGTAACTAGACATTTTAGCGCTGTGTGCAAGATAGGGCATCAACGCCCCCCCCTATGTAAAACTGGGGCAAAATATATATAGGGGCGTGGCTTCATGGGGAAGGGGTGTGGCCACAAAATAATACCAGTTCATATTACATATTGTAGTAGTCGCCGTTATTCAAATTACGTTGCACAGTAGCGCCACTACACCAGGTACAGCCCCTCTTACACATTACGGCAGACAGAGTCCACTTTTTACACAATACTGCAGACAGCGTCCCCTTTTGACACAGTACGGCAGACAGCGTCCCCTTTTTACACATTACGGCAGACAGCGTCCCCCTTTTTACACCTTACGGCAAACAGCATCCCCTTTTACACATTACGGCAGACAGCGTCCCCTTTTTACACATTACGGCAGACAGCATCCCCTTTTACACATTACGGCAGGCAGCATCCCCTTTTTACACATTACGGCAGACAGCATCCCCTTTTTACACATTAGGTAGACAGACAGAATAGATGATACTTACCGTCTCTCCGCTGGCTCAGGCAGTCAGGCTCCTCGGTGCCGGCAGCTCCGGAGGCAGGGGAGAAGGAAGAGGAGGGAGGGGGACTCTGGAGCTGCAGCAGCGCACTGTAATTGCTGCAGCTGTCCCTCTCCTTCCGCATTGGCTGGCCACCTCTGTGAATGCTGGGATGAGGGAGGCGCATCCCAGCATTCACAGGAACGGCGGCCGGCCTATGTGGAAGGAGAGGGACTGCTGCAGCGGCGCCGTCACCAATTACCCTCATGCCCACAGTCACTGCACAACTCATATACCCCCCCCATGCCCACAGTCATTGCACAACTCATACACCCCCCCAAGCCCGCTGTCACTGCACAACTCATACTCCCCCCCCAAGCCCACTGTCACTGCACAACTCATACACCCCCCAAAGCCCATTGTCACTGCACAACTCATACTCCCCCCCCAAGCCCACTGTCACTGTACAACTCATACACCCCCCCCAAGCCCACTGTCACTGCACAACTCATACACCCCCCTCCTCAAGCCCACTGTCACTGCACAACTCATACACCCCCCCCCCCAAGCCCACTGTCACTGCACAACTCATACACCCCCCCCCCCAAGCCCACTGTCACTGTACAACTCATACACCCCCCCACTCCCAAGCCCAATGTCACTGTACAACTCATATACCCCCCCCCCAAGCCCACTGTCACTGTACAACTCATACACCCCCCCCCCCCCCCTAGCCCCCCTAGCCCACTAGCACAGCGGCACCCAAGCTGGGCAGGAAACACTAGGCTGCCCGCAGATAGGAAGAGAGCTCCCCCTCCGTGAGTAAGGGGAGAGAAGCAGCCTGCTGTGCTACCGCTGCGGCTGTTTACATGTGTGCTCGGCTGGAGGTGCGGGTCATCTGCGGGGGATGGCGGTGGAATACAAAAAAACAAGAAGTGTTCAGATGCAGTGGTCTGCCGGGTGGCGGAGAGCGCCGGGACCCCACCGGCTTCTCTGACGCATCCCCGGCACCAATGGTAATTAGGTTGGTTCTATATCGGATGGCCTAGCTCAGGCCTGGCCAACCTGTGGCTCTCCAGCTGTTGTAAAACTACAAGTGCCATCATGCTTTGCCACAGTTTTGCTATTAAGGAATGCTAAAACCATGGCAGGGCATGCTGGGATGTGTAGTTTCACAACATCTGGAGAGCCACAGGTTGGCCAGGCCTGGCCTAGCTCCTCCCCCATGCGGCATAACTCCTCCCCCTTACGGAAAAGGTCCCTTAGCCCACTTGATTCTAGCATCTACCATGGTAATTACGCCACTGTCCCCCAATCTCCCTCCCTCTGCCTCCTTAATTTTCTATTTATTTAATTGAAAGCCTTACCTTAGCCCCGCCCCCATGCGCTGGTCTGCTGCTGCTGTTCAGGATGCGGCTGCTGCCTCCTCCTTCTACCAGAGCTGCCTGGTTTAGTGTGTGGGTAGGCGCAGCAGCTGAGGAGCTGAGCGCACACCACATGCAGTGCAAAAGTGACGGGCGGCAGACAGCGGGATTTGAGTGACATACAGCGGCCGTGCTGGTTGTGCTGCCAGATGGTGCGCTCACAGTGCATTTGCGCTGTGGGCAAGGCACCATTAGCAGAGGCGTCACTAGGGTTGGTGTCACCCGGTGTGGTAACTCACGGTGTCACCCCCCATGCCACCCTCCCGTATCACAATACACGGAACCCTTAGTTATGTTTTTGTACTAGTTTTCACATTATAACACACAGAATGAGTCAAAAATCACATTATAGCACACTGCATGAGCCAAAATTCACATTTTAGCACACGGCATAAGCCGAAATTCACATTATAGCACACTGAATGAGCCGAAATTCACATTATAGCACACGGTATGAGCCGAAATTCACATTATAGCATACTGTATGAGCCGAAATTCACATTACAGTACACTGAATGAGCCGAAATTCACATTACAGCACACGGTTTAAGCCGAAATTCACATTATAGCACACTGTATGACACAAAATTCAGGGAGAGTGACAGCAGGGACAGGGACAGAGAGACAAGGAAAGTGACAGCAGGAGCAGGGAGAGTGACAGCAGGGACATAGGAACAGGGAGAGTGACAGATTGACTGGGAAAGTGACAACAGGGACAGGGAGAGTGACAGATGGACAGGGAAAGTGACAGCAGGGACATAGGGACAGAGAGAGGGACAGCAAGGGCACATAGTAGGGACTAGGGCGAGAGAAAGGCAGCAGGGTAAGATTACCTATTTAGCAGCGGCGGTGCTGAGGATGCTGTGGTCTGCGGGGCGGTGGATGAGATGGCTGTGATTGGCATGGTGCAGAGGAGGCGGAGGTGCAGAGAAGGACTGAGGGCAACGGTGGGGTGGCTGAGGGCAGCGCCGGTGTAGTGGAGGAGGAGGCAGAGGGCGGCGGCGGTGCAAGGAGGAGGAGGCTGTGGTCGGCAGCACTGCAGCTCCTATGACCGCGGCGCTACTATTTTGCGGACCGGCAGCCAATCAGGAGCGGCCGCGTGGCAAGAGCTCAATGTGGCGGCGGAGGTATTCAGACTCATACATACATATATATATATATATATATATATATATATATACACACATATGTATATATATATATATATATATATATATATATATACACACACACACACTCAAAACATTTTTTTTTATTCAAAACATTTTTTTTTACTCAAGTAATAATGGTTTATAATGTAATTGTAAACTGTAAAACATTGAATCAAACATACACACCCTCTCTCAGCTGAAACAGCTCACAGCCAGCCAGAGAAGAAGGCAATGAGGTGCGCACTTTAGTCCCTGCAGTACAGCTCCCTCTGGTAACGGCCGTCCTCCCTGCCCAGCAAAGTCTCCTCCCATTCTCCCTCCCAGCAAGGCATGCGGTGCAGGCGTGCGTATGACGTCACTCGTGACGTACAGCACCCGGCAACAGTTTATAGCTCATCACCATGGTGATAGTAGTACGGACCCGGTCACCGTGGCGCCGCGGCGGTGTACAGGCGGGCCGGTGTGTATATCACCGCTGTCCGGTGATGAAGTCGGCGGGGGTGCGGTGCTGGGGAGGAATAAGTGTGGGTGCAGCCGCAGACGTATCTGTGGATGGGTGTGCAGCTCTTTTTGGTGTCACCCCATTGAAGGGTGACACCTGGGTGCGGGCCGCACCCCCCGCACCCCCCTCATGACGCCTCTGCCATTAGCACACACCTAGTTACGGCCCTGATACCATGCAAGGCATACTGTATGGAAAATTAAACATATCCCCCTAGGGGTGAATACTAAGTACATACCGTGTGTTACTCACTGTTTGAGAAATTTAGGATATTTTTTTTTCCCTTTAAACTGGAAGCAATCTAGGAATAGGCTTATATGTGATGGACTAATACCATATAGAAAATTCCTAAGGTTGAGTACTCTGCTTTATAGACTACTGTGCTACTGTATAGGTCAGTGTTTTTATTATCACAATACATGTTGTGTAATATTTTTATTGCTATTTTAATAGCAAATATAAGTTCATCCTAATACTATCGTTAAGTATTTGGTTGTGTTTGTATCCAGGAGATTGACTGTCTCCATTTAGCAGCTGATTGGTTAAAGAAAACTGTATCAGGGCCTGCCTTTACCATTCTAGGAAAATGTTCTTGCTCGTCAGCAGGGGTGTATCTAGGGGTCCGAGCGCCCCTGCCCCCCCCCCCCGCACACACCCTACACACATTTGAAATAAGGTGCGAGTATTGGAAATGGGGCATGGTCTTGTGTGGGAAGGGCGTGGTCACAATAGTACTTCCAATTCAAATTATGCCAAACAGTAGTATCCCTTATTCACATTACACTGCACAGTAGTGTCTCGTATTCCCGTTACACCATCCCTCCCCCCTAACCCACCTTTCCCACAGCCTTACCCTAACCCGTCCCCCCAAGCCTCTTCAGTGGTGCCTAACCCTAACCCACCCTCCCTAATCTCCCTCCCTGCAGCCTAACCCTCCCACCCTCACAGCCTAAATCTAACCCTCCCACCCCTGCAGCCTAACCCTAACCCTCCCACCCCTGCAGCCTAACCCTTTGGCACCATCTCGATCCGGATTTTGGCATTCTGCATCGCTATCTATGTTGGGATGCCAGCATCAGCATTCCAAGCAGTTTCTGGATGCTGGCGTCAGCTTTCTGACCGTCGGGGTGCCAAACACTGGCATCTTGACTGCATCCCGAATTAAATGCTAATGAGATGAGATGCTGTGAGATGAGCCATTAACCAAACACCATTAGTTGGATGGTAGAAGGGCTTCCTATTAGAAAAATCACTTCCAAGATAAAATGATCAATTATACAATTAACTGATATGCATTCCCTTGAACCTGGCCTTGAAATAGGTAAGATTTGTATTTTCTTTATTACACTCAACAAGTTTTCGCTTACTTACTACTTACTTACATCTGACATGCATGAAAATCGTGTCATTTTCCAGGTAATACAGTCCCTTCTCCCAAACAATGACACTTTTTTATTATCTTCAACAACTAATAGATCTATAGCACTGTGCTATGTAACAATTGCTGTGTACCTGGTCAGTCTATTACTGCCACCGCGGCCCCGGTGTCCGTCAGCACCGCACTGCACTAGTGCACAACAAGGGCTGCTGGGAGCTGTAGTTTATTTTGAGTCTGATTACAAAGTGCAGTGCTGCTGGACACTAGTCTGATCACTAGTGCAGTGCGGTGCTGACAGACACCGGGCCGCGGCGACAGTAACAGGCTCTGACCATGTACAGTCTGACAGTACTACTTTTCTAACCTTTGGCCACAGGGGTGGCACTACCAGGCGGCGCCCCCTCCTTGCCTGGCGCCCCTGGCGAGTGCCATCCTGGCCAATGGGTAGATACACCCCTGCTCGTCCGTTAAATACCTAAGCACATTAACGTTTGGATCTATTTGAACCTATTTTTCTGAAACTATCTATTATCAGGTTTTTAAATTGTAATTTCTTATCGCTTTTATTCACAGCAATAATAAATTAACATTCACCTGAATGTATAAAAAAACACATGCAGGGACAGGGGTAGCACGTATCTACGATTGATTTGTTAAGTGATCGCATTAGTGTTCTAAAGCTATATTTATGAAAGGTCGATTTTCACTGATGAAAATTACACTAAATTGATGTTGTGTTTCAGTGGCTAAAACACAGTTATTAACATTTAAAAATGTAAATCGAAAATTGTCTATTAATAGTATATATATGTGTTTTAACTAGAGATGAGAGGGTTCGGTTCCCTGAGAACCAAAACCTACCGGACTTCACTATCCAAGCCCGGATCCGAGCCCGGCTCGGGTTTCCTGCCTGACTCGGAAACCAGAATGAGGCAAAACATCATCATCATCCCGCTGTCGGAATCTCACGGGTTTTGGATTCCAAAGGAATTCCAAGGAGCCGCGCGTTGCCACCATTTGCAGTGCTGTCTTGTGCTGCTCAGTCCAGTGGTAGTGTCTTTATACTGCATCAGTCCAGTTACAGTGGTGGTGTCCTCTGCTGCCATATGTCCAGTGCTGCTGTATAAGTCCAGTGCAGTGGTGCTGTGTTGTGCTGCATCAGTACAGTAGTAGTGTCTTGTGCTGCATCAGTCCAGTCACAGTGGTGGTGTCCTCTGCTGCCATATGTCCAGTGCTGCTGTATAAGTCCAGTCCAGTGGTGCTGTGTTGTGCTGCATCAGTCCAGTGGTGGTGTCTTGTGCTGCAACAGTCCAGCCACAGTGGTGGTGTCCTCTGCTGCCATATGTCCAGTGCTGCTGTATAAGTCCAGTGCAGTGTTGCTGTGTTGTGCTGCATCAGTCCAGTGGTGGTGTCTTGTGCTGCATCAGTCCAGCCACAGTGGTGGTGTCCTCTGCTGCCATATGTCCAGTGCTGCTGTATAAGTCCAGTCCATTGCACTGGTGCTGTGTTGTCCTGCATCAGTCCAGTGATGGTGTCCCTGTGCTGCCGTATATGTCCAGTGGTACTGCCATATATGTCCAGTGGTACTTCCATATAATTCCAGTGATATTGCCGTATATGTCCAGTGGTACTCCCGTATAAATCCAGTGGTACTGGCGTATAAATCCAGTACAGTGATACTGCCATATAAGTCCATTGATACTGCTATGTATGTCCAGTGGTACTGCCGTATAAATCCAGTGGTACTGGCGTATAAATACAGTCCAATGATACTGCCATATATGTCCAGTGGTGTTGCCGTATAAATCCAGTGATACTGCCGTATATGTCCAGTGGTACTGCCATATAATTCCAGTGATACTGCCGTATATGTCCAGTGGTACTGCTGTATAAATCCTGTGGTACTGGCGTATAAAAACAGTCCAGTGATACTGCCGTATATGTCCAGTGGTACTGCTGTATAAATCCAGTAATACTGCCATATATGTCCAGTGGTACTGCCATATAATTCCAGTGATACTGCCGTATATGTCCAGTGGTACTGCCGTATAAATCCAGTGGTACTGGCGTATAAATCCAGTCCAGTGTACTGCCGTATAAGTCCAGTGGTACTGGCATATAAATCCAGTCCAGTGATACTGCCATATATGTCCAGTGATACTGCCGTATATGTCCAGTGGTACAGCTGTATATGTCCAGTGGTCCTGCCGTATAAAACCAGTGGTACTGGTGTATAAATCCAGTCCAGTGATACTGCCATATAAGTCCAGTGATACTGTCGTATATGCCCAGTGGTACTGTCGTATAAATCCAGTGATACTGCTGTATATGTCCAGTGATACCGCCGTATAAATCCAGTGGTACTGGCGTATAAGTCCAGTCCAGTGGTGCTGCCATATAAGTTCAGTGGTGCTGTCCTGTGCTGTATATTATTTACTTCAAATAAAGGGGTTATATTTAATCTAGTGATGTGCACCGGAAGTTTTTCGGGTTTTGTGTTTTGGTTTTGGATTCAGTTCCGCGGCCGTGTTTTGGATTCGGACGCGTTTTGGCAAAACCTCCCTGAAATTTTTTTGTCGGATTCGGGTGTGTTTTGGATTCGGGTGTTTTTTTTTAAAAAAACCCCTCAAAAACATCTTAAATCATAGAATTTGGGGGTCATTTTAATCCCATAGTATTATTAACCTCAATAACCATAATTTCCACTCATTTCCAGTCTATTCTAAACACCTCACACCTCACAATATTATTTTTGTCCTAAAATTTGCACCGAGGTCGCTGGATGACTAAGCTAAGTGACCCAAGTGGCCGACACAAACACCTGGCCCATCTAGGAGTGGCACTGCAGTGTCAGACAGGGTGGCAGATTTAAAAAATAGTCCCCAGACAGCACATGATGCAAATAAAAAAAGAGGTGCACCAAGGTCACTGGATGGCTAAGCTAAGCGACCCAAGTGGCCGACACAAACACCTGGCACATCTAGGAGTGGCACTGCAGTGTCAGACAGGATGGCACTTCAAAAAATAGTCCCCAAACAGCACATGATGCAAAGAAAAAAAGAGGTGCACCAAGGTCGCTGGATGGCTAACCTAAGCGACCCAAGTGGCCGACACAAACACCTGGCCCATCTAGGAGTGGCACTGCAGTGTCAGACAGGATGGCAGATTTAAATAATAGTCCCCAAACAGCATATGATGCAAAGAAAAAAAGAGGTGCAATGAGGTAGCTGTGTGACTAAGCTAAGCGACCCAAGTGGTCGCGCGCAAACACCTGGCTCATCTAGGAGTGGCACTGCAGTGTCAGACAGGATGGCACTTAAAAATATTAGCCCCAAACATCACATGATGCAAAGATAAATTAAAAAAAAGAGGTGCAAGATGGAATTGTCCTTGGGCCCTCCCACCCACCCTTATGTTGTATAAACAGGACATACATACTTTAACAAACCCATCATTTCAGCGACAGGGTCTGCCACACAACTGTGGCTGAAATGACTGATTGGTTAGGGCCCCCACCAAAAAAGAAGCAATCAATCTCTCCTTGCACAAACTGGCTCTACAGAGGCAAGATGTCCACCTCCTCCTCATCCTCCGATTCCTCACCCCTTTTGCTGTGTACATCCCCCTCCTCACAGATTATTAATTTGTCCCCACTGGAATCCACCATCTCAGGTCCCTGTGTACTTTCTGGAGGCAATTGCTGGTGAATGTCTCCACGGAGGAATTGATTATAATTCATTTTGATGAACATCATCTTCTCCACATTTTCTGGAAGTAACCTTGTACGCCGATTGCTGACAAGGTGAGCGGCTGCACTAAACACTCTTTCGGAGTACACACTAGAGGGGGGGGGGGCAACTTAGGTAAAATAAAGCCAGTTTGTGCAAGGGCCTCCAAATTGCCTCTTTTTCCTGCCACTATATGTACGGACTGTCTGACATGCCTACTTGGATGCGGTCACTCATATAATCCTCCCCCATTCTTTCAATGGTGACAGAATCATATGCAGTGACAGTAGACGACATGTCAGTAATCGTTGGCAGGTTCTTCAGTCCGGACCAGATGTCAGCACTCGCTCCAGACTGCCCTGCATCACCACCAGCGGGTGGGCTCGGAATTATTAGCCTTTTCCTCGCAGCCCCAGTTGTGGGAGAATGTGAAGGAGGAGCTGTTGACGGGTCACGTTCCTCTTGACTTGACAATATTCTCACCAGCAGGTCTTTGAACCTCTGCAGACTTGTGTCTGCCTGAAAGAGAGATCCAATGTAGGCTTTAAACCTAGGATCGAGCACAGTGGCCAAAATGTAGTGCTCTGATTTCAATAGATTGACCACCCGTGAATCCTGGTTAAGCGAATTAAGGGCTCCATCCACAAGTCCCACATGCCTAGCGGAATCGCTCCGTTTTAGCTCCTCCTTCAATCGCTCCAGCTTCTGCAAAATCCTGATGAGGGGAATAACCTGACTCAGGCTGGCAGTGTCTGAACTGACTTCACGTGTGGCAAGTTCAATGGGTTGCAGAACCTTGCACAACGTTGAAATCATTGTCCACTGCGCTTGAGTCAGGTGCATTCCCCCTCCTTTGCCTATATCGTAGGCAGATGTATAGGCTTGAATGGCTTTTTGCTGCTCCTCCATCCTCTAAAGCATATAGAGGGTTGAATTCCACCTTGTTACCACCTCTTGCTTCAGATGATGGCAGGGCAGGTTCAGAAGTGTTTGCTGGTGCTCCAGTCTTCGGCACGCGGTGGCTGAATGCCGAAAGTGGCCCGCAATTCTTCGGGCCACCGACAGCATCTCTTGCACGCCCCTGTCGTTTTTTAAATAATTCTTCACCACCAAATTCAATGTATGTGCAAAACATGGGATGTGCTGGAATTTGCCCACATGTAATGCACGCACAATATTGGTGGCGTTGTCCGATGTCACAAATCCCCAGGAGAGTCCAATTGGGGTAAGCCATTCTGCGATGATGTTCCTCAGTTTCTGTAAGAGGTTGTCAGCTGTGTGCCTCTTCTGGAAAGCGGTGATACAAAGCGTAGCCTGCCTAGGAATGAGTTGGCATTTGCGAGATGCTGCTACTGGTTTCGCCGCTGCTGTTCTTGCTGCAGGAGGCAATACATCTACCCAGTGGGCTGTCACAGTCATATAGTCTTGAGTCTGCCCTGCTCCACTTGTCCACATGTCTGTGGTTAAGTGGACATTGGGTACAACTGCATTTTTTAGGACACTGGTGAGTCTTTTTCTGAACTCTGTGTACATTCTCGGTATCGCCTGCCTAGAGAAGTGGAACCTAGATGGTATTTGGTACCGGGGACACAGTATCTCAAGCAATTCTCTAGTTCCCTGTGAATTAACGGTGGATACCGGAAACACGTTTCTCACCACCCAGGCTGCCAAGGCCTGAGTTATCCGCTTTACAGCAGGATGACTGCTGTGATATTTCATCTTCCTCACAAAGGACTGTTGGACAGTCAATTGCTTACTGGAAGTAGTACAAGTGGTCTTCCGACTTCCCCTCTGGGTGACGATCGACTCCCAGCAGCAACAACAGCAGCGCCAGCAGCAGTAGGCGTTACACTCAAGGATGCATCGGAGGAATCCCATGCAGGAGAGGACTCGTCAGACTTGCCAGTGACATGGCCTGCAGGACTATTGGCTTTCCTGTGTAAGGAGGAAATTGACACTGAGGGGGTTAGTGGTGTGGTTTGCAGGAGCTTGGTTACAAGAGGAAGGGATTTAGTTGTCAGTGGACTGCTTCCGCTGTCACCCAAAGTTTTTGAACTTGTCACTGACTTCTGATGAATGCGGTCCGGGTGACGTATAAGGGAGGATATTCCTAGGTGGTTAACGTCCTTACCCCTACTTATTACAGCTTGACAAAGGCAACACACGGCTTGACACCAGTTGTCCGCATTTCTGTTGAAATAATTCCACACCGAAGAGGTGAATTTTTTTTGTATTTTGACCAGGCATGTCAATGGCCATATTCGTCCCACGGACAACAGGAGTCTCCCCGGGTGCCTGACTTAAACAAACCACCTCACCATCAGAATCCTCCTTGTCAATTTCCTCCCCAGCGCCAGCAGCACCCATATCCTCATCCTGGTGTACTTCAACAGTGACATCTTCAATTTGACTATGAGGAACTGGACTGCGGGTGCTCCTTCCAGCACTTGCAGGGGGCGTGCAAATGGTGGAAGGCGCAAGCTCTTCCCGTCCAGTGTTGGGAAGGTCAGGCATCGCAACCGACACAATTGGACTCTCCTTGGGGATTTGTGATTTAGAAGAACACACAGTTCTTTGCTGTGCTTTTGCCATCTTAACTCTTTTAAGTTTTCTAGCAGGAGGATGAGTGATTCCATCCTCATGTGAAGCTGAACCACTAGCCATGAACATAGGACAGGGCCTCAGCCGTTCCTTGCCACTCCGTGTCGTAAATGGCATATTGGCAAGTTTACGCTTCTCATCAGACGCTTTTAATTTTGATTTTTGGGTCATTTTACTGAACTTTTGTTTTTTGGATTTTATATGCTCTCTACTATGACATTGGGCATCGGCTTTGGCAGACGACGTTGATGGCATTTCATTGTCTCGGCCATGACTAGTGGCAGCAGCTTCAGTACGAGGTGGAAGTGGATCTTGATCTTTCCCTATTTTACCCTCCACATTTTTGTTCTCCATTTTTTAATGTGTGGAATTATATGCCAGTATCAATAGCAATGGCCTACTACTATATATACTGCGCACAACTGAAATGCACCACAGGTATGGATGGATAGTATACTTGACGACACAGAGGTAGGTAGAGCAGTGGCCTACTGTATCGTACTGCTATATATTATATACTGGTGGTCAGCAAACTGTGCAAAACTGAAATGCACCACAGGTATGGATGGATAGTATACTTGACGACACAGAGGTAGGTAGAGCAGTGGCCTACTGTACCGTACTGCTATATATTATATACTGGTGGTCAGCAAACTGTGCAAAACTGAAATGCACCACAGGTATGGATGGATAGTATACTTGACGACACAGAGGTAGGTAGAGCAGTGGCCTTCTGTACCGTACTGCTATATATTATATACTGGTGGTCAGCAAACTGTGCAAAACTGAAATGCACCACAGGTATGGATGGATAGTATACTTGACGACACAGAGGTAGGTAGAGCAGTGGCCTACTGTACCGTACTGCTATATATTATATACTGGTGGTCAGCAAAATTATGCACTGTACTCCTACTATATAAGTATATATACTACAATGCAGCACAGATATGGAGCGTTTTTCAGGTAGAGAACGTATAATACTGGTGGTCACTGGTCAGCGAAACTCTGCACTGTACTCCTCCTATATAATACTGGTGGTCCCCAGTCCCCACAATAAAGCAGTGTGAGCACAGATATTTGCAGCACACTGAGCACAGATATGGAGCGTTTTTCAGACAGAGAACGTATAATACTGGTGGTCACTGGTGGTCACTGGTCAGCAAAACTCTGCACTGTACTCCTCCTATATAAACTGGTGGTCCCCAGTCCCCACAATAAAGCAGTGTGAGCACAGATATTTGCAGCACACTGAGCACAGATATGGAGCATTTTTTAGACAGAGAACGTAGATATTTGCAGCACACTGAGCAGAGATATTTGCAGCACACTGAGCACAGATATTTGCAGCACACTGAGCACAGATATTTGCAGCCCCCTGAACATAGAAACTGAGAGGACGCCAGCGACGTCCTCTCACTATCATTTCCAATGCACGAGTGAAAAATGGCGGCGACGCGAGGCTCCTTATATAGAATCCGAATCTCGCGAGAATCCGACAGCGGGATGATGACGTTCGGGCGCGCTCGTACCCGTGCAAAAAAAGGTGAAATTCGGGCGGGTTCGGATTCCGACGAACCGAACCCGCTCATCACTACCAAAAAGGTACAGCTGGAGGGTATGATATACTGTTTACATATAATACTTGTTTTTCGCTATAATGTTTTCATTGCTTATTTATGTACTGCCTATAATGTAATTTATTTCCAACATTTTCGTGACTAATTTGCTATTTTTTTGCGAAAATGCAAATCGCCATATATACAAAGCCCAGTTTTAGCATCTTAACACATATTTCATGATCTAATACAGGCCCGGCCAACCTGTTGTAAAACTACACATCCCCTGCATGCCCTGCCACAGTATTTGCATTACCTAATAGCAACGCTGTAGCAGGGCATGTTGGGACTTGTAATTTCCCAACAACTGGATAGCCACAAGTTGGCCAGTCCTGATCTAACAGTACAGAACAAGATAAATGTGTGAGTTCTATAAACCCAGACTCACAATCACTGTGCCGCCGTCATTGGCAGCTACCCCTGTCACTTCTCCATCCCTCCCAGTCAGCCTGTCATAGTAGCATATGTATTCTATATAAACCTCATCAGATTTGTGCACTGTGGAGAAACATTCATATACAATAATTTCTCATTCCTCAAGTAAAGCAAAGCTAAAACTGTTAGATCCAAGTGTTATATGTTCGAGGGATAATGAGCTTTTCAATGTCACCATGTTTAGAAGTAATACCTTATTAACTCATTTAATGTTCTAACATGTACTCATTAAAATCTGCTCAATAGGGGTGAGTCATGATGGCCATCGGCCAAATATCACTACAGAGACATATTTTAAATATTGTTATCTAACCTGTTGGGATAATTGAAAGTTCAGTCATCGTTATGGCACATTGCCTGGAGAATAAATATACAGAGTACGGTGTCCTGACATATCTGCACATTTATGTAGGTTGTACTCTAGAGACCTAATGACAGGATTCAGTCTATCTCTTCTGCCCCCTTCCTCCCCCCCCACCCCCCTCCACACACACAAGGTGTGGATAAGTATCACAGGTAACGGACAGTTTGGCGCTTCTGATGCATCAAACTGCCACTGTCCCATTCATTCACTTATTAAAGCCCTTTGAATATTGCACACTCATTCATGGCTGCTAATGTGAATGGGGCAAACCTCCCAAACTTTGTGTCCAAATAAGACGCAGGGACAGAGCCTTCAAATCTGGACTGTGCCATTGAAATTAGGATCAATGGGATTCTTTGCAGAATTAATGTAATTATGTTTGTTAAACTGTAATTGTGTCATAAGTGTAGTTCACTGGAGATGTGTCAAGATTTGGAGAGAGAGAAAATGGAAAAGGTGCCTAAGGCAGCAAAACCGTGTGTCATTTCATAGACTGCGCTAGACAAATGACAGAAGCAAATTGTTCTCCACTTTACCTCCAATGTCACGCTCGGCGAAGATTGGGGTTCCGACAACCGAGCTTGGGCTGGGAAGACAGCTGACTGTGTAGGAAGTAGATGAGGTGGTTGAATGTAGTTCTTCCTCATGAGGTGGAGGCCTAGTAGGTGTAGAGTTGGCTGGTGAGCAGAATAAAGAATGAAGGCTCTGTAGGAGGTTAACTGTATCTTTAATGAAGAAACAACTGTACACCGATACTTGAGGAATTGAAAGACACGGGAAAAGAACTGGAGTCAATGATTAAACAATTTGAGGAATGCAGCTGAAGATCACCGGTATTTGAGGAACTACAAAACTGTGGTTTATGATTGGTAGACAAGGCTGAAGGAGGCTGGGTTTTGAAGAACTGAAAGACTGTGGCTTGAGCTTGGAGAGCGAGGCTGAAGAACTCAGATTCTGAAGAAACGAAGACTGTGGCTTGGGCTTGGAAAGCGAGGCTGAAGAACTCAGATTCTGAAGAAACAAAGACTGTGGTTTGGGCTAGCAAGACGCCCGCAGGAACCACCGTTTAGCACCTGAAACCCCTTAATGACCCTTTAGCCCGTGAGCGCCACCACGAGTGGTGAAGGGTTAAGCAACAGGACTAGAGCAACGATAGGTCACGGACCGATGATAGCAACCGGTGAACCAGGAGCAGCCTGGGAGCACAGAGCTGGAGCACCTTTCACAGGAAAGTAACTTGAAGCACTGGCACTCTCTCCCTGAGCCAGCCCCCTTTTATAAGGGAAGACTCCCCGGATTGGCTGGAAGCAGAGTGTGAATTGATCTCTGGTCTCCAACATGGCCGCCCCCAGCACTGGGGACATTCTCAGCTGCAATACTTTAGCTAACCCAGCACCAGCCCCGACTTCCTGAAACAGAGTCACCGCCAGAGGGCTCTGATGCAGCGACTACCCACCGCATCACCCGACTCACCAGACCCCGGCCCCCGACCTCTGGAAGTCGCACACGCACCCAAGGACCCGATGCAAGCAGCTCCCCGCCGTCGCAGCTGCGCCAACCACAGGGATGGCAACCCCTGGGAGACCGCACCAGAGGTAAGGCTCCGAATACTGACAGTACCCCCCCTTTTTAGGGTGGACTCCGGACACCCTCTGACTTTCTCCGGGTTTTTGGCATGAAAGGCCTGGACCAATCTTGGTTCACAAACATCCTCTGCCGAAACCCAGGATCTTTCCTCTGGTCCATATCCCTTCAAGTCAATAAGATATTGGAGGCGACCATATCTTCTATGGCAGTCAAGAATCTTGTGAACATCAAATTCTTCTCCTTGAGCAGCTTGAACCTTGGGAGGCTTAGGAAGTGCAGCCCGAAAATGATTAAGTAAGAGAGGCTTCAGTAAGGACTAAGGAGATGTGGAATGCATTAGGGATCTTCAAATAAGGAGGCAACTAGTGATGTGCACCGGAAATTTTTCGGGTTTTGTGTTTTGGTTTTGGGTTCGGTTCCGCGGCCGTGTTTTGGGTTCGGACGCGTTTTGGCAAAACCTCACCGAAATTTTTTTGTCGGATTCGGGTGTGTTTTGGATTCGGGTGTTTTTTTCAAAAAACCCTAAAAAACAGCTTAAATCATAGAATTTGGGGGTCATTTTGATCCCATAGTATTATTAACCTCAATAACCATAATTTCCACTCATTTTCAGTCTATTCTGAACACCTCACATCTCACAATATTATTTTTAGTCCTAAAATTTGCACCGAGGTCGCTGGAGGTCGCTGGATGGCTAAGCTAAGCGACCCAAGTGGCCGACACAAACACCTGGCCCATCTAGGAGTGGCACTGCAGTGTCAGACAGGATGGCCCTTCAAAAAAATTGTCCCCAAACAGCACATGATGCAAAGAAAAAAAGAGGTGCAATGAGGTAGCTGTGTGACTAAGCTAAGCGACCCAAGTGGCCGACACAAACACCTGGCCCATCTAGGAGTGGCACTGCAGTGTCAGACAGGATGGCCCTTCAAAAAAATTGTCCCCAAACAGCACATGATGCAAAGAAAAAAAGAAGCGCAATGAGGTAGCTGTGTGACTAAGCTAAGCGACCCAAGTGGCCGACACAAACACCTGGCCCATCTAGGAGTGGCACTGCAGTGTCAGACAGGATGGCACTTCAAAAAAATTGTCCCCAAACAGCACATGATGCAAAGAAAAAAAGAGGCGCACCAAGGTCGCTGTGTGACTAAGCTAAGCGACACAAGTGGCCGACACAAACACCTGGCCCATCTAGGAGTGGACTATACAGAGGAAATGGGTCTAGACTGCACACCCTAGTGGTTGTAATGAAAGGTGCTATCTGCTGAGATTTGATGGTAATACAGGGGAAGAAATGGGTGCAGATGCACTATACAATCATTACTATAAATTACAGTATATAATATACTAAGAGGTTGTTAGCATATAATTGGCCAATGATACGGGCTTGCTCACCGCGTCGAGGTCACCTCTATCGAGCAAGTCCCTAACACTTTTGGGGTTCACACTGGGACGCAGGGCACCCCCAAATCAGCCCAGCCATGAACCCTCCCAAGGCATCACACTAGTGGAGTAGGGGGAAGGCCGTGCTTTAATTTCAGTGTCCGGGAGGTCCGGTGAGATAACCCTTATTTGTTGAAACTTCATGCTGAACTGTCACACCTGCTGAAAGTCGTTCTGTCCATGAGCAAAGGATTGATTCTTTTTTAAATGACTTTTAAATAAATATACACTTTTTATTCATATTCTGGACAACGCATTATTTGGAAACGGAAAGGGGTATTTGCACAGGGTAATAAGAACTACCTGTATACAAAATCATTCAAGAAACAGCGCTGTGTGAATCCCTAAGATTTTGATTATTAGCTTAAATCATAGAATTTGGCGGTCATTTTGATCCCATAGTATTATTAACCTCAATAACCATAATTTCCACTCATTTTCAGTCTATTCTGAACACCTCACATCTCACAATATTATTTTTAGTCCTAAAATTTGCACCGAGGTCGCTGGATGGCTAAGCTAAGCGACCCAAGTGGCCGACACAAACACCTGGCCCATCTAGGAGTGGCACTGCAGTGTCAGACAGGATGGCCCTTCAAAAAAATTGTCCCCAAACAGCACATCATGCAAAGAAAAAAAGAGGTGCAATGAGGTAGCTGTGTGACTAAGCTAAGCGACCCAAGTGGCCGACACAAACACCTGGCCCATCTAGGAGTGGCACTGCAGTGTCAGACAGGATGGCCCTTCAAAAAAATTGTCCCCAAACAGCACATGATGCAAAGAAAAAAAGAAGCGCAATGAGGTAGCTGTGTGACTAAGCTAAGCGACCCAAGTGGCCGACACAAACACCTGGCCCATCTAGGAGTGGCACTGCAGTGTCAGACAGGATGGCACTTCAAAAAAATTGTCCCCAAACAGCACATGATGCAAAGAAAAAAAGAGGCGCACCAAGGTCGCTGTGTGACTAAGCTAAGCGACACAAGTGGCCGACACAAACACCTGGCCCATCTAGGAGTGGACTATACAGAGGAAATGGGTCTAGACTGCACACCCTAATGGTTGTAATGAAAGGTGCTATCTGCTGAGATTTGATGGTAATACAGGGGAAGAAATGGGTGCAGATGCACTATACAATCATTACTATAAATTACAGTATATAATATACTAAGAGGTTGTTAGCATATAATTGGCCAATGATACGGGCTTGCTCACCGCGTCGAGGTCACCTCTATCGAGCAAGTCCCTAACACTTTTGGGGTTCACACTGGGACGCAGGGCACCCCCAAATCAGCCCAGCCATGAACCCTCCCAAGGCATCACACTAGTGGAAAATCGTGAGGTGTAATAAAGTATGAGAAGCATAGGTAGTTACGGAGTGTAGAAAGTGTTTTAAAATTAGATATAAAGTGGGTGAAAAAAAAAATACATGGATAAAATGACACACTTAGGAGGTAGTGAAAAAATAGTGACTATAAGTGTTAGGGTGTGATGCCCCGGAGTGGCCCAGACAGAACAGTTCAGGGGACCCCACGTCCCAATGCTTACCCCCAAATAGACTGACACTGTATGAAAATAATAGGACTTACTTTGTATTACGCCTGAATCATTGATGTGCAGTCAGATGTAGGTCCCTGCTTAAAATCAGTTTGGTAGGTGGGGGAGGGGTGCTAGTCAGAATGAAGTAATCTCAGACTTCAGGTGTGCATTTATACACATAGTATAGACTATACAGAGGAAATGGGTCTAGACTGCACACCCTAGTGGTTGTAATGAAAGGTGCTATCTGCTGAGATTTTATGGTAATACAGGGGAAGAAATGGGTGCAGATGCACTATACAATCATTACTATAAATTACAGTATATAATATACTAAGAGGTTGTTAGCATATAATTGGCCAATGATACGGGCTTGCTCACCGCGTCGAGGTCACCTCTATCGAGCAAGTCCCTAACACTTTTAGGGTTCACACTGGGATGCAGGGCACCCCCAAATCAGCCCAGCCATGAACCCCCCCAAGGCATCACACTAGTGGAAAATCGTGAGGTGTAATAAAGTATAAGAGAAGCATAGGTAGTTACGGAGTGTAGAAAGTGTTTTAAAATTAGATATAAAGTGGGTGAAAAAAAATACATGGATAAAATGACACACTTAGGAGGTAGTGAAAAAATAGTGACTATAAGTGTTGGGGTGTGATGCCCCGGAGTGGCCCAGACAGAACAGTTCAGGGGACCCCACGTCCCAATGCTTACCCCCAAATAGACTGACACTGTATGAAAATAATAGGACTTACTTTGTATTAGGCCTGAATCATTGATGTGCAGTCAGATGTAGGTCCCTGCTTAAAATCAGTTTGGTAGGTGAGGGAGGGGTGCTAGTCAGAATGAAGTAATCTCAGACTTCAGGTGTGTATTTATACACATAGTATAGACTATACAGAGGAAATGGGTCTAGACTGCACACCCTAGTGGTTGTAATGAAAGGTGCTATCTGCTGAGATTTTATGGTAATACAGGGGAAGAAATGGGTGCAGATGCACTATACAATCATTACTATAAATTACAGTACCACCTACCAAACTGATTAGGGACTTGCTCGATAGAGGTGACCTCGACGCGGTGAGCAAGCCCGTATCATTGGCCAATTATATGCTAACAACCTCTTAGTATATTATATACTGTAATTTATAGTAATGATTGTATAGTGCATCTGCACCCATTTCTTCCCCTGTATTACCATCTAGGAGTGGCACTGCAGTGTCACGCAGGATGGCCCTTCAAAAAAATACTCCCCAAACAGCACATGATGCAAAGAAAAAAAGTGGCGCAATGAGGTAGCTGTGTGACTAAGATAAGCGACCCAAGTGGCCGACACAAACATCTGGCCCATCTAGGAGTGGCACTGCAGTGTCACGCAGGATGGCCCTTCAAAAAAATACTCCCCAAACAGCACATGACGCAAAGAAAAAAAGAGGCGCAATGAGGTAGCTGTGTGACTAAGCTAAGCGACCCTAGTGGCCGACACAAACACCTGGCCCATCTAGGAGTGGCACTGCAGTGTCATGCAGGATGGCCCTTCAAAAAAATACTCCCCAAACAGCACATGATGCAAAGAAAAATGAAAGAAAAAAGAGGAAGGTCAGGCATCGCAACCGACACAATTGGACTCTCATTGGGGATTTGTGATTTCGAAGAACGCACAGTTCTTTGCTGTGCTTTTGCCAGCTTAAGTCTTTTCATTTTTTCTAGCGAGAGGATGAGTACTTCCATCCTCATGTGAAGCTGAACCACTAGCCATGAACATAGGCCAGGGCCGCAGCCGTTCCTTGCCACTCCGTGTCGTAAATGGCATATTGGCAAGTTTACGCTTCTCCTCAGACGCTTTTAATTTTGATTTTTGGGTCATTTTACTGATCTTTTGTGTTTTGGATTTTACATGCTCTGTACTATGACATTGGGCATCGGCCTTGGCAGACGACGTTGATGGCATTTCATCGTCTCGGCCATGACTAGTGGCAGCAGCTTCAGCACGAGGTGGAAGTGGATCTTGATCTTTCCCTATTTTTTTAACCTCCACATTTTTGTTCTCCATATTTTAATGCGCACAACTAAAAGGCACCACAGGTATACAATGTAGATGGATGGATAGTATACTTTATGGATGACGAGTGACGACACAGAGGTAGGTACAGCAGTGGCCTACCGTACTGCTATATACAGTATAATGGACCTGGTGGACACTGTCAGCAGACTGCGTTTATAGTATAAAAAAAAGACACCACAGGTATACAATGTAGATGGATGGATACTTAGTATACTTATGGACGACGAGTGACGACACAGAGGTAGGTACAGCAGTGGCCTACCGTACTGCTATATACAGTATAATGGACCTGGTGGACACTGTCAGCAGACTGCGTTTATAGTATAAAGAAAAAAAGACACCACAGGTATACAATGTAGATGGATGGATAGTATACTTATGGACGACGAGTGACGACACAGAGGTAGGTACAGCAGTGGCCTACCGTACTGCTATATACAGTATAATGGACCTGGTGGACACTGTCAGCAGACTGCGTTTATAGTATAAAAAAAAAACACCACAGGTATACAATGTAGATGGATGGATAGTATACTTATGGACGACGAGTGTCGACACAGAGGTAGGTACAGCAGTGGCCTACCATACTGCTATATACAGTATAATGGACCTGGTGGACACTGTCAGCAGACTGCGTTTATAGTATAAAAAAAAAAGACACCACAGGTATACAATGTAGATGGATACTTAGTATACTTATGGATGACGAGTGACGACACAGAGGTAGGTACAGCAGTGGCCTACCGTACTGCTATATACAGTATAATGGACCTGGTGGACACTGTCAGCAGACTGCGTTTATAGTATAAAAAAAAAAGACACCACAGGTATACAATGTAGATGGATGGATAGTATACTTATGGACGATGAGTGTAGACACAGAGGTAGGTACAGCAGTGGCCTACCATACTGCTATATACAGTATAATGGACCTGGTGGACACTGTCAGCAGACTGCGTTTATAGTATAAAAAAAAAAGACACCACAGGTATACAATGTAGATGGATACTTAGTATACTTATGGACGACGAGTGACGACACAGAGGTAGGTACAGCAGTGGCCTACCGTACTGCTATATACAGTATAATGGACCTGGTGGACACTGTCAGCAGACTGCGTTTGTAGTATAAAGAAAAAAAGACACCACAGGTATACAATGTAGATGGATGGATACTTAGTATACTTATGGACGACGAGTGACGACACAGAGGTAGGTACAGCAGTGGCCTACCGTACTGCTATATACAGTATAATGGACCTGGTGGACACTGTCAGCAGACTGCGTTTATAGTATAAAGAAAAAAAGACACCACAGGTATACAATGTAGATGGATGGATAGTATACTTATGGACGACGAGTGACGACACAGAGGTAGGTACAGCAGTGGCCTACCGTACTGCTATATACAGTATAATGGACCTGGTGGACACTGTCAGCAGACTGCGTTTATAGTATAAAAAAAAAGACACCACAGGTATACAATGTAGATGGATGGATAGTATACTTATGGACGACGAGTGACGACACAGAGGTAGGTACAGCAGTGGCCTACCGTACTGCTATATACAGTATAATGGACCTGGTGGACACTGTCAGCAGACTGCGTTTATAGTATAAAAAAAAAAGACACCACAGGTATACAATGTAGATGGATGGATAGTATACTTATGGACGATGAGTGACGACACAGAGGTAGGTACAGCAGTGGCCTACCGTACTGCTATATACAGTATAATGGACCTGGTGGACACTGTCAGCAGACTGCGTTTATAGTATAAAAAAAAAAGACACCACAGGAGTGTTTTTCAGGCAGACAAACGTATACTGGTGGTCACTGTCAGCAAAACTGTGCACTGTACTCCTGCTATAGCTGCTCCCCAGTCCCCACAATTAAGCAGTGTGAGCAATCAGCACAGATATATCATGCAGCACACTGAGCACAGATATGGTATGGAGCGTTTTTTTCAGGCAGAGAACGGATAAAAAACTGGTGGTCACTATTAGCAAAACTCTGCACTGTACTCCTCCTAACAGCTGTTCCCCAATCCTCCCCACAATAAGCTAAGCAATCAGATCAACTGTGTAGTATATAACTATATAAACGGAGAGGACGCCAGCCACGTCCTCTCCCTATCAATCTCAATGCACGTGTGAAAATGGCGGCGACGCGCGGCTGCTTATATAGAATCCGAATCTCACGAGAATCCGACAGCGGGATGATGACGTTCTGGCGCGCTCGGGTTAGCCGAGCAAGGCGGGAAGGTTCTAACCTGCCTCGGACCCGTGTAAACAAGGTGAAGTTCGGGGGGGTTCGGTTTCCGAGAAACCGAACCCGCTCATCACTAGAGGCAACGTGACCTTGAATGATACTGGATTCAATACTCTTTCTATAGGATATGGTCCAATGAATCGGGGGGCAAATTTCCTAGAGGGGACTTTGAGTCTTAAGTTCCGAGTGGAAATCCAGACTTGATATCCCACTTTGAGGCTAGGAACCGCCTTCCGTCTCCGAACTGCAAAGAGTTTGTATTTATTGGATGTTTTGAGCAAAGCCTCATGAACTTGTTTCCATGACTTATAGAGTTGTCGAAGAGCTAACTCCGCAGCAGGGACTTCGAGAACAGGGAGTGGTTAGAAAACAGGAACACGTGGGTGGAATCCATAATTCGCATAAAACAGTGTGGAATTGGTAGCTGAATGATAGAGATTGTTGTGAGCAAATTCAGCGAATGGGAGATAGTCCAGCCAATCATCCTGAGAAGAAGACATGAAGATTCGCAGGAAGATCTCTAAGTCTTGGTTCACTCTCTCAGTCTGGCCGTCCGATTGGGTAGGGTATGCGGAAGAAAAATTAAACTTTATCCCAAGGGTCGAGCACAACGCTTTCCAAAATTTAGCCACAAACTGAGGCCCTTGATCGGAAACAATCTCTTGTGGAAGACCATGAAACCGGAAGATGTCTGATATGATCCGTTTCGACAGCTGTGATGCAGATGGTAACCCTGAGAGTGGAACAAAGTGTGCCACTGGTCCACAATGACCCAAATAGTGTTTTGTACTCTAGAGACTGGCAAATCAGTTATAAAGTCCATGGAGATGTGTGTCCAAGGTTTCTGTGGGACCGGTAGGGGATGAAGCAGACCAGGTGGCGATCCTTTTGGGCTCTTATGCTGAGCACACTTTGGACAGGCAGCTATGAATTCCAAAACATCTGTCTTCAGATGAGGCCACCGTTAGGAGCGTTGGATGAATTTAAGTCTTGAGGCTACCCGCATGTCCCATACAAGGTGAGCTATGAGCCCACGTGAGCAGTCTTTTTCGAAGTTCCGGTGCAACAAAGGTTCTTTCTGGAGGAGGAAGTGGAGCAGTATGGGTTGCAGCGAAAGAGGCAGGATCCAGGATGAATTGTCTGTCCGGAAGATCTGTGGACTCATCCGAATTTAATGAACGAGAAAGTGCATCTGCTTTCTGATTGAGAGAACCCAGACGATAACTGAGCTTGAAAGAAAAATGGGAGAAGAAGAGTGCCCACCTGGCTTGCCGTGGGTTTAAACATCGGGCAGTCTGAAGATAAAAGATTTTTGTGGTCTGTGGTTACAAAGATTGGTTGCTGAGCTCCTTCTAGCAAGTATCTCCACTCTTTATAGCCAGCAATTCTTGTTCCCCAATAGCGTAGTTTTGTTCTGCCGGAGGGAATCTTCAGGAAAAATAAGCACAGGGATGAACTTTCTGGTCTTTGATGAACTGGGATAAAACGGCTCCCACTCCTACTGAAGAAGCATCCACCTCCACCTGAAAGGGACGACTGAGATCGGGTTGTCGAAGGATAGGAGCAGACATGAAGGCCTCTTTAAGAAACGAAAAAGCTTTTAGTGCCTCAGATGGCCAAGCTGCAGGGTTAGCCCCTTTTCTCGTTAGTGCTGTAATAGGAGCAATGATGGAAGAGTAATCTTTAATGAACTTCCTATAGAAATTGGCGAAGCCCAAAAAACACTGGATTACCTTCAGAGTGACAGGAAGGGTCCAATCTCTGATTGCCTGGACTTTGGCAGGGTCCATCTGTAATTCCCCCCCAAAGATGATGTAACCTAAAAAGGAGATGGAGGTAATCTCAAACGTGCACTTCTCCAGTTTACAAAAGAGTTGATTCTCCCTTAGATGTCTCAAGACTTCTTTGACCTGTTCTCGATGGACGTTCAGATCTTTGGAAAATATCAGGATATTGTCCAGATACACAACCAGGCACTTATAGAGAAGATCCCAAAATAACTAATTGACATAATTCTGGAAGACTGCTGGAGCATTGCACAGGCCAAAGGGCATCACCAGATATTCGTAATGCCCGTCGCGGGTATTCAACGCAGTCTTCCACTCGTCTCCCATGCGAATGCGTATAAGGTTACAAGCTCTGCGCAGGTCCAATTTGGTGAAAATGGTAGCTCCCTTTACTCGGTCGAACAGTTCGGGAATCAGGGGCAAGGGGTATCTGTTCTTAATTGTAACTTCATTAAAGCCCCGGTAGTTGATGCAAGGCCGCAGGTGGAAAAAAAATGGGGAAACAACCTCACCCCAGCTGGAGAAGAAGAGGGACGAAGAAATCCTTTGGCCAAATTCTCCTGTATGTACTCTGACTTCGCTTGGGATTCCGGGAGGGATAATGGGAAAATTCGGCCTCTTGGAGGTGTTTTACCAGGCAGTAAATCCCAACTGTGATGGGGAGGCAGAGTATCTGAGAAAGGTTGATAAGCGTCTGGAAGGCTAGAAGCCTGTAGAGAATAAAGTGGCTTGACAGTAGACAGTCATCTTTGGGTACACGACTTCCCCCAGGCGAGCACATCCATAGTTTGCCAATCCAAACAGGGGTTGTGCTTCTGTAACCATGGGAATCCAATTATTATTTTTTGAGAGGCTTTTGGAATTACCAGAAAGGAGATGGCTTCAGAATGGAGAATGCCAACTTTCATCTTCAGTGGAACAGTATGGAGGGTGATGATCCCTTCGGGAATGTAACTTCCGTCTACCACAGTGATAGAGATTGCTCGCTCTAAACGAACGGTCGGTATTTTGGAATGTTGAACTAAGGCAGAAGTAATGAAACTTTCAGCAGCTCCTGAATCCAAAAGTGCTGTAACATGAAGAGAAGAGAAAGGAAGTTCCAGACAGATAGACAACAAAGACTCTTTTCTGGTAGGTTGTTTGGGGAATACTCCTAGCTTAACATCTCCTGCGTAAGCTAGGAGTGGGAGTTTCCCGGCCATTGAAGATTTAACAAAGTGGTCGGCCGCCCCACAATACATGCAAAGGTTGCCCAGTCTGCGTCTTTGACATTCCTCATTGGTGAGCCAGGAACAGTTGACTTGCATGGGTTCTTCTGTAGATGGTGAAGATGGTTTTGGAGTGGGGCTAGCCCGTGGTTTTGGTCGCTCAAACCTTGTACGTTCAAGACAACGCTCTTTATATCTCAAATCCAATTTATTACACAAAGAGATTAACTCATCAAGCTTAGTTGGCACGTCTTGAGTGGCCAGATCATCCTTAATCCTGTCTGAGAGCCCATTCCAAGAGGTAGCAATGAGAGCTTCCTCATTCCAGCTCAGTTCAGAAGAAAGAGTACGGAATTGGATCACGTACTGGGCTACGGAGCAGGTTCCTTGACGCAGATGCAGGATCTCCAGGGAAGCAGAGGTGGTCCGGCCTGGCTCATCAAAGATCCTACAAAAAGCTGCCACGAAATCTGGGTAGTTCGAGAGTAAGGGATCAGATCTCTCCCACAATGGCGAAGCCCAGTCCAGAGCTTGCCCGGTGAAAAGGAATATGATGTATGCAATCTTTGATCGATCAGATGGAAAATTGTCCGACTGTAACTCGAACTGAATCTCACATTGGTTGAGAAAGCCCCGGCATTGCTTTGGACTGCCGTCGAATTTACTGCCCATACTAATACACACTCACACCTACCCTACTCCCTCCTATACTGATCACACTAATGCACCCTCACACCTACTCTACTCCCACCTATACTAATCACACTAATGCACCCTCACACCTACCCTACTACCTCCTATACTAATCACACTAATGCACCCTCACACCTACTCTACTCCAACCTATACTAATCACACTAATGAACCCTCACACCTACCCTACTCCCACCTATACTAATCACAGTAATGCACCCTCACGCCTACCCTACTTCCACCTATACTGCCCACACTAATACACACTCACACCTACTGTACTTCCACCTATACTGCCCACACTAATACACACCTACCCTACTCCCACCTATTCTGCAAGCACAAATGCACACTAACACCTACCCTACTTCTACCTATACTGCCCATACTAATAAACCCTCACACTTACCCTGCTCCCACCTACATAGTTACATGATCACATTAGTGAATTACAAAACTATGGACATGAGATTTTAATGAGATGTAGGACGATTTCAAAAAATTGCTCTGGCCTCAGTATAACACACCTTTAAAACTGATCTACTCTCTCCCTTGGCTATTACTAATATAACATATAATATTTCAGAAAGAGGAAGTGTTGACATTAGCGATCAAGAGTGCTTAAAGTATGCCTATTGTCCACACAATAATGTCACCAGTTCCTAGTGAATTGATAGCCTGCAATATAGTACTGGCTCAGCCCACTGTATGCAGGTGAATACACTTTAACATGACTTTCCCTCTAAGAACAGTATATAAAGATGGATACGCTACAGAACATCCTTTAGCCATGTAGTACCCTTTATATGGAAACAAAAGTGTGTTGTTTTTTTCTATGACAAAAGGGGGCAATTCAATTGTTCTGCAGTTCGGGCGCCCAGCAGCCACGGAGTACACATTTTTTTCTCACAGCTGCCTGAGGTGCGAGAACAAATGTGTGCACATTCAGCACTTTGGGCATCCAAATTGTAAAGCCTGCTGTGCCTGCCATACGGCACAGCATATGAGGGGCACAGTGACAAAAGTTTCCTAATTGTGCGTCTGCCCCCCCTCCCTTCCCAAGTGTGCCTCTGCACTAATCCCTCCCCAAGCATGCTTCTGCCCCCTCCCTTCCCAAGTGTGCCTCTTCCTCTTCCCTACCCAAGTGTGCCTCTGTTTCAATCCCTTTCCAAGTGTGCCTCTGTTTCAATCCCTCCCCAAGTGTGCCTCAGCCCCAATCCCTCCCCAAGTGTGCCTCTGCCCCCTCCCCAAGTGTGCATCTGCCCCCCTCCTTTCCCAAGTGTGCCTCTGCATCAGTCCCTTCCCAAGTGTGCCTCTGCCCCAATCCCTCCCCTAGTGTGTCTCTTCCCCCTCCCCAAGTGTGCATCGGACCCCCTCTTTTCCCGAGTGTGCCTCTGCACCAATCCCTCCCCAAGCATGCTTCTTCCCCCTCAATTTCCAAGTGTGCCTCTGCCCCTCCCCAAGTGTGCTCCTGCCCCTATCCTTTCCCAAGTGTGCCTCTGCAATAATCCCTCCCCAAGTGTGCTTCTGTCCCTTCCCTTCCCAAGTGTGCCCCTGCCACAGTTGCTCCCTAAGTGTACTTCTGCCCCCTCCCCAAGTGTCTCTTACCACTCCCTTCCCAAGTGTGCCCCTGTCCCCCTCCCTTCCGAAGTGTGCCTCTGGCCCTCCCCAAATGTGCAGGCAAGATCATGTACAATACCATATATGACTGTAACAAAAGATGGCAAGTAAGCACAATTATTTCTTTAAATCTTTTAGTTTTTTTCCTCTCTTCAAAGGGTTACATTCAATCGCATGCTGTCACAGGGTTACATGCTAGCCATGCATTCGCCAGCTGGCTATACTTTGTATTGGGATGTCTCACAATAATCAATGGGGGTCATTCCGAGTTGTTCACTCGTTGCCGATTTTCGCAATGGAGCGATTAAGGCAAAAATGCGCATGCACATGGTTCGCAGTGCGCATGCGGTTAGTATTTTAACACAAAACTTAGTAGATTTACTCACGCCCAAACAAAGATTTTTCCTCGTTGAAGTGATCGTAGTGTGATTGACAGGAAGTGGGTGTTTCTGGGCGGAAACTGGCCGTTTTCTGGGAGTGTGCGGAAAAACGCAGGCGTGCCAGGGAAAAATGCGGGAGTGTCTGGAGAAACTGGGAAGTGCCTGGCCGGACGCTGGGCGTGTGTGTGACATCAAACCAGGAACGAAACTGACTGAACTGATCGCAATCTGTGCAGTAGGTCTGAGTAGCTCCAGACCTACTGTCTGGAGCTACTCAGAAACTGCTAAGAAATTTATTTTCGCTATTCTGCGAATCTTTTGTTCGCAATTCTGCTAAGCTAAGATACACTCCCAGAGGGCGGCGGCTTAGCGTGTGCAATGCTGCTAAAAGCAGCTAGCGAGCGAACAACTCGGAATCACCCCCAATACCTGACCAATTTAAAAAAAAAAAAACTTTATTCCTTTAATAAATAACTTTTTTTTTGTGTAGTGCTTAAAGGTTTTTTTATTTATATTTGTAATATAATGCTTGTTGCCAGAGGTTTCATGCTCTGGCTGTCATGCCTGTTACCAGGTGTGTAATGCTCTTTGCCAGGGGTAATGCTCGCTGGCGCCAAAGGCCAGAGTATCAGTAAAAAAAAATGTGCACACCCCCCCATAGACATAGGGGGAGTGACCTCATAAAATGGGTGCGGTCTCACTAAAGTGGGCTGGGTCTCCAGGGAAAAGACTACCTTACACCCCAATTTTTGACCACGCACCAACAGACCTCGGCCATCACAGGAACGAGAGAAAAAAATCCACCATATTAAGCCCAACACAGTAATGCCACTTGCACCATATTGTGCTCCCGCAACCATATTATGCCACTCACCGCAATGCCTGTGATTCATTATGCCTGACAGTAAGGCTTCTAAGTACTTTTAAATTACCTGCATATTGCCAGAGGTTTCATGCTCTGGGTTCCATGCTCGTTGTCAGGGGTTTCATGCTCTGGGTGTCATGCTTGTTGCTAAGGGTGTGTAATGCTTGTTGCCAGGAGTTTCAAGCTCTGGCTGTCATGCTCGTTGCCAGGAGTTTCATGCTCTGGCTGTTATGCTCATTGCCAGGGATGTGTAATGCTCATTGCAAGGGGTTTCATGCTCTGACTGTCATGCTCATTCCCAAGGGTTTGTAATGCTTGTTGCCAGAGGTTTCATGCTCTGGCTGTCATGCCTGTTACCAGGGGTGTGTAATGCTCTTTGCCAGGGGTAATGCTCGCTGGCGCCAAAGGCCAGCATCAGCAGCTTCTTGCTATTATCGGCACCACCTCCTCCCTACCATAGAACTCCGCTCGCTGGGTGGAGTTTTGTGAAATTACATGGTTGCATCATGACATCACAATGCAACTGCGTCATTTCTCCAAACTACGCCCAGCAAACGGAGTACTATGGCTGGGAGGAGTGGGAGACGATTATAGTAGCATTCAAGTGCAGTGGCAGGTGCCCTGTGCGATCGCGCGGCTTGCCTGCCGCTAGAAACAGCACTTACCCTGACTACAGATGCACAATAGGTGGCCTGCAAGGCTCAAAGGCCTGCAAGTCCACAGGATGCATTGGCAGTATTTCTGTTCTGCCATCCCAAGTCCCCCTACAGTATATCTATCCCACATTATCCTTGAAGGGGTCTTGTCTGGTTTTATATTACAATATAACCACTTTTTTTTTTTACCCAAACCAGTAATGTAAGATTACAAAACATTTTATGTGCATAGCCTGATGTCACTTCCTCTATTAGCTAATAATTTCCTGTTGTTGAGAGTAGCCATGTGAATAATTAGTAGAGATGTGCGCTGGACCATTTTGCTGGATTTAGATTTGGCTCTGATTCGTCATCTGGCATTGGATTTGGATTTGCCAAACTGCCGTGATTGGTTTTGGATAAGACTTTGGCTTTGCATTTTATTTAAAAAAATTACAAACCAGCTAAAATCACATAATTTGGGCCTATTTTTGTTCCTAGAGCAGAGGTTCCCAAACTGTGTGCCGTGGCTCCCTGGGGTGCCTCGGGACACTTGCAGGGGTGCCCTGGATTGGTGGTCCAGGACCAATTTAAATTATTCATGGTCAATATAATAGGCAAAACCAGTGCTGGTGGCTGCCAGTCATAAAATATGTGGCCAAACAGAAGCAAATCTTGTCCCTTAACACACAACTGACCCTAAGGATGACATATATAAACTAGAGATGAGCGCCTGAAATTTTTCGGGTTTTGTGTTTTGGTTTTGGGTTCGGTTCCGCGGCCGTGTTTTGGGTTCGTACGCGTTTTGGCAAAACCTCACCGAATTTTTTTTGTCGGATTCGGGTGTGTTTTGGATTCGGGTGTTTTTTTCAAAAAACCCTAAAAAACAGCTTAAATCATAGAATTTGGGGGTAATTTTGATCCCAAAGTATTATTAACCTCAAAAAACATAATTTACACTCATTTTCAGCCTATTCTGAACACATCACACCTCACAATATTATTTTTAGTCCTAAAATTTGCACCGAGGTCGCTGTGTGAGTAAGATAAGCGACCCTAGTGGCCGACACAAACACCGGGCCCATCTAGGAGTGGCACTGCAGTGTCACGCAGGATGTCCCTTCCAAAAAACCCTCCCCAAACAGCACATGACGCAAAGAAAAAAAGAGGCGCAATGAGGTAGCTGACTGTGTGAGAAAGATAAGCGACCCTAGTGGCCGACACAAACACCGGGCCCATCTAGGAGTGGCACTGCAGTGTCACGCAGGATGTCCCTTCCAAAAAACCCTCCCCAAACAGCACATGACGCAAAGAAAAAAAGAGGCGCAATGAGGTAGCTGTGTGAGAAAGATAAGCGACCCTAGTGGCCGACACAAACACCGGGCCCATCTAGGAGTGGCACTGCAGTGTCACGCAGGATGTCCCTTCCAAAAAACCCTCCCCAAACAGCACATGACGCAAAGAAAAAAAGAGGCGCAATGAGGTAGCTGTGTGAGTAAGATTAGCGACCCTAGTGGCCGACACAAACACCGGGCCCATCTAGGAGTGGCACTGCAGTGTCACGCAGGATGGCCCTTCCAAAAAACCCTCCCCAAACAGCACATGACGCAAAGAAAAAAAGAGGCGCAATGAGGTAGCTGACTGTGTGAGTAAGATTAGCGACCCTAGTGGCCGACACAAACACCGGGCACATCTAGGAGTGGCACTGCAGTGTCACGCAGGATGTCCCTTCCAAAAAACCCTCCCCAAACAGCACATGACGCAAAGAAAAAAAGAGGCGCAATGAGGTAGCTGACTGTGTGAGAAAGATAAGCGACCCTAGTGGCCGACACAAACACCGGGCCCATCTAGGAGTGGCACTGCAGTGTCACGCAGGATGTCCCTTCCAAAAAACCCTCCCCAATCAGCACATGATGCAAAGAAAAAGAAAAGAAAAAAGAGGTGCAAGATGGAATTATCCTTGGGCCCTCCCACCCACCCTTATGTTGTATAAACAAAACAGGACATGCACACTTTAACCAACCCATCATTTCAGTGACAGGGTCTGCCACACGACTGTGACTGATATGACGGGTTGGTTTGGACCCCCCCCAAAAAAGAAGCAATTAATCTCTCCTTGCACAAACTGGCTCTACAGAGGCAAGATGTCCACCTCATCTTCACCCTCCGATATATCACCGTGTACATCCCCCTCCTCACAGATTATCAATTCGTCCCCACTGGAATCCACCATCTCAGCTCCCTGTGTACTTTGTGGAGGCAATTGCTGCTGGTCAATGTCTCCGCGGAGGAATTGATTATAATTCATTTTAATGAACATCATCTTCTCCACATTTTCTGGATGTAACCTCGTACGCCGATTGCTGACAAGGTGAGCGGCGGCACTAAACACTCTTTCGGAGTACACACTTGTGGGAGGGCAACTTAGGTAGAATAAAGCCAGTTTGTGCAAGGGCCTCCAAATTGCCTCTTTTTCCTGCCAGTATAAGTACGGACTGTGTGACGTGCCTACTTGGATGCGGTCACTCATATAATCCTCCACCATTCTATCAATGTTGAGAGAATCATATGCAGTGACAGTAGACGACATGTCCGTAATCGTTGTCAGGTCCTTCAGTCCGGACCAGATGTCAGCATCAGCAGTCGCTCCAGACTGCCCTGCATCACCGCCAGCGGGTGGGCTTGGAATTCTGAGCCTTTTCCTCGCACCCCCAGTTGCGGGAGAATGTGAAGGAGGAGATGTTGACAGGTCGCGTTCCGCTTGACTTGACAATTTTGTCACCAGCAGGTCTTTCAACCCCAGCAGACCTGTGTCTGCCGGAAAGAGAGATCCAAGGTAGGCTTTAAATCTAGGATCGAGCACGGTGGCCAAAATGTAGTGCTCTGATTTCAACAGATTGACCACCCGTGAATCCTTGTTAAGCGAATTAAGGGCTGCATCCACAAGTCCCACATGCCTAGCGGAATCGCTCCGTGTTAGCTCCTTCTTCAATGCCTCCAGCTTCTTCTGCAAAAGCCTGATGAGGGGAATGACCTGACTCAGGCTGGCAGTGTCTGAACTGACTTCACGTGTGGCAAGTTCAAAGGGCATCAGAACCTTGCACAACGTTGAAATCATTCTCCACTGCACTTGAGACAGGTGCATTCCATCTCCTATATCGTGCTCAATTGTATAGGCTTGAATGGCCTTTTGCTGCTCCTCCAACCTCTGAAGCATATAGAGGGTTGAATTCCACCTCGTTACCACTTCTTGCTTCAGATGATGGCAGGGCAGGTTCAGTAGTTTTTGGTGGTGCTCCAGTCTTCTGTACGTGGTGCCTGTACGCCGAAAGTGTCCCGCAATTTTTCTGGCCACCGACAGCATCTCTTGCACGCCCCTGTCGTTTTTTAAAAAATTCTGCACCACCAAATTCAAGGTATGTGCAAAACATGGGACGTGCTGGAATTTGCCCATATTTAATGCACACACAATATTGCTGGCGTTGTCCGATGCCACAAATCCACAGGAGAGTCCAATTGGGGTAAGCCATTCCGCGATGATCTTCCTCAGTTGCCGTAAGAGGTTTTCAGCTGTGTGCGTATTCTGGAAAGCGGTGATACAAAGCGTAGCCTGCCTAGGAAAGAGTTGGCGTTTGCGAGATGCTGCTACTGGTGCCGCCGCTGCTGTTCTTGCGGCGGGAGTCCATACATCTACCCAGTGGGCTGTCACAGTCATATAGTCCTGACCCTGCCCTGCTCCACTTGTCCACATGTCCGTGGTTAAGTGGACATTGGGTACAACTGCATTTTTTAGGACACTGGTGAGTCTTTTTCTGACGTCCGTGTACATTCTCGGTATCGCCTGCCTAGAGAAGTGGAACCTAGATGGTATTTGGTAACGGGGGCACACTGCCTCAATAAATTGTCTAGTTCCCTGTGAACTAACGGCGGATACCGGACGCACGTCTAACACCAACATAGTTGTCAAGGACTCAGTTATCCGCTTTGCAGTAGGATGACTGCTGTGATATTTCATCTTCCTCGCAAAGGACTGTTGAACAGTCAATTGCTTACTGGAAGTAGTACAAGTGGGCTTACGACTTCCCCTCTGGGATGACCATCGACTCCCAGCGGCAACAACAGCAGCGCCAGCAGCAGTAGGCGTTACACGCAAGGATGCATCGGAGGAATCCCAGGCAGGAGAGGACTCGTCAGACTTGCCAGTGACATGGCCTGCAGGACTATTGGCATTCCTGGGGAAGGAGGAAATTGACACTGAGGGAGTTGGTGGGGTGGTTTGCGTGAGCTTGGTTACAAGAGGAAGGGATTTACTGGTCAGTGGACTGCTTCCGCTGTCACCCAAAGTTTTTGAACTTGTCACTGACTTATTATGAATGCGCTGCAGGTGACGTATAAGGGAGGATGTTCCGAGGTGGTTAACGTCCTTACCCCTACTTATTACAGCTTGACAAAGGGAACACACGGCTTGACACCTGTTGTCCGCATTTCTGGTGAAATACCTCCACACCGAAGAGCTGATTTTTTTGGTATTTTCACCTGGCATGTCAACGGCCATATTCCTCCCACGGACAACAGGTGTCTCCCCGGGTGCCTGACTTAAACAAACCACCTCACCATCAGAATCCTCCTGGTCAATTTCCTCCCCAGCGCCAGCAACACCCATATCCTCCTCATCCTGGTGTACTTCAACACTGACATCTTCAATCTGACTATCAGGAACTGGACTGCGGGTGCTCCTTCCAGCACTTGCAGGGGGCATGCAAATAGTGGAAGGCGCATGCTCTTCACGTCCAGTGTTGGGAAGGTCAGGCATCGCAAACGACACAATTGGACTCTCCTTGTGGATTTGGGATTTCAAAGAACGCACAGTTCTTTGCGGTGCTTTTGCCAGCTTGAGTCTTTTCAGTTTTCTAGCGAGAGGCTGAGTGCTTCCATCCTCATGTGAAGCTGAACCACTAGCCATGAACATAGGCCAGGGCCTCAGCCGTTCCTTGCCACTCCGTGTGGTAAATGGCATATTGGCAAGTTTACGCTTCTCCTCCGACAATTTTATTTTAGGTTTTGGAGTCCTTTTTTTTCTGATATTTGGTGTTTTGGATTTGACATGCTCTGTACTATGACATTGGGCATCGGCCTTGGCAGACGACGTTGCTGGCATTTCATCGTCTCGGCCATGACTAGTGGCAGCAGCTTCAGCACGAGGTGGAAGTGGATCTTGATCTTTCCCTAATTTTGGAACCTCAACTTTTTTGTTCTCCATATTTTATAGGCAGAACTAAAAGGCACCTCAGGTAAACAATGGAGATGGATGGATTGGATACTAGTATACAATTATGGACGGACTGCCACGGTTAGGTGGTATAAAAAAACCACGGTTAGGTGGTATATATTATAATAATAATACAATTATGGATGGACGGACTGCCTGCCGACTGCCGACACAGAGGTAGCCACAGCCGTGAACTACCGCACTGTACACTGGTTGATAAAGAGATAGTAGTATACTCGTAACAACTAGTATGACACTATGACGACGGTATAAAGAAAGAAAAAAAAATACCACAGTTAGGTGGTATATATTATAATAATAATACAATTATGGATGGACGGACTGCCTGCCGACTGCCGACACAGAGGTAGCCACAGCCGTGAACTACCGCACTGTACACTGGTTGATAAAGAGATAGTAGTATACTCGTAACAACTAGTATGACACTATGACGACGGTATAAAGAAAGAAAAAAAAATACCACAGTTAGGTGGTATATATTATAATAATAATACAATTATGGATGGACGGACTGCCTGCCGACTGCCGACACAGAGGTAGCCACAGCCGTGAACTACCGCACTGTACACTGGTTGATAAAGAGATAGTAGTATACTCGTAACAACTAGTATGACACTATGACGACGGTATAAAGAAAGAAAAAAAAATACCACAGTTAGGTGGTATATATTATAATAATAATACAATTATGGATGGACGGACTGCCTGCCGACTGCCGACACAGAGGTAGCCACAGCCGTGAACTACCGCACTGTACACTGGTTGATAAAGAGATAGTAGTATACTCGTAACAACTAGTATGACACTATGACGACGGTATAAAGAATGAAAAAAAAACCACGGTTAGGTGGTATATATTATAATAATAATACAATTATGGATGGACGGACTGCCTGCCGACTGCCGACACAGAGGTAGCCACAGCCGTGAACTACCGCACTGTACACTGGTTGATAAAGAGATAGTAGTATACTCGTAACAACTAGTATGACACTATGACGGTATAAAGAATGAAAAAAAAACCACGGTTAGGTGGTATATATTATAATAATAATACAATTATGGATGGACGGACTGCCTGCCGACTGCCGACACAGAGGTAGCCACAGCCGTGAACTACCGCACTGTACACTGGTTGATAAAGAGATAGTAGTATACTCGTAACAACTAGTATGACACTATGACGACGGTATAAAGAAAGAAAAAAAAATACCACGGTTAGGTGGTATATATTGTAATACAATTATGGATGGACGGACTGCCTGCCGAGTTCCGACTGCCGACACAGAGGTAGCCACAGCCGTGAACTACCGCACTGTACTGTGTCTGCTGCTAATATAGACTGGTTGATAAAGAGATAGTATACAATACATACAACAATATACTACTATACTGGTGGTCAGGCACTGGTCACCACTAGTCACACTGGCAGTGGCACTCCTGCAGCAAAAGTGTGCACTGTTTAATTTTAAATTAATATAATATTATGTACTCCTGGGGGCTCCTGCTATAACAACCTGCAGTGCTCCCCAGTCTCCCCCACAATTATTATAAGCTTTGCCTTTTATACATTGATGTGCAGCACACTGGGCTGAGCTGAGTGCACACAGACTGAGTCACACTGTGTGACTGGCTGCTGCTGTGTATCGTTTTTTTTCAGGCAGAGAACGGATATAGCAGAGAACGGATATATTATATTAAAAAAAATAAAAGTTAACTAACAACAACTGCACTGGTCACTGTGGTAAACTCTGTCTGACTCTGCACAATCTCTCTCTCTCTTCTAATCTAATTTCTAATGGAGAGGACGCCAGCCACGTCCTCTCCCTATCAATCTCAATGCACGTGTGAAAATGGCGGCGACGCGCGGCTCCTTATATAGAATCCGAGTCTCGCGAGAATCCGACAGCGTCATGATGACGTTCGGGCGCGCTCGGGTTAACCGAGCAAGGCGGGAGGATCCGAGTCTGCTCGGACCCGTAAAAAAAACATGAAGTTCGTGCCGGTTCGGTTTCAGAGAAACCGAACCCGCTCATCTCTAATATAAACGCGATCTACTTAATGCAGTATGTCTTTCTAAATTTCTCAATAAGAAATTTTTGGCCTAGGGGTGCCGTGAAAAAAATTCTGATATTCTAGGGCGCCGTGATTCAAAAAAGTTTGGAAACCATTGTCCTAGAGTATTAGTAACCTGAATAACATTAATTTCCAGTCATTTCCTGTTAATTTTGACCATCCCACAGCTCACAATATTGTTTTCACCAATATTGGCCAAAGGCTGCAGCGAGCTGGCTGGTTACTGAGGGGTACATTTACTAAGCAGTAATAAGAGCGGAGAAGTGAGCCATTGGAGAAGTTTCCCCATCAATCAATCAGCAGCTCTGTATCATTTTACAGTATGCAAATTATAGATGTTACTTCAGTGCTGATTGGTTGCCATGGGCACTTCTCCACTGGCTCACTTCTCCGCTCTTATCACTGCTTAGTAAATGTCCCCCTTAGTGACAGAGTGGTGGCACAAGCACACGGCAGTTTATAGCACATCTATGACACATTGCTGCAGCGTACTGGTGTACAGTGCAAACAATAAATCTATATTTTTTGGGGTATGGCTGTCTAAGTCGACCTGGAAAAGGGTGACAGTCACTAGGTCGACCCCAAAAGGTCGACAGGCACAAGGTCGACACCCAAAAAAGTCGACATGACAAAAAGGTTGAATGGTCGACATGAGATTTTTAGTTGGTATTTTTTTTGTTGCTTACTCCATAAAGTAACCGAGAACCCCAAATAGTGCACCACGTCCCCTCAAATGACTCTCTTCGCTCACCATGCTTTGGGCAAGGTTACTATTCTCAATCGCAGTCCACATGAATCGTAAAGTATGAAAAAAGTAAAAATATGAAAAAATTGTAAAAAGGAATGACAGACTTTTCCTATGTCGACCATTGACATGTTGACCTTTTGTCCATGTCAACCTTTTACCCATGTCGGCCTAATGTCTGTTGACCATTAGTAGTCAACCTATTGACTGTCGACCTTATTCATGTCGACCTAGCATCCGGATTCCATTTCCCCCCCCCTGTTATTCTAACTTACAACTCGGGGGGCATTCCGACCCATTCGCATGCTGCTGTTTGTCGCAGTGGTGCAAATGGATCCGTTCTGCACCTGCACGGCGGCTGCAATGCCTACGCGTTTCGTTGCCCAGTGACGGCCGTCGCCAGGCAACGACCAGAAGAATGAAGAAAGCGATCGCTGGCGCGATCGCAAGAAGATTAACAGGAGGAAGGTGTTCCAGGGCCGCAACTCACTGTTTTATGGGAGTGGTGAGTCCAATGTCCAGGCGTTTTGAGGGCGGATGTCTGACGTCAATTCCGGGACCTGCATCGCTGGATCGATCGCACAGGGTAAGTAACTGTTACCTTAATCTAGTTCCACACAAAACTTTTTTTGCATAGCAGGGCTGCACAAGCATTCGCAGCCTTGCTATGCAAAAAAGCCCTCTCCCATAGGCAGCGCCAAGTTGATCGCACGGGCAGCAAAAAGTTGCTACATGCGATCAACTCGGAATGGCCCCCTCAGTTCAAACTGCATGGATCACAGGGCTTATAGATGCACATGAACAAAGTGCACTAGGGTAAAGTGCACCAAACAGCACAAACAATAGATATATATCTTTTGTTTCCTGTTTTTTTTTTAACTTACAGCTTAGATCAAACTGCATGGATCACAGGGTTTATAGATGCACGTGAACAAAGCGCACCAAACAGTACAAACAATAGGAATATATATTTTATTTTTATGTGTTTAACTTGCAGCTCGGTTCGAACTGTGTGGATCACATGGCTTATAGATGCATGTGAACAAAGCGCACTAGCATAAAGTGCACCAAAGAGTACAATTTACAGCAGAGTACAAAGCAGCATACAGCAGCTTGCCCCCTATACATAGTCACTATACAGCACAGCCACTTGTGAGACTCTGGACACAGCACAGCCAGTATAGCAGAGTATAGCACAGCACACAGCAGCGTGCCCACTATATATAATCACTATACAGCACAGCCACTGGTGAGACTCTGTACACAGCACAGCCAGTATAGCAGAGTATAGTGCAGCACACAGCAGCGTGCCCCCTATACACAGTCACTATATGGCGCAGCCACTGGTGAGACTCTGGACACAGCACAGTCAATACAACAGAGTATAGCGATGCATACTGCAGAGTGCAGTGTGCCCCCTATACACAGCCCATATATCCACACAGCCACTGGTGAGACTCTAGACACAGCACAGCCAATCAAACAGAGTATAGCGCAACACAGGACAGTGTGCAACGTGCCCTCTATACACAGTCAATATACAGCACAGCCACTGGTGAGACTCTGGACACAGCACAGCCAACATAGTAGAGTATAGAGCAGCACAGAGCAGCATGCCCCCTATACACAGGGCCGGCTCTTCCATTAGGCAGCTTTAGGCGGCTGCCTAGGAGCGCCGGCCCTTGGAGGGCGCCACTGAATTCATCAAGCAATAAAGTGAAGGATGTCTCTGTACAAGACATCCTCCTTTTACACTGCACTGGCAGCAGCTGCAGGTCTAATCAGGTACAGCTGCTGCTATCAGGCTCTACCACATAGTGCCTCAGCGCTACCTCCGTGCCGACACGTGTATCATCAAGTCATGTGAAGGCACATAGGAGGCAGATGTAACGATGGATCCTGACGGGCGCCCCCACGGTCACTCATCATAGTCCTGATTCACCTCCTGGATCCCGACTCTCCAGCAGCACCTGACAACGTGCCTGCAGCCGCAATGTCGCTGTAATGCTGCTGCCGACTGTAGGAGGAACCCTGCTAATGATGAGGGAAAACAACATAAGGTATGTAACCCACGGGGGTTTCTGTGGGACCACAGAAGGTGGGGGGGCATGGGGGAGGGGGGTTTGCACAGCACATTAGAGAAGACACCGGAACATAAAAATATATGTAGGTGCGTATATATGTATGTATGTATGTATGTATACACATACAATTAAATCTCCCCAACAGATGTATATCATTCAACATAAAAGTGACACTGGCCTCAGTGTCCTATTCTATTCCTAACATGCCACCTAACATTTATACATATTACAATATATCTTTTCATTTTAAAAGTCCTTGAGTGTCATCCCTTTCCTCTGTTTATATATAATGATACCACCGGGAGGTGTGTGTGTGTGTGTGTGTGTGTGTGTGTGTGTGTGTGTGTGTGTGTATGGGGGGGGGGGTTGCAGATTAGGGGGCGCTAGGCTGAAACTTTGCCTAGGGTGCAGAGATACCTTGCACCGGCCCTGCCTATACAAAGTCACTATACAGCAAAGCCACTGGTGAAACTCTGGACAAACCACAACCAGTATAGTAGAGAATAGCGCAGCATGCATCAGCGTGCAGTGTGTCGCCATACACAGTCACTATACAGCACAACCACTTGTTAGAATATGGACAAAGTACACCCACTACAGATGAGTATAACACCGCAAACGGCAGCGTGCATTAGACTGAAATGGTGCCGAGTCCCGGCCACAACGTCTTATATAGAATCCAAGTCCTACGAGAATCAGACGCCGGGAGGAGGACGATTGGCCTCGACGTGGGATCCGAGTCTGGCCGGAACACCCGGGCCGTTCCTCAGGTGGACTCACATCCCCAATGTTCGGAGTGGTCCGGATTCTTTATAAGCATTTGTATCTGCAAAACTGAAAACATTTAATCTTTTAATAAAGCACTGACATTGGTTTAGGTTCTGTGAACCAATAATGTTTGTCAGACATTTCAGCCAGTTCGTTTATTCCTACCTAAAAAATAGTTTTTCTGTTGTTATACATTCACCTGAATAACCTTGGCTTCTACAAACTCTTCTTCCTGCCAAATGTAACCAGAGAGGGGTTACCAGCACCTGTGTATGTTTGTCTTGAAACAAAGACGGGAAAGGGCTATTGCTCTAACCAATACAGGTCTGTGGATAATGGGCATTGTGAATTCCATCTTAAAGGAAAATATGACATATTTACAAGAACTGTATATTATTAACTCATAACTAGTGATGTGCGGCGGGCACTTTTCGTGTTTTGGTTTTGGATCTAGATCCTCGCTTGTGTTTTGGATCTGGATTGGTTTTGCCAAAACCACCCTTTTCGGGTTTTGGTTTTGGATCTGTATGATTTTTGAAACCCCCCCCACAAAAACAGCTAAAATCACAAAATTTGGAGGTAATTTTGATCCTACGGTATTATTAACCTCAATAACATTAATTTCCACTCATTTCCAGTTTATTCTGAACACCTCACACCTCACAATATTGTTTTTAGGCCAAAAGTGCTGGCTCCTGCTCAGTGATAGGAGACAGATGCTGCACTGTAACATTACATGCAGCATCCCGGCTCTTGTCACCCTGTAGAAGCCAGCACTGCAGACACGCCAGTCTCCGGGGGCAGTGCTATTGCGTATGCATGAATCAGGGGCGTTTTTTCTCCATCCGGGCCCCCTCCTCTCTGCTGGCAGCACTGTAGAGTCTGAGCACTAGAAGGCTCAGACTCTAATCTGCATGCGCAGATCTCCAGAAAAATGGTGCGGTGGCCATTTTCCCAGTGATTTCTCTACACAAAACTCAGGGAAAATGGCCACCACACCATTTACCGGGAGATTTCTGCAGCACTGCTGGAACTCCGGAGGGGTAAATATTCAAGAAATGGGTGCAGCGTGTGCAGTGTGGGCCCACTGAACTCAGGGGGGCCCATTTTCACTGCACATACTGTACCAATTATAAATAGGCCAGTGGTGTGAATCATCCTGCAGAAGGAGCCAGGCAGTGGCGGAAGGATCTAAACAGATCCCTCTTTGTAACTAATGTACGGGAACAAACGGCATCTGCATTTTCAGAACTTGATGAATTTAGCTCTGTGTATGGGAACAGCGGGCTACATCAGGAGTGAAAAGTAAGCAGGTGATATCTATGGTATATCCTGCGTTACCTCATTAAAGAATGGCACTGACAATTTATACAAAAGTAGGTGAAAATGGTAATTTTTACCTGGTTTTAGTGATGAGCGGGTTCGGATCCTCGGAATCCGACCCGCCCGAACTTCACCTTTTTTTTACACGGGTCCGAGCGACTCGGATCCTCCCGCCTTGCTCGGTTAACCCGAGCGCGCCCGAACGTCATCATCCCGCTGTCGGATTCTCGCGAGACTCGGATTCTATATAAGGAGCCGCGCGTCGCCGCCATTTTCACACGTGCATTGAGATTGATAGGGAGAGGACGTGGCTGGCGTCCTCTCCGTTATTGTAGAACACAGGGTGACTTAGTTAGTTATAATTGTGGGGAGGATTGGGGACGGGGAGCAGCTGTTAGGGAGTACAGTGCAGGGTTTTGATTATACCACCAGTGAGTTTAATCCTTTGTTTCTCTGCCTGAAAAAAACGCTCCGACCACCATATCTGTGCTCACTCAGTGTGCTGCACTGCTGCATGATATATCTGTGCTGAGTGCACTGCTCTGCTCACACTCCCTAATTGTGGGGACTGGGGAGCAGTTATAGCAGGAGTACAGTGCACAGTTTTGCTGACAGTGACCACCAGTCCAGTATACGTTTGTCTGCCTGAAAAACACTCCTGTGTTTTTTTTTTCTTCATACTAGTTTAGCAGTCTGCTGACAGTGTCCACCAGGTCCGTTATACAGTATATTATATATATAAGCAGCAGTACGGTAGGCCACGGCTGTACCTACCTCTGTGTCATCAGTGCACTCGTCGTCCATAAGTAATATAATACTATACTATCCATCCATCTCCATTGTATACCTGTGGTGTTTTTTTTTTCTTCATACTAGTTTAGCAGTCTGCTGACAGTGTCCACCAGGTCCGTTATACAGTATATTATATATATAAGCAGCAGTACGGTAGGCCATGGCTGTACCTACCTCTGTATCGTCAGTGCACTCGTCGTCCATAAGTAATATAATACTATACTATCCATCCATCTACATTGTATACCTGTGTTGTTGTTTTTTTCTTCATACTAGTTTAGCAGTCTGCTGACAGTGTCCACCAGGTCCGTTATACAGTATATTATATATATAAGCAGCAGTACGGTAGGCCACGGCTATACCTACCTCTGTGTCGTCACTCATCGTCCATAAGTAATATAATATTATACTATCCATCCATCTACATTGTATACCTGTGTTGTTGTTTTTTTCTTCATACTAGTTTAGCAGTCTGCTGACAGTGTCCACCAGGTCCGTTATACAGTATATTATATATATAAGCAGCAGTACGGTAGGCCACGGCTGGACCTACCTCTGTGTCGTCACTCGTCGTCCATAAGTAATATAATACTATACTATCCATCCATCTACATTGTATACTTGTGTTGTTGTTTTTTTCTTCATACTAGTTTAGCAGTCTGCTGACAGTGTCCACCAGGTCCGTTATACAGTATATTATATATATAAGCAGCAGTACGGTAGGCCACGGCTGTACCTACCTCTGTGTCGTCAGTGCACTCGTCGTCCATAAGTAAAATAATACTATACTATCCATCCATCTACATTGTATACCTGTGTTGTTGTTTTTTTCTACATACTAGTTTAGCAGTCTGCTAACAGTGTCCACCAGGTCCGTTATACAGTATATTATATATATAAGCAGCAGTACGGTAGGCCACGGCTGTACCTACCTCTGTGTCGTCACTCGTCGTCCATAAGTAATATAATACTATACTATCCACCCATCTACATAGTATACCTGTGGTGGCTTTTAGTTGTGCGCATTAAAATATGGAGAACAAAAATGTGGAGGTTAAAAAAATAGGGAAAGATCAAGATCCACTTCCACCTCGTGCTGAAGCTGCTGCCACTAGTCATGGCCGAGATGATGAAATGCCATCAACGTCGTCTGCCAAGGCCGATGCCCAATGTCATAGTACAGAGCATGTAAAATCCAAAACACAAAAGATCAGTAAAAAAATGACCCAAAAATCAAAATTAAAAGCGTCTGAGGAGAAGCGTAAACTTGCCAATATGCCATTTACGACACGGAGTGGCAAGGAACGGCTGAGGCCCTGGCCTATGTTCATGGCTAGTGGTTCAGCTTCACATGAGGATGGAAGCACTCATCCTCTCGCTAGAAAAAAGAAAAGACTTGCGGCAAAAGCACAGCAAAGAACTGTGCGTTCTTCGAAATCCCAAATCCCAAAGGAGAGTCCAATTGTGTCGGTTGCGATGCCTGACCTTCCCAACACTGGACGGGAAGAGCTTGCGCCTCTTTTTTTCTTTGCGTCATGTGCTGTTTGGGGAGTATTTTTTGGAAGGGCCATCCTGCGTGAGATGAGCCAGGTGTTTGTGTCGGCCACTAGGGTCGCTTAGCTTACTCACACAGCTACCTCATTGCACCTCTTTTTTTCTTTGCGTCATGTGCTGTTTGGGGAGTATTTTTTGGAAGGGCCATCCTGCCTGACACTGCAGTGCCACTCCTAGATGGGCCAGGTGTTTGTGTCGGCCACTTGTGTCGCTTAGCTTAGCCATCCAGCGACCTTGGTGCAAATTTTAGGACTAAAAATAATATTGTCAGGTGTGAGGTGTTCAGAATAGACTGGAAATGAGTGTAAATTATGGTTATTGAGGTTAATAATACTATGGGATCAAAATGACCCCCAAATTCAATGATTTAAGCTGTTTTTTAGGGTTTTTTGAAAAAAACACCCGAATCCAAAACACACCCGAATCCGACAAAAAAAATTCGGTGAGGTTTTGCCAAAACGCGTTCGAACCCAAAACACGGCCGCGTAACCGAACCCAAAACCCGAAAAATTTCCGGTGCACATCACTAGTTTTGTATAAATTAAGTGATGATGAATAGATTACTAAGACACATGAATTATAATAGCTGCCTAGAACAGAAGTTCCCAAACACGGTCCTCTAGGCACCCCAAAGATCTAAGTTTTAAGTATATCCATGGCTCAGCAGTCAGCACAGATGGTTACATCAAATTGACTGAGGTACTAATTAAGTCACCTGTGGCTAAGCATGGTTATACTTAGAACCTGGACCACTAGGGTGCCTTGAGGACTGCATTTGGGAATCTTCGGCCTAGGAGTTGGTTAACTGTAAGCAGACATATTAAGAGAAACTGTAATTCTGGAGCACACAGAAATGATGTGTGTAGGTCACAGGTCCATTTTAAGCAGAGGGAGAAAGAAAGAAAGAAAGAAAGAAAGAAAGAAAGAAAGAAAGAAAGAAAGAAAGAAAGAAAGAAAGAAAGAAAGAAAGAAAGAAAGAAAGAAAGAAAGAAAGAAAGAAAGAAAGAGACTAATGACCGGATACACTCAGCTATTCCTGTATAAAGGTGAGTGCATTCAGATACCATGTTGAGGCAGAAAATAATCACTATCGACCAAAGCTATTTAAAATACACAGAATAAGTAGCTTTTTTTAACGCTGTCATTTCATTTTTAGGAGAGGCTGACTCTCTAGTGTTGTGTTTCCCTGTGTTGCATGAATGAAGTCTACAGATGTTCAACAGGGAAGAATAGGAGAAAATGCCAATCCACTTATATTGTCCTCCGAGAGTAACCAACTTCTCCACAGTGCAAATACTGATGTACTGTATAAGCAGCAAAGGTAACTGTCAGAGATCCACAGCAATTTCAACAACTTACTGTACATAAAGATAAAAGGATACTGGTGCTGTGTTGTATCTCCAAGAATTAAGAAATGGATGGATAATAAAAGGTTATTTATTAAACATAAAATATGATAAAATTACACTAATGGTCGCAATTAGATAATTAGATAATCTCTAATTGTGTCCATTAGTGTCATTTTATCATATTTTATGTTTAATAAATAACCTTTTATTATCCATCCATTTCTTAATTCTTGGAGATACAACACAGCGCCAGTATCCTTTAATCCAGAGCCGGCCATAGCTATAGGCAAACTAGGCAATTGCCTAGGGCATTTGATATGCCCAGGGGCATCAGCAGCTTCTGCTGATTAAAATGATATGCGGCATGTCTATATTCTGTATGTAGCATTTCATATGCAGATACAGCCACAGTCTCACACAGTATATAGGCATGCTGTATATCATTTTAATCAGCAGAAGCTGCTTGTGCATCCTAGCCACATAGCAATGCAAATAAGATGCATTTTCATTAAAAAATATTTGCCCAACGTTAGCATTGAGGCAAGATTTATGAGGACACATCTGTTTTCAAGCAGAGGCAGAGGTCACAGTATTAGTGGCAGTGTGAGTGCTGTGTGCATGTGAGTGGGTTGGTTGTGCAGTAGTGTTCGGAATATGTGTAAGGAGCATTATGTGTGTCATGTAAAAATGCATTAATAATGTGCAACATATGTATAAGGGGCACTATGTGTGTCATTATGTGTATAAGGGCATTAATAATGTGCGGCATATGTGTAACAGGGTACTACTGTATGTGTCATTATGTGTATAGGGACACTAATAATGTGCAGCAAATGTGTAGGGGGCACTATGTGTGTCATTATGTGTATAAGGGCATTAATAATGTGCGGCATATGTGTAACAGGGTACTACTGTATGTGTCATTATGTGTATAGGGGCACTAATATTGTGCAGCAAATGTGTAGGGGGCACTATGTGTGTCATTATGTGTATAAGGGCATTAATAATGTGCGGCATATGTGTAAGGGACATTATGTGTAAAAGGGCATTAATAAAGGTTGTCATAGAAACATAGAAACATAGAATTTGACGGCAGATAAGAAACACTTGGCCCATCTACTCTGCCCCTTTTTTATTTTATCCTTTAGGCAATCTCAACCCTTTTTTTAACCTTAATTCTTTGTAAGGATAATGTGTAAGGCACACTATGTTTATAAGGACATTAATAATGTGTCTCATATGTGTTAGGGGCATTACTGTGTGGAATTATGTGTTTAAGGTGCTCTACTATGTGGTGTTGTGTATACAAAGGGCACTACTGTGTCATCTAATGTGAATAAAGAGCAATAGAGTATAGTGTAATGTGAATAAGGAGCAATTCAGTGGGATGTAATGTGAATAAGGGGCTCTACTGTGAGGAGTAACGTTTATAAGGTAAAGTGATACTACTGTGGGATGTAATATGAATTATGGACACTATCGCGAGATCAAATGTGAATAAAGTGCAGTACTGTGTGGCGTAATTGGAATTGGGGTTACTATTGTGTGGCCATGCCCCTTGCCAGCAAAAACACACCCCTTTTTGGGCTGTGCGCCAAATGTGCGAACTTATCCTATTTAAAATATAGGGGGTACAAACACCAAAATAAGGACTGCTATGGGTGATGGGTGATGGTTTTGGGAAAGAAGTGCAAGGTCAGAGGCAGAACCAGCAGTGGTGCTAGGGGGCACCAGCCAAAATCTTGCCTAGGGCATCATATTGGTTAGGGCCGGCTCTGCTTTTATCTTTGTCTACCTTATATTCAGTGGGACTGACAATCCTTTACTGGCAGCTCCTGATAGTGTATCTGGGATCTATATATATACAAACTTACTGTACATGTTTGTAACTGATAGTGATGAGCGGGTTCGGTTCGTCGGGATCCGAACCCCCCCGAACTTCACCCTTTTTACACGGGTCCGAGGCAGACTCGGATCCTCCCGCCTTGCTCGGTTAACCCGAGCGCACCCGAATGTCCTCATCCCGCGGTCGGATTCTCGCGAGATTCGTATTCTATATAAGGAGCCGCGCGTCACCACCATTTTTCACTCGTGCATTGGAGATGATCGTGAGAGGACGTTGCTGGCGTCCTCTCAGTTTCTATGTTCAGTGTGCTGCAAATATCTGTGCTCAGTGTGCTGCAAATATCTGTGCTCAGTGTGCTGCAAGTGAAAATATCTACGTTCTCTGCCTGAAAAATGCTCCATATCTGTGCTCAGTGTGCTGCAAATATCTGTGCTCAGTGTGCTAATTGCTTTACTGTGGGGACTGGGGACCAGCAGTATTATATAGTAGGAGGACAGTGCAGAGTTTTGCTGACCAGTGACCACCAGTATTATACGTTCTCTGCCTGAAAAACGCTCCATATCTGTGCTGCATTGTAGTATATAGTAGGAGGACAGTGCTGAATTCTGCTGACCACCAGTATAACTATATATATAGCAGTACGGTACAGTAGTCCACTGCTCTACCTCCGTGTTGTCAAGTATACTATCCCATCCATACCTGTGGTGCATTTCAGTTTTGCACAGTTTGCTGACCACCAGTATATAATATATAGCAGTACGGTACAGTAGGCCACTGCTCTACCTACCTCTGTGTCGTCAAGTATACTATCCATCCATACCTGTGGTGCATTTCAGTTTTGCACAGTTTGCTGACCACCAGTATATAATATATAGCAGTACGGTACAGTAGGCCACTGCTCTACCTACCTCTGTGTCGTCAAGTATACTATCCATCCATACCTGTGGTGCATTTCAGTTTTGCACAGTTTGCTGACCACCAGTATATAATATATAGCAGTACGGTACAGTAGGCCACTGCTCTACCTACCTCTGTGTCGTCAAGTATACTATCCATCCATACCTGTGGTGCAATTCAGTTTTGCACAGTTTGCTGACCACCAGTATATAATATAGCAGTACGGTACAGTAGGCCACTGCTCTACCTACCTCTGTGTCGTCAAGTATACTATCCATCCATACCTGTGGTGCATTTCAGTTTTGCACAGTTTGCTGACCACGAGTATATAATATATAGCAGTACGGTACAGTAGGCCACTGCTCTACCTACCTCTGTGTCGTCAAGTAAACTACAAAAGTTCAGTAAAATGACCCAAAAATCAAAATTGAAAACGTCTGATGAGAAGCGTAAACTTGCCAATATGCCATTTACAACACGGAGTGGCAACGAACGGCTGAGGCCCTGGCCTATGTTCATGGCTAGTGGTTCAGATTCACATGAGGATGGAAGCACTCATCCTCTCGCTAGAAAACTGCAGTGCCACTCCTAGATGGGCCAGGTGTTTGTGTCGGCCACTTGGGTCACTTAGCTTAGTCACACAGCTGCCTCATTGCGCCTCTTTTTTCTTTGCATCATGTGCTGTTTGGGGACTATTTTTTTAATCTGCCATCCTGTCTGACACTGCAGTGCCACTCCTAGATGGGCCAGGTGTTTGTGTCGGCCACTTGGGTCGCTTAGCTTAGTCACACAGCTACCTCATTGCGCCCCTTTTTTTCTTTGCATCATGTACTGTTTGGGGACAATTTTTTTAATCTGCCATCCTGTCTGACACTGCAGTGCCACTCCTAGATGGGCCAGGTGTTTGTCTCGGCCACTTGGGTCGCTTAGCTTAGCCATCCAGCGACCTTGGTGCACCTCTTTTTTTCTTTGCATCATGTGCTGTTTGGGGACTATTTTATTGAAGTGCCATCCTGTCTGACACTGCAGTGCCACTCCTAGATGGGCCAGGTGTTTGTGTCGGCCACTTGGGTCGCTTAGCTTAGTCACACAGCTACCTCATTGCGCCTCTTTTTTTCTTTGCATCATGTGCTGTTTGGGGACAATTATTTTAATCTGCCATCCTGTCTGACACAGCAGTGCCACTCCTAGATGGGCCAGGTGTTTGTGTCGGCCACTTGGGTCGCTTAGCTTCGTCACACAGCTACCTCATTGCGCCTCTTTTTTTCTTTGCATCATATGCTGTTTGGGGACAATTTTTTTAATCTGCCATCCTGTCTGACACTGCAGTGCCACTCCTAGGTGGGCCAGGTGTTTGTGTCGGCCACTTGGGTCGCTTAGCTTAGCCATCCAGCGACCTTGGTGCACCTCTTTTTTTCTTTGCATCATGTGCTGTTTGGGGACTATTTTTTTGAAGTGCCATCCTGTCTGACACTGCAGTGCCACTCCTAGATGGGCCAGGTGTTTGTGTCGGCCACTTGGGTCGCTTAGCTTAGTCACACAGCTACCTCATTGCGCCTCTTTTTTTCTTTGCATCATGTGCTATTTGGGGACAATTTTTTTAATCTGCCATCCTGTCTGACACTGCAGTGCCACTCCTAGATGGGCCAGGTGTTTGTGTCGGCCACTTGGGTCGCTTAGCTTAGTCACACAGCTACCTCATTGCGCCTCTTTTTTTATTTGCATCATGTGCTGTTTGGGGACAATTTTTTTAATCTGCCATCCTGCCTGACACTGCAGTGCCACTCCTAGATGGGCCAGGTGTTTGTATCGGCCACTTGGGTAGCTTAGCTTAGCCATCCAGCGACCTTGGTGCACCTCTTTTTTTCTTTGCATCGTGTGCTGTTTGGGGACTATTTTTTTGAAGTGCCATCCTGTCTGACACTGCAGTGCCACTCCTAGATGGGCCAGGTGTTTGTGTCGGCCACTTGGGTCGCTTAGCTTAGTCACACAGCTACCTCATTGCGCCTCTTTTTTTCTTTGCATCATGTGCTGTTTGGGGACAATTTTTTTAATCGGCCATCCTGTCTGACACTGCAGTGCCACTCCTAGATGGGCCAGGTGTTTGTGTCGGCCACTTGGGTCGCTTAGCTTAGTCACACAGCTACCTCATTGCGCCTCTTTTTTTCTTTGCATCATGTGCTGTTTGGGGACAATTTTTTTAATCTGCCATCCTGTCTGACACTGCAGTGCCACTCCTAGATGGGCTAGGTGTTTGTGTCGGCCACTTGGGTCGCTTAGCTTAGCCATCCAGCGACCTTGGTGCACCTCTCTTTTTCTTTGCATCATGTGCTGTTTAGGGACAATTTTTTTGAAGTGACATCCTGTCTGACACTGCAGTGCCACTCCTAGATGGGCCAGGTGTTTGTGTCGGCCACTTGGATCATTTAGCTTAGTCACACAGCTACCTCATTGCGCCTCTTTTTTTCTTTGCATCATGTGCTGTTTGGGGACAATTTTTTTAATCTGCCATCCTGTCTGACACTGCAGTGCCACTCCTAGATGGGCCAGGTGTTTGTGTCAGCCACTTGGGTTGCTTAGCTTAGTCATCCAGTGACCTCGGTGCAAATTTTAGGACTAAAAATAATATTGTGAGGTGTTCAGAATAGACTGGAAATGAGTGGAAATTATGGTTACTGAGGTTAATAATACTATGGGATCAAAATGACCCCCAAATTCTATGATTTAAGCTAAAAACCAAAATCTTAGGGATTCACGCAGCGCTGTTTCTTGAATGATTTTGTATACAGGTAGTTCTTATTACCCTGTGCAAATACCCCTTTCCGTTCCAAAGAATGCGTTGTCCAGAATATGAATAAAAAGTGTATATTTATTTAAAAGTCATTTAAAAAAGAATCAATCCTTTGCTCATGGACAGAACGACTTTCAGCAGGTGTGACAGTTCAGCATAAAGTTTCAACAAATAAAGGTTATCTCACCGGACCTCCCGGACACTGAAATTAAAGCACGGCCTTCCCCCTACTCCGAGAATATAGCTTTTACTCAGAGCTGTGCTCTCGGGGGCTTTCCTGACGCTAATCGTCCTCCGGCTTCCCGTATCGAGACCAAACCCCGTATGCCGCTGAATCTCCTGCCCTGCGTCTCGTCCGAAAATTGCACGCTCCCTGCTTCCTCCTTGAGCATCAAAGTGACCAAAACCACCTATTACCGCCGACGCGTTTCTACCCTATCCGGGTCTTTGTCAAAAACCCGGATAGGGTAGAAACGCGTGACCAAAACCACCTATTACCGCCGACGCGTTTCTACCCTATCCGGGTCTTTGTCAAAGACCCGGATAGGGTAGAAACGCGCTGGAGGTAATAGGTGGTTTTGGTCACTTTGATGCACAAGGAGGAAACCGGGAGCCGGGAGCGTGCAATTTTCGGACGAGACGCAGGGCAGGAGATTCAGCGGCATACGGGGTTTGGTCTCGATACGGAAAGCCGGAGGACGATTAGCGGCAGGAAAGCCCCCGAGTGCACAGCTCTGAGTAAAAGCTATATTCTCGGAGTAGGGGGAAGGCCGTGCTTTAATTTCAGTGTCCGGGAGGTCCGGTGAGATAACCCTTATTTGTTTAAACTTTATGCTGAACTGTCACACCTGCTGAAAGTCGTTCTGTCCATGAGCAAAGGATTGATTCTTTTTTAAATGACTTTTAAATAAATATACACTTTTTATTCATATTCTGGACAACGCATTCTTTGGAAACAGAAAGGGGTATTTGCACTGGGTAATAAGAACTACCTGTATACAAAATCATTCAAGAAACAGCGCTGTGTGAATCCCTAAGATTTTGGTTTTTTTGTCTTCTATATTTATGCTGATTAACTGATCAGCATCCTTTGGGGAACAACAGCTGCAGTTGATTCTAGAGCGCTCCAAAAGCATCCCTGTTGTTTGTGACTTGCATATGATTTAAGCTGTTTTTGAGGGTTTTTTGTAAAAAAAACACGCGAATCCAAAACACAACCGAATCCGACAAAAAAATTTCAGGGAGGTTTTGCCAAAAAGCGTTCGAATCCAAAACACGGCAGCGGAACCGAATCCAAAACCAAAACACAAAACCCGAAAAATTTCCGGTGCACATCACTAGTAACTGATTATAAAACCATGCCCTGTTTGGAGTACATGTATGGGGGCTCTGTGTGCTACTAGGAGCGAGGCCCCCACACTTACATGAGCTTGGGAGGTATGCTCCAAACCAGATTATGTACTGACACAATATATGGCTACTTCTTTGTTGGGAGTAAAGCACAAAAATCAAGAAGCTTTGCACCTTGGCAAAGCCATGCTGCACTGCAGGTGTGGGAGGGATACAAAAAGTTGCTGGGGGAGGGGTGTCCAAACTCAAATATAAGTTGCAATGTATTTGCAACCAGTGGGGTCGGAACGGGGGGAGGGGGGGCAAGCTGACAGCATGCCCCCTCCCCCAATATGACAGGCACAGGCGCTGGTGAGGGGGAGGGTTTACCTCCGATACCTGCGGTGACTTGTTTTTTGTTTTTTAAATATATTTATTGGCAAGCAAAAACAATATCAACAGCACAATAATAAATACAGGTCAACACGTCAAAGCAATATAGGAAAAGAGCTCCATAGTAATAAAGATACAGTCATAGGAAATATAGAGGAACAATAACCTTGTTTAAGGAACATACATATTGCAGCCATGTGATAAGGGGAATGGTGTGTGACTTACTGGCAGAAGCATATATCCCATACATTAATAATCAACCTAGAATGGCGGGTAGCCTCCTTTTATGGTAGCTAGGTTGTACCACGTGGTAAGTCGTACTATACCACGGATAAATTATTTTCCTCCAACAGACAGCGTAAGTATATAAGGCAGCCATACATCAAAAAATGTATGAGTTCTAGATTCTAAGTCTAAAAGGCATTCAACCCACTCCAACCTGTAAACATGGGCCAATCTAGGTAGCATAAGCACAATGGGATGGAATCAGACTGGATCCATTGGGATAGAATGTTTTTTTTGGCCACTGCTGCTATTTTGGCTAGTAACAATCTAGTACCTTGATTGTCGGTGACTTGTATTTTTTTTTAAAAAGTCTGCTGCCGCAAAGCTGCAGTGTGCTATGCTGTGCGCTGTCCAAGCCAGTTCTTCACTGATGCATTACTGGGAGGAGTTGGGGATATTCCAGCAGGCTCAGCATGACCACACCTCCTCCCAGTAATGCATCAGTGAAGAACCGGCTTGGACAGTGCATAGCATAGCACGCTGCAGCTGTGCGGCAGCAGACTTTTAAAAAAACAAACAAGTCACCACAGGTATCGGAGGTAAGTGCTTCCCCGCACTGGGGGTGGGGATAGGGCGGTGCGCCTATATGTATGTTTTTCTTCCACCCCCCCCCCCCCCAAACTCAAAACATACTGACGCCCCTGTTTGCAACCCTTGAGTTGCAATATGGTTTGTCCGGATGCAAAGGTACTTGCTTTTTTCTCTTGCTTTACTCCCGACACAGAATTGGCCCATATGTTCCCCAATGTAGTCCTTAGTCCATATGTAGTATAACATTTTCACTTTGTAGGAAACTGTGCACTTTGCATCCACGAGATGCTGCAGGTCTCACACTATGGCCCTCATTCCGAGTTGATCGCTCGCTAGCAGTTTTCAGCAGCCGTGCAAATGCTATGCCGCCGCCCACTGGGAGTGTATTTTAGCTTAGCAGAAGTGCGAACGAATGTATCGCAGAGTGCATGCAAAAATTTTTTGTGTAGTTTCAGAGTAGCTCAAAACCTACTCAGCGCTTGCGATCACTTCAGCCTATTCAGTTCCGGATTTGACGTCACAAACCCGCCCAGTGTTCGCCCAGCCACGCCTGTGTTTTCCCTGGCACGCCTGCATTTTCCCAAACACTCCCTTAAAACGGAGTTCAGTTGCCACCCAGAAACGCCCACTTCATGTCAATCACTCTGCGGCAACCAGTGCGACTGAAATGCATCGCTAGACCCTGTGCAAAACTACATCATTCGTTGTGCCCGTACGTCGCGCGCGTGCATTGCGCCGCATACGCATGTGCAGAACTGCCGTTTTTTAACCTGATCGCTGCGCTGCAAACAAATGCAGCTAGCGATCAACTCGGAATGACCCCCTATGTGCTAAAATAAGCAGGAAGTGCGGGATTTCATGCGTCTGAATGGATTTTGAAAGTGGCAATCATCTACACCCATAACCAACCAGCTTTTGCCATGATTTAAAGTGCACATCATTTCCACCCCCCACCCCCACCCCCCCCCAAAAAAAAAAAGAAAAGAGAAAGAAAAGAAAATTATTAGACTACAAAGCAATCATTCAACTCAAGTCCACTTTGTCAGTTGCCAGATTAATAACTGCAAAACTGATTTTGAACAGGTGCCAAGTGCCCCTAATATGAAAGGACAGTGACATTTTAAAGATTTTTACCCAGAATATTTTTTTTTCTGGCTCTATAGGCTTTGCAGTTGTTTATGTATACAAGACAAGCATGCTAAATGATAACATTATTTATTTATTTAACACTTTCTTATATAGCACAGCATATTCAGTTGCGCTTTACAATTAGAACAACAGTAACAGAACAAACTGGGCAAAAACAGACAGACATAGAGGTAGGTAACTGAGATTAGTCCTTATAGTGCACTACACTCTGCCTAGAATTCACTAACAGTAACATGCATGCAACAGAAATGTGCCCCTGGAGGTTATTGTCAGAACTGCATGTTTGACTCGGATATCTCTGGGCCCTCCTGACAAACATTGGTACCAAGTGATAACACAAAGTATCCATAGTATAATCCTATAGTAGATGAAGTGCGTCAGTCGATGGGTTCCTATGTTCTGGATTATGACTGAGGGTCACCATTCATTTTCCCTCACAGCAAAATGAAATGGAATTTTTTTTATTTTATTTTATTTTTTTAGAAAAATACATTTCCTGGGAGAAGAATATATGGAACATGCTGCAGTTATGTTATATATGGTGAGAGATTGTTCAGATGATGTATGTAGTGAGCAATTCAGCCTAAATTAAGGGGGGGCACCATTGAGACTGACTGACAGGCCGCCAGCTGTGACCAGCTGTGGTGATGCTTTGAAGAAAAAAAAAATTCTTTCAGCAAACAAAAAGTATATATAATATGTGGAAAAAAATGTTGATCAAGGGCATATTGTCCTTCATGGATTGGAGCAGGACACCCACTGGTTTAAAATAAGTATTGAGGGGAAAAAAAAACCTAAATAGACAGTTTTGCTAGCCTTGGCCATACACCCGACTGGCAATCAGAAGGATCCTTGTCACTTAATCCAGCTCAGAACTGGATTAACTTTTCAAAGAAATACAAATTTCTGCAAGACTGTGCAAGTATGTGTTGAATCCAGGCGGAGACTTTTATTTTAATGAACTAGCATGAACTTAAGTGTTTGCGGATCCACTACACAGATATGTTATGAATCTCCTGGCGATGACGGTGCAGATAGAAAATGTGTGTGATACATGCAATATCCACTGTAGTGCCCAAAAACCTGCTCCTCAATATTTCTCAGAATCTAATTAGCCTTTTACAAGCATTTATAAATGTTTTGGGGGATCTATGTTATTTGTGACGTTATTTTTGCCCATCCAGTTTACATAAATTTACTAGTTACCAGCCCGTCAAAATGATGAAACAACATAACAGTAATGTCAGTGCTGGTGCCTGTGCGCGACCAAATGGATCAACACTTGAATTGCTCTGTCGGGCACCATCTAGTGGCCGTTGGCTGCAAAACACTTGAATTCCCACCACAGAGGTGAGGAGCAGCATTAGCCTTATATTATATAGGAGAGGCTTTTCTGTCTACTTTGTATTAGTGCTTCTGCCACTTTAATCCATACATCTGCAATGAATGTAAGCAGATCTACTGCATGTGGAGACTATAGGCCAGTTACCTTAAATACCTACCTCCTAATTTATTCGTTTTACCGTGGGGTTTTGTTATTTATTTCGTTTTTTTCCTAACTTTATTGAGACAAACAGATCTGAAAAGATGCTTGAAACTTAAACACCTTAGTAAATCACCCTGCCGATGCTTAATGATATGTACCTCTAAAGAAATATGTAGTGTGCCTATCTATGGCTCAAGTAATGCAACATGTATGTTTTATGTATGTCTAGTTTACCAGCAAGCAATTAAATCAACCATGTTTTAGCACTGTTTAAAAAAATATTATATTTGAGATATCATATTGTGGAAGAAAGTTTACATGTTACAGTTGTGAAATATACTTCCTTTTTTTTTTTTTACAGACTAATTAAATAGAACAGAATATTTAATTTCCTTTGGGAAATCCCTAATTCTAGTTTTCTCCAATTTTGCACTGCACCAGAGACATGTAATTAATTATAAATGATAATTCTTGCTGTCTTTACCTAGTTCACCTGTCAGTGTCTGTATTTCCTCCTGCAGGGATGAAACCAGAGAGCAGTAGAACTGTAGAAGGTATT